>NW_018404667.1:1141276-1194932 GCF_002113885.1 Mizuhopecten yessoensis
TTGGTAAATCTAAACCATTTTGTGTTGTTCTGGGAATGTATAAGTAGTTTTGTATATTTGTCATGGCAAATGATGTTAAAGGGACAATTTAGTGAAGTAAGTGTTTTTTGTTACCTTGTAACAAAACTCTTCATGATAATATAGTTGCATACTCCCTATGAATAATTTATGTCGAGAAATTGACAAGGGACAAGGGCCTTTTTAAACCGTAATGGACAAACCCTTAACTGTAAAGCCGAACGTTTTAGCGGCAGATGTCGGTAAAGTGCCAGTCGAGGAGGGAAGGTAACTTCTCGCTTTATTTACCTAGCCTCTCTAGAATACAAGTAAACGCATTTATTCTGAATCAAAAATCATCATCTAACATCATCTTAATCTCAAACATCGTTATAAATGATCGAGTGATCTATTGATATTGTACTTTCTGCGGTTTGAATAAATATTCCTGTGGCACCCTCTCATTGCGTGCATGCTCTCAATGAACCTGTTTGTTCTTATTCAAATCCAAATGTAAACAGAAATATCTGATTAGAGGTATATATTATGATATTTATAATTCTTAAATATGTATTGTGTAAATTCAAGAATGCGTTATGTGTTAACTCAGACTCGTAACTGACACATTGTTGTCGGTCGACAGCGTAGTGCTGTACATGTTTACTTCTCACTGAAAGGCCCGGATATTGCGCTATTTTGGTCGTAGCTAATTTTATCAGCAGCTTTCCGAAAAGATTAAACTGACCACATTGGACATCAGATTCAGGTCGGGTCATTATCAACTACGTTAACTTTCGTTAGAATATATATATTTTCAGTTCCGACTTGATTTTCAGGTAATCAAAAAAACTTACTTCACTAAATTGTCCCTTTAAGAACCCAAGTTCCTGTCAATAAAACAAAAACAAATAGGATTGGATGAATGTTATGATATTTCCCAGAATAATATTTTTGATTATATTACTAGTAAAACTCTGAACATGTTCGTGCCATGTGTATGGTGTATCCACAGAACCTGTTTAACATATTATTGGACACTCGTGTATATCTGCCTTTCTTCTGTATCTGGTATGGTTTCATCATTCTAAACCCCTGTTTGATAACACCAACTTTCTAAAGCAACTGAACATTCTGGAAACTGTAGTAACGCCACCACACAACAACAACATTCCCAAGAGCATATTGACGGCACACACTTAAATAAACAACCTACACGAGAGAGTAGTGACGGTCCTAAACGTAAACAATATATCCAAAAGCGTAGTGACGGCACCAAAAATAAACAACCAAACATCACGGTACCAAACATAAACAGCCTAGGCACACGAGAGCGTAGTGACGGCACCAAATATAAACAGCTTACACGAGAGCGTAGTGATGACAACAAACATAAACAGCCTACCTGAGAGTGTAGTGACGGCAAAAAACATAAACAGCTTAAACAAGACCTTAGTGACGGCACCAAATGTAAACAGCCTACCTGAGAGCGTAGTGACAGTAACAAACATAAACAGCCTACCCGAGATTGTAGTGACGGCACCAAATATAAACAGCCTACCTGAGAGCGTAGTGGCAGTAACAAACATAAACAACCTACCCGAGAGTGTAGTGACGGCACCAAACATAAACACCCTACACATTTTCATCTAACAAAGGGCTAACCACCATCACATGTGGTTCTTACAGCCGGCATATATGAGATTCACAACCATCAAATGTTTGACATACAACCACTGATATGTGACTTTTAACCATCATATGCGGAACTTTCAACCTTCAATCAGGGCTCAACATGGCATGTTTTAGAGTAAATAGTCATTGATCAAGTATATTTTGACAAAAAAATGTGTATATACTTGTCCGTTTAACTAGTTTTATTTCAAAGGCAGGCGTGAATGAATTGTGTACTCCTGTGGATTCTTTGTTTAATATGTATTGAAAACAATGTTTGGATAAAAGGTGAACAATTAGTTAATCTTAAAACTTTAAATTTAGATGCAATATGGGATGGAGCCTTATTGCAACATAAGTGTGCTTTTTTATTAGTTTACGTATTTGCTGCTCAACGGCCTGTCACACACTGCCGATGTACATCGCCGGGACTAAACCTAAGCAAAAGAATAACAAAGGCGAGAAAATCGGCAGAGCTCCGGCGAGAAAGTACTTGAAAAAATAAAATGTACCGTAACAATACCGATGTAGTACCGGCGATTCCGTTGTGATACCGTTGTTATACCTATGCAAAAGCCGATATGCTACCAACTACCACCTTTCTGTCACCTCAGTATGACCGATGAACCATGGATGTTTTACCGAGGTGCCGCCGTTGTTCTAACGATGTGCAAACGTTGACCGGGGCTAAAGGGGAGTGATACCGTTGCGCTGCCGATGTTACGGTAGTACATCGTAAAACATCGGCGGCGCATAAGTACTACTTCGGTGGTATTAGGTGGTACTATGGTATCACATCGGTACCAGAACGGTACACATTGAGGCCACCGGAGAGCCGTCGATCAATTACGGGACGCTACCGGTGCTCTTCCGACATAAACAAAGCCATACCGGTATTGACGATGTACTGCCGTGGTAGTCCAGTTGCTCGCTCCGGCAGCGCAACGCCGGCATTTTTTAAGTATGATTAAAAATGTCTACTGTCGGCTGCCGTACTTAAACATTTCGCCGATGTTCTGACGGGGTCCTGACGATGTGCTACCGTTCTTAGCGATGTGTTACCTTTGCGCTGCCGTACTCGTACCGATCCCCACAAATCGCCAAATTGTGCTACGGTATAGCTCCGACGATCATATTCGGTTAGGTGTGACAGGCCCTTAAGGGTCGAGGTATATCTTAATAGAATGAAACATAAGGAAATCTAAGATCCATTTAGCTAATTTGTGTTGTTGAAATCATACCTTTATGTACAACGTTTTCATCAGTGTTTTACATATGTGATACGGAGCAGAGTTATGGTTTTTCCCATTAGATTTATTTGATATACTTCAAAACAAAGTGGAACATGTGGATATTTCCAGGAGTGCAGAGAATGAAATATCAATATGATTCTGTCATGCTTCGGACCATATAATTCATATAATGTATATATAGCATCTAACAGAAACATCCAAAATGTTCTTTTGATAATTTAAATGTTACCAAAGCGAAATAATCTAATAACATCATACTAGCTAGACAACTGACAAATGTGCATGCTAGTTTTCAATAATTCTACATTTTAATGCTATACCATGGTATGATTTATTTACAAAAATGTAAAGATTTTGCAATTAGGTAAATATCTTTGTGTAAATAAAGTACAGCAAACAAACTATATTCGTATATAGTTGTATTTCTGATACAGAAAGTTCTTCTCTCTGTCCACAGTCGCACCCCGAATCACGGAATTGAGGTATCGGCACGGTGTTGGAAACCAGTACATGCAAATTGGCAGTAATGCAGTCAGTTACACAGAAGGCTCTAGCTTGGAACTCCGTGTTGATGTTGACAGCAGCCCACATGCTTACGTCGTCCTATTACGAAACCAGACAACGCTCGCAGTCGGCGTCCCTGTCAGTACTGGAATATATGACATCAATTTAAACAACCTCCAGTGCAACCATACGGATAGGTATGACGTCAGGGCGACCAGGTTCGTTACTCGGAATAGAAGTCCCGCCAACGCCTCGATAATGCAGTTTGGACTTCAAGTCAGTTGTAAGTATAGACTGTGTATCTCTAATGACAAAATGCTTACAATTCGCAAAATAGCGCTTAAATATTCTTTTACTTTTTTTCTTTTCTTGTCTCAGTTACCCTACCAGAAACAATTTGTTAAGAAAAATGAAAATATAGAACGTCTTCTTTTAACTTTTAATGTCATGTTCGAAATTCGCGCAACACCTTTATGTCGTACATTTTCACATGTTATATGTTGGAACTCTAAACGCCGGTGCAAACTTGGAATTTATAGTCTCGGTTATAACACATATTCGTTAATACTTACATATGCTTGAATCTATAAGGTACATCTATGTATGCCATTGTACATGTTTTTTTTTTTTGTAGGCACCCCACGAAGATATAATTCTACAAATAACATTATAAAAGTGACCGGGGAAATGGGTCAGTTGGTTGTACTCAAAGTAACTGTGATCGCTAACCCAAAGCCCATGACTATATGGTCTGACGGAGTAAGCGCACTTGTAATCCTACAAAACAGCGATTGTACGTATACTATCAGGGGGTTGATCAGGATCACGACGCAATCTGATTTCCAGATGTACTACCTGAATATCACGAATACTTTACCGAACGTATTAACTGTCCGCTTCCAGGTCGGCCCTGCAGGTAAATATATATGTTTCTTATTTTGATTGTAAACTATTTCTACTAACAGTATGTTAAGGGATTTGATTAGATAATCTATTTGTTTATAATCTGTATTGTTGATTGGAAAGGTAAACAATCTAAATCAGCTGACCTGGCTTATATTTTCACAACGATTATTGCAATGGAGCCACATCAGTTATAAACAAATATGTATTTTGATTTTGACATTAAAATACATTTCAAATTACTATAAGTTAAAAGGCTCGTCGTAATTACTATATTGATACATGATCCTAGACAAACTGTTGTGTCACAGCTGTCTCACTGTAAGTTAAAAGACTCGTCGTAATTACTATATTGATAAATGATCCTAGACAAACTGTTGTGTCACAGCTGTTTTACTGTAGGTTAAAAGCTGTCTTACTGTAAGTTAAAAGACTCGTCGTAATAACTATATTGATACATGATCCTAGACAAACTGTTGTGACACAGCTGTCTGCTGGTAATCAGTCCAAATGTGTCGTGTCTCTGCAAGTTTGCCTGGCTCTTGGTCAGTTTCTAATTGTCACAGGAGCCATTGTTTAAGTGTATCGACAACTCGACAAAACCAGGCAATTCGGTTGTCGCAACTGCGCAACATGTTCAAGATAACTGCTGAGACTGCATAACATACGATAAGCACTCGCAGTTAACCGATCAGTGTTCACACTAAAAGTATCATGAATTGATTGTGTGCTGAGAGAACTAGAACTACAGCGTGGGCCACTCATATCGTATCATTCCTGATACCATGTCAAAACAATTGTGTGTAGGTCCACAATGTGGGGCTTAATTGGAGGAAAATTAAGTATACAGTAGAAAAAATATGAACTATAGTTAGTATGCAAGTTATAAAATGGTATTTGTCGTACTGTGCAGCATTTAGTATTACTCACTTGGTGTGTACTTGCGTATGACCACATACATTTATATGTAGTCAATAACATTTGCCAGACATAAAATAAGGGGGGGGGGGGGGGGGGGGGGGCGGTAAGACGTTATATATAAAATCTGTAGGTGTAATGAAACAGAATAGTTTTCAATGTAGTGCCGTTTGCATCGATTCCTAAAATAATTGTCCCCTTTAAACATTATTTACATTACATGTTTATGGTATTGGTGTCTTTAACCTCCCTTTTTTTCTAGTTACTATGCCCGCTTTCCTTGATCTTAACTTAATATAGTCATGTTGGCTTAGAGCTGTGCTATACGAAGAGTGTAATGATTTTAATTCTTTGAATTCTGAATTTACACTTTAATTAATGTAACTGCCTGATACAGATGTATACTGATACAATATTGACAAGTTTCCTGATCGCTTATCGAGAAATATATCTTTGGTGTATTGTGAAGGTGATTGTTAACTAATAACAACCTACCTGAAAGCATATTGGCGGTACCAAACATAAACCACCTACCCGAGAGTGTAGTGACGTCAACAAACATAAACAACCTACCAGAGAGCAAAGTTTTGCCACCAAACAAAAACCATCTACTCGAAAGCGTGGTATCGGCACCAAACATAAACAAAAATATCTGAGGGTGTAATTAGGGCATCCGAGATAGACATCATAGCCGTCAGCGTAGTGACGGGCACCAAACATAAACAGCATACATGAGAGCGTAGTGACGGCACCAAACATAAATAGCCTACCTGAGAGCGTAATGCCGGCACCAAACATACACAGCCTACTTGAAAGCGTTGTGACGACACCAAACATAAACAGCCTACCTGAAAGCGTAGTGATGACAACAGACATAAACAGCCTACCTGAGAGCGTAATGACGGCACCAAACATACACAGCCTACTTGAAAGCGTTGTGACGGTACCAAACATAAACAGCCTACACATTTTCATCTGACAAAGGGCTAACCACCATCACATGTGGTTCTTACAGCCGGCATATATGAGATTCACAACCATCAAATGTTTGACATACAACCAACTGATATGGGAATTTTAACAATCATATGCGGAAGTTTCAACCTTCAATCAGGGCATAACATAGTATTTTTTAGAGTAAATAGTCATAAGATGATCAATTACAACGACCAGATATAGCTTAGACACATATTGATCAAGTATATTTTGACAAAAAAACGTGTATATACTTATCGTTTATCTAACTTCATTTCAAAGGCAGGCGTCAATGCCTTGTGTATTCCTGTGGATCCCTTGTTTAATATGTATTGAAAACAATGTTTGGATAAAAGGTGAAAAAATAGTTAATCGGAAAACTTTAAATTTAGATGCAAAATGGAATTGACCCTTATTGCAACATAAGTGTGTTTATATGAATTTACGTACTTGCTGCTCAAGGACCTGTCACACACTACCGATGTAGCTCCCCGGGACTAAACCTAAGCAAAAATATAACAACGGCGAGAAAATCGGCAGAGCCCCGGTGAGAAAGTACTTGAAAAAATAAAATGTACCGTAACAATACCGATGTAGTACCGGCGATTCCGTTGTGATACCGTTGTTATACCGATGTAGGAACCGATATGCTACCGAATACCACTTTTCTGTCACCTCAGTATTACAGATGAGCCATGGATGTTATACCGAGGCGCCGCCGTTGTTCTAACGATGTGCAAACGTTGACCGGGGCTTAAGGGGAGTGATACCGTTGCGCTGCCGATGTGACGGTAGTACATCGTAAAACTTCGGCGGTGCATAAGTACTATTTCGGTGGTAATCGGTAGTACTATGGTATCACATCGGTACCAGAACGGTACACATTGAGGCCACCGGAGAGCCGTCGATCAATTACGGGACGCTACCGGTGCTCTACCGACATAAACAAAGCCATACCGGTACTGACGATGTACTGCCGTGGTTGTCCAGTTGCTCGCTCCGGCAGCGCAACGCCGGGAAATTTTGAGTATGTTCAAAAATGTCTACTGTCGGCTGCCGTTTTTAAACTTTTCGCCGATGTTCTGACGGGGTCCTGACGATGTGCTACCGTTCTTAGCGATGTGTTACCTTTGCGCTACCGTACTCGTACCAATTCTCAAAAATCGCCAAAATTGTGCTCCGGTGTAGCTCCCACGACCATATTCGGTTAGGTGTGACAGGCCCTTCAGGACCGAGTTATATCTATGATAGAATGAAAGATATGGAAATCTAAGATCCATTAGCTAATTTGTGTTGTCGAAATCACACCTTTATGTATAACGTTTTCATCAGTGTTTTACATATTCGGTACGGAGCAAAGTTATGGTTTTCCCATTATGTTTATTTTATATACTTCAAAACAAAGTGGAAAATGTAGATATTTCCAGGAGTGCAGAGAATAAAAATATCAATATGAGTATGTCATGCTTCGGACCATATAATTCATATAATGTATATATTTGGCATCTCACAGAAACATCCATATTTTTCTTTTGATGTACCAAGAATAATAATGTAAATGTTACCAAAGCGAATTAATCTAATAACGTCATACTTGCTAGACAACTGACAAAGCTGCATGCTAGTTTTCAATAATTCTACTATTTAAGGCTATATTCTGGTATGATTTATTTACAAAAATGTAAAGATTTTGCATTTAGGTAAATATCTTTGTGTAAGTAAGGTACAGCAAACAACTATAAACAATGGCTGATTCATACGCATGAAAAGAAAATATGTTGCTTTTAATGCAGTGAATAGAAAAAAAAAGACTGATTGGTCAATATGCAATCTAACACCATCAGACTGTGATAGCTATCGCATTTATTACATGTCAGAGAGTGAGACGTATCAGTTTTGGTATTAACAAATCAGAACGAATCTTTTACCGAGCTTACCGAGTGTATTGTAAACAAATGCATGTCCCATGGATTCAAGATTCAGTGCAAAATGTTTAACTGAATATTTTCTACCAACCCAACAGCAATTGATATTTTGTCGTATATATTCGCATATATACTAGCGGAAAATAGAAACTGTGCATGCGGAGAATTTATATACATGAAAATTCACACACATGACCGAGTATGACACATACACACTATCCGTGTGTCATTGACAGTTTTTCCCGTGCAGTTTGCTCTCTATAGGCGTTGACCAGTTTGCATGTTTTGTTTTCGTCCAGCCATCCAATTCGACAATGAAAGTTTTATTTTCAACTGTTGGGTCACTCTGTTGAGATCAGTGAACAGTTAAAACAGCATTATAACGTTTTAATTTGTGATTAATGCTATGCCGAGGCTCAATGAAAATGACCGCCTCCGGATTATTGGTATGCTTCAAGCTGGTATGTTCCAAGCCGTTGTCTCTACACGTGTTCATGTCCATCGAAACACAATCCGGGATTTGTAGAGACGACATCAACAGTTTGGCCACGTCGGCGATCGACCTCGGGCGGGACGTCCACGTGTGACGTCCTGTCAACAGGACAACCATATTCGGCTTGTCCATTTGAGAAATCGCTTCCAAACGGCAAGTTTGACTGCACGGACAATCCCTGGGTTGCTACCAATAAGCCCGAGAACTGTACGGAACCGATTGCGTCAACGAGCTATCCGTCCGGGACGTCCTGCAATCCGCCCAGTTCTTCTGCCACGTCATCGTGTAGCACGTCTCGACTGGTGCAGAAGGCATCTGCAATTTACTCGACGGGATTGGTCAGACATTTCGTTTACGGACGAGTCGCGAGTCCACCTGGATAGTAGTGACGGCCGTTCCAGAGTGTATCTTCGCGCTGGAGAACGTTTCCGTGACGCGTGTGTGGTACAGCGACGTTCTTTCGGCGGAGGCAGCGTTATGATTTGGGGCGGCATCACAGTCAACGGGAGAACGCCTCTGGTGGTTGTTAACGGGAATTTGAACGCGCTACGTAACGTGACGAAATCCTCTGGACCCACGTCGTTCCATTTGTGCAAGGGCAGCAACGTCACATTACGCTACAGCAGAACAATGCCAGGCCACACACAGCTCGTGTCGCTATGGACTTTCTGGCCCAGCAGAACGTTGACGTGTTGCCCTGGCCTGCTGTATACCCCGATCTGTCGCCTATTGAACACATCTGGGATGAAATGAAGCGCAGATTACGGGCATTACCTAATCAACCGGTGACGTTGGCTGATTTGGCTGCAGCGTTGGTACAGATCTGGAATGCCATCCTAGAAGTATTTTGAACCGTCTGATAGGCTCCATGCGTCGACGTTGCCAGGCTTGCATTCAGGCAAACAATGTACATACGAGGTATCAACTTTGTGAACTCAGTTTTGACCCCTGCTGTGTTTACGTCACTACCGAGCGGAACTTATTGATTCAATAACGTGGAAAATGGAATGCAACTGTTAATAAATAACAATGAATTGTCCTTGTTGTTCTACGTCATACACATTTACTTTTATAACACATTTTAGGCATGCACAGTTTATTTTTTCCGCTAGTATATTTGTATTTCTGAAACAGAAAGTTCTTCTCTCTTTCCACAGTCGCACCCCGAATCACGGAACTGAGGTATCGGGACGGTGTTGATAACCAGTACATGCACATTGGCAGTAATGCAGTCAGATACACAGAAGGCTCCAGCTTGGAACTCCGTGTTGATGTTGACAGTAGCCCACTGGCTGACGTCACCCTATTACGAAACCAGACAACGCTCGCAGACGGTGTGTTTGTCAGTACTGGTAAATATGACATCAATTTAGACAACCTCCAGTGCAACCATACGGGAAGGTATGACGTCAGGGCGGCCAACTTCGTTACTCGGAATAAAAGTCCCGCCAACGCCTCGATAATGCAGTTTGGACTTCAAGTCAGTTGTAAGTATAGACTGTGTATCCCTTAGGACAAAATGCTAACAATTCGCAAAAAAAGCGTTTAAGAGAAATGAAAATATAGAACGTCTTCTTTTAACTTTTAGTTTCATGTTCGAAATTCGCGCAACACCTTTATGCCGTACATTTTCACATGGTATATGTATGTACATGTAGTTATGTTGGATATTGGAACTCTAAACGAGGGTGCAGACTTGGAATTGATAGTCTCGGTTCTAACACATATAACTTAATACTAACACATGCTTGAATATATTAAGTTATATCTATGTATGCCATTGTCCTTGTAGTTTTTTTTGTAGGCGCCCCACGAAGATATAATTCTACTAATAACATTATCAAAGTGACAGGGGAAAAGGGTCAGTTGGTCGTACTCAATGTAACTGTGATAGCTAACCCAATGCCCATGGCTCAATGGTCTGATGAAGTGAGAGGACTTGGTGTGGTACAAAACAACGCTAATATGTATACTATCACGGGGTTGGTCAGGATCACGACGCAATCTGATTTCCAGATGTACTACCTGAATGTGACTAATACTTTACCGGAAGTATTAACTGTCCTCTTCCAGATCAACTCTGAAGGTAAATACATATGTTTCTTATTTTGATTATTAACTATTTCTACTAACAGAATATAAAGGATTTTATTAGATAATCAATTTGTTCATAATCTGTATTGTTGATTGAAAAGCAAAACAATCAAAATTAGCTGATCTGGCTTATATTTTCACAACGATTATTGCAATGGAGCCACATCAGTCATAAACAAATATATATTTTGATTTTGACATTAAAATACATTTCAAATTACTATAAGTTAAAAGACTCGTCGTTATTACTATATTGATAAATGATCCTAGACAAACTGTTGTATCACAGCTGTCTGCTGTTATTCAGTAAAAATAAGTCGTATGCATGCACAATTGCCTGGCTCTTGGTCAGTTTCTAATTGTCACAGGAGCCATTGTTCATTGTGTCACAGCTGTTTTACTGTAGGTTAAAAGCTGTCTTATTGTAAGTTAAAAGACTCATCGTAATTGCTATATTGATAAATGATCCCAGACAAACTGTTGTGTCACAGCTGTCTCACTGTAAGTTAAAAGACTCATCGTAATAACTATATTGATAAATGATCCTAGACAAACTGTTGTGTCACAGCTGTTTTACTGTAAGTTAAAAGACTCGTCGTTATTACTATATTGATAAATGATCCTAGACAAACTGTTGTATCACAGCTGTCTACTGTTATTCAGTCCAAATAAGTCGTATGTATGCACAATTGCCTGGCTCTTGGTCAGTTTCTAATTGTCACAGGAGCCATTGTTCATTGTGTCACAGCTGTTTTACTGTAGGTTAAAAGCTGTCTTATTGTAAGTTAAAAGACTCATCGTAATTGCTATATTGATAAATGATCACAGACAAACTGTTGTGTCACAGCTGTCTCACTGTAAGTTAAAAGACTCATCGTTATTACTATATTGATAAATGATCCTAGACAAACTGTTGTATTACAGCTGTCTGCTGTTATTCAGTAAAAATAAGTCGTATGTATGCACAATTGCCTGGCTCTTGGTCAGTTTCTAATTGTCACAGGAGCCATTGTTCATTGTGTCACAGCTGTTTTACTGTAGGTTAAAAGCTGTCTTATTGTAAGTTAAAAGACTCGTCGTTATTACTATATTGATAAATGATCCTAGACAAACTGTTGTGTCACAGCTGTCTCACTGTAAGTTAAAAGACTCATCGTAATAACTATATTGATAAATGATCCTAGACAAACTGTTGTGTCACAGCTGTTTTACTGTAAGTTAAAAGACTCGTCGTTATTACTATATTGATAAATGATCCTAGACAAACTGTTGTGTCACAGCTGTCTCACTGTAAGTTAAAAGACTCATCGTAATAACTATATTGATAAATGATCCTAGACAAACTGTTGTGTCACAGCTGTTTTACTGTAAGTTAAAAGACTCGTCGTTATTACTATATTGATAAATGATCCTAGACAAACTGTTGTGTCACAGCTGTTTTACTGTAGGTTAAAAGCTGTCTTACTGTAAGTTAAAAGACTCATCGTGATTTCTATATTGATACATGATACCAGACAAACTGTTGTGTCACAGCTGTCTGCTGTTATTCAGTCCAAATAAGTCGTATCTATGCACATTTGCCAGGCTCTTGGTCAGTTTCTAATTGTCACAGGAGCCATTGTTCACATGTATCGACAACTTGACATAACCAGGGAATTCGGTTGTCGTGTCTGCGCAACAGATTCAAGATAGCTGCTGAGACTACATAACATACGATAAGCACCTGCAGTTAACCCATTAGTGTTCAGACTATAAGTATCATGAATTGATTGTGGGCTGAGAGAACTAGAACTACAGCGTGCCCACTGCTATCGTATCATTCCTGACACCATGTCAAAACAAATGTATCTAGGTCCACATTGTGTTGCTTAAGTGGAGGAAAATAAAGTAGACAGTAACACAAATATGAACTATAGTTATTATGCAAGTTATACACCGGTATTTGTCGTACTGTGCAGTATTTAGTATTACTCACTTGGTGTGTACTTGCGTATGACCACATCAATGTATGTGTAGTTTAATAACATTTGCCAGACTTAAATAGGGGGGGGGGGGGGGGGGTTGATACGTTATATATAGAATATGTAGGTGTAATGAAACGGACTAGTTTTCAATGTAGTGCCGTTTGCATCGATTCCTAAAATAAATGTCCCCTTTAAACATTATTTGCATTACATGTTTATGGTATTTGTGTCTTCATCCTCCTTTTTTTTAGTTACGATGCCCGCTTTCCTTGATCTTAACTCACTAAAGTCATGACGGCTTAGAGCTGTGATATAGGAAGAGTGTAATAATTTTAATTCTTCGATTCT
Organism: Mizuhopecten yessoensis; assembly: GCF_002113885.1. Classification (NCBI taxonomy): domain Eukaryota; kingdom Metazoa; phylum Mollusca; class Bivalvia; order Pectinida; family Pectinidae; genus Mizuhopecten; species Mizuhopecten yessoensis. The sequence continues at coordinate 1,154,322 of NW_018404667.1, forward strand.
GAATTTACACTTTTATTAATGTAACTGCCTGCTACAGATGTATACTGATACAATATTGACAAGTTTCGTGATCGCTTATTGAGAAATATATCTTTGGTGTACTGTGAAGGTGATTGTTAACTAAAAACAACCTACCTGAAAGCATATTGGCGGTACCAAACATAAACCACCTACCCGAGAGTGTAGTGTCGTCAACAAACATAAACAACCTACCCGAGAGTGTAGTGACGTCAACAAACATTAACAACCTACCCGAGAGTGTAGTTATGGCACCAAACAAAAACCATCTACCCGAAAGCGTAGTATCGGCACCAAATATAAACAAAAATATTCGAGGGTGTAATTACGGCATCCAAGATAGACATCATAGCCGTCAACGTAGTGACGGGCACCAAACATAAACAGCATACATGAAAGCGTAGTGACGACACCAAACATAAACATCCTATACAAGGGCGTAGTGTTGGCACCAAACATAAACAGCCTACCTGAGAGCGTAGTGACGGCAAAAAAACATAAAAAGCCTACCTGAGAGCGTAGTGACAACACCAAACATAAACAGCCTACTTGAGAGCGTAGTGTCGGCACAAAACATAAATAGCCTTCACGAGAGCGTAGTGACGGGCACCAAACATAAACAGCCTACCTAAAAGCGTAGTGACGGCACCAAACATGAACAGCCTATACAGGAGCGTAGTGACGGCACCAAACATAAACAGCCTACCTAAAAGCGTAGGGACGGCACCAAACATGAACAGCCTATACAGAGCGTAGTGGCGGCACCAAACATAAACAGTCTACCTGAGAGCGTAGTGGCGGTACCAAACATAAACAGCCTGCCTGAGAGCGTAGTGGCGGCACCAAACATAAAAAGTCTACCTGAGAGCGTAGTGTCGGCACAAAACATAAACATAAACTTCATCAGAGCGTAGTAACGGCAACAAACATAAACAAACAGCCCACCTGAAAGCGTAATGAAGGCACCAACCATAAACAGCCTACCTAAAAGCGTAGTGACGGCACCAAACATAACAGCCTACCTGAGAGCGTAGTGATCACAACAGACATAAACAGCCTACCTGAGAGCGTAGTGTCGGCACAAAACATAAACATAAACTTCATCAGAGCGTAGTGACGGCAACAAACATAAACAAACAGCCTACCTGAAAGCGTAATGAAGGCACCAAACATAAACAGCCTACCTGGGAGCGTAGTGACGGCACCAAACATAATCAGCCTACCTTAGAGCGTAGTGACAGCATCAGACATAAACAGCCTACCTTGGAGCGTAGTGTCGGCACCAAACATAAACAGCCTTCAACAGAGCGTAGTGACGGCAAAAAACATAAACACCCTACCTAAGAGCGTAGTGACGACACCAAACATAAACAGCCTACCTGAGAGCGGAGTGACGGCACAAAACATAAACAGTCTTCCTAAGAGCGGAGCGAGGGCACCAAACATAAACAGCCTACCGGAGAGAGTAGTGGCGGCACCAAACATAAACAGCCTTCAACAGAGCGTAGTGACGGCAAAAAACATAAACCCCCTCCCTAAGAGCGTAGTGACGACACCAAACAAAAACAGAATACCTGAGAGCGAAGTGACGGCACCAAACATAAACAGCCTACCGGAGAGAGTAGTGGCGGCACCAAACATAAACAGCCTACCGGAGAGAGAAGTGGCGGCACGAAACATAAACAGCCTACCTGAGAGCGTAGTGACGGCACAAAACATAAACAGTCTTCATAAGAGCGTAGTGACGGCACCAAACATAAACAGCCTACTAGAGAGTGTAGTGTCGGCACCAAACATAAACAGCCTACATGACAGGGTAGTGTCGGCACCAAACATAAACAGCCTTCGCGAGAGCGTAGTGAGGGCAAAAAACATAAACAGCCTACCTGAGAGCGTAGTGACGGCACCAAACATAAACAGCCTACCTGAGAGGGTAGTGTCGGCACCAAACATAAACAGCCTACCTGAGAGGGTAGTGTCGGCACCAAACATAAACAGCCTACCTGAGAGCGTAGTGTCGGCACCAAACATAAACAGCCTACCTGAGAGCGTAGTGTCGGCACCAAACATAAACAGCCTACCTGAGAGCGTAGTGTCGGCACCAAACATAAACAGCCTACCTGAGAGGGTAGTGTCGGCACCAAACATAAACAGCCTACCTGAGAGCGTAGTGTCGGCACCAAACATAAACAGCCTACCTGAGAGGGTAGTGTCGGCACCAAACATAAACAGCCTACCTGAGAGCGTAGTGTCGGCACCAAACATAAACAGCCTACCTGAGAGGGTAGTGTCGGCACCAAACATAAACAGCCTACCTGAGAGCGTAGTGTCGGCACCAAACATAAACAGCCTACCTGAGAGGGTAGTGTCGGCACCAAACATAAACAGCCTACCTGAGAGCGTAGTGTCGGCACCAAACATAAACAGCCTACCTGAGAGGGTAGTGTCGGCACCAAACATAAACAGCCTACCTGAGAGCGTAGTGTCGGCACCAAACATAAACAGCCTACCTGAGAGGGTAGTGTCGGCACCAAACATAAACAGCCTACCTGAGAGCGTAGTGTCGGCACCAAACATAAACAGCCTACCTGAGAGGGTAGTGTCGGCACCAAACATAAACAGCCTACCTGAGAGCGTAGTGTCGGCACCAAACATAAACAGCCTACCTGAGAGGGTAGTGTCGGCACCAAACATAAACAGCCTACCTGAGAGCGTAGTGTCGGCACCAAACATAAACAGCCTACCTGAGAGGGTAGTGTCGGCACCAAACATAAACAGCCTACCTGAGAGCGTAGTGTCGGCACCAAACATAAACAGCCTACCTGAGAGGGTAGTGTCGGCACCAAACATAAACAGCCTACCTGAGAGCGTAGTGTCGGCACCAAACATAAACAGCCTACCTGAGAGGGTAGTGTCGGCACCAAACATAAACAGCCTACCTGAGAGCGTAGTGTCGGCACCAAACATAAACAGCCTACCTGAGAGGGTAGTGTCGGCACCAAACATAAACAGCCTACCTGAGAGCGTAGTGTCGGCACCAAACATAAACAGCCTACCTGAGAGGGTAGTGTCGGCACCAAACATAAACAGCCTACCTGAGAGCGTAGTGTCGGCACCAAACATAAACAGCCTACCTGAGAGGGTAGTGTCGGCACCAAACATAAACAGCCTACCTGAGAGCGTAGTGTCGGCACCAAACATAAACAGCCTACCTGAGAGGGTAGTGTCGGCACCAAACATAAACAGCCTACCTGAGAGCGTAGTGTCGGCACCAAACATAAACAGCCTACCTGAGAGGGTAGTGTCGGCACCAAACATAAACAGCCTACCTGAGAGCGTAGTGTCGGCACCAAACATAAACAGCCTACCTGAGAGGGTAGTGTCGGCACCAAACATAAACAGCCTACCTGAGAGCGTAGTGTCGGCACCAAACATAAACAGCCTACCTGAGAGGGTAGTGTCGGCACCAAACATAAACAGCCTACCTGAGAGCGTAGTGTCGGCACCAAACATAAACAGCCTACCTGAGAGGGTAGTGTCGGCACCAAACATAAACAGCCTACCTGAGAGCGTAGTGTCGGCACCAAACATAAACAGCCTACCTGAGAGGGTAGTGTCGGCACCAAACATAAACAGCCTACCTGAGAGCGTAGTGTCGGCACCAAACATAAACAGCCTACCTGAGAGGGTAGTGTCGGCACCAAACATAAACAGCCTACCTGAGAGCGTAGTGTCGGCACCAAACATAAACAGCCTACCTGAGAGGGTAGTGTCGGCACCAAACATAAACAGCCTACCTGAGAGCGTAGTGTCGGCACCAAACATAAACAGCCTACCTGAGAGGGTAGTGTCGGCACCAAACATAAACAGCCTACCTGAGAGCGTAGTGTCGGCACCAAACATAAACAGCCTACCTGAGAGGGTAGTGTCGGCACCAAACATAAACAGCCTACCTGAGAGCGTAGTGTCGGCACCAAACATAAACAGCCTACCTGAGAGGGTAGTGTCGGCACCAAACATAAACAGCCTACCTGAGAGCGTAGTGTCGGCACCAAACATAAACAGCCTACCTGAGAGGGTAGTGTCGGCACCAAACATAAACAGCCTACCTGAGAGCGTAGTGTCGGCACCAAACATAAACAGCCTACCTGAGAGGGTAGTGTCGGCACCAAACATAAACAGCCTACCTGAGAGCGTAGTGTCGGCACCAAACATAAACAGCCTACCTGAGAGGGTAGTGTCGGCACCAAACATAAACAGCCTACCTGAGAGCGTAGTGTCGGCACCAAACATAAACAGCCTACCTGAGAGGGTAGTGTCGGCACCAAACATAAACAGCCTACCTGAGAGCGTAGTGTCGGCACCAAACATAAACAGCCTACCTGAGAGGGTAGTGTCGGCACCAAACATAAACAGCCTACCTGAGAGCGTAGTGTCGGCACCAAACATAAACAGCCTACCTGAGAGGGTAGTGTCGGCACCAAACATAAACAGCCTACCTGAGAGCGTAGTGTCGGCACCAAACATAAACAGCCTACCTGAGAGGGTAGTGTCGGCACCAAACATAAACAGCCTACCTGAGAGCGTAGTGACGGCACCAAACATAAACAGCCTACCTGAGAGGGTAGTGTCGGCACCAAACATAAACAGCCTACCTGAGAGCGTAGTGTCGGCACCAAACATAAACAGCCTACCTGAGAGGGTAGTGTCGGCACCAAACATAAACAGCCTACCTGAGAGCGTAGTGTCGGCACCAAACATAAACAGCCTACCTGAGAGGGTAGTGTCGGCACCAAACATAAACAGCCTACCTGAGAGCGTAGTGTCGGCACCAAACATAAACAGCCTACCTGAGAGGGTAGTGTCGGCACCAAACATAAACAGCCTACCTGAGAGCGTAGTGTCGGCACCAAACATAAACAGCCTACCTGAGAGGGTAGTGTCGGCACCAAACATAAACAGCCTACCTGAGAGCGTAGTGTCGGCACCAAACATAAACAGCCTACCTGAGAGGGTAGTGTCGGCACCAAACATAAACAGCCTACCTGAGAGCGTAGTGACGGCACCAAACATAAACAGCCTACCTGAGAGGGTAGTGTCGGCACCAAACATAAACAGCCTACCTGAGAGCGTAGTGTCGGCACCAAACATAAACAGCCTACCTGAGAGGGTAGTGTCGGCACCAAACATAAACAGCCTACCTGAGAGCGTAGTGTCGGCACCAAACATAAACAGCCTACCTGAGAGGGTAGTGTCGGCACCAAACATAAACAGCCTACCTGAGAGCGTAGTGTCGGCACCAAACATAAACAGCCTACCTGAGAGGGTAGTGTCGGCACCAAACATAAACAGCCTACCTGAGAGCGTAGTGTCGGCACCAAACATAAACAGCCTACCTGAGAGGGTAGTGTCGGCACCAAACATAAACAGCCTACCTGAGAGCGTAGTGTCGGCACCAAACATAAACAGCCTACCTGAGAGGGTAGTGTCGGCACCAAACATAAACAGCCTACCTGAGAGCGTAGTGTCGGCACCAAACATAAACAGCCTACCTGAGAGGGTAGTGTCGGCACCAAACATAAACAGCCTACCTGAGAGCGTAGTGTCGGCACCAAACATAAACAGCCTACCTGAGAGGGTAGTGTCGGCACCAAACATAAACAGCCTACCTGAGAGCGTAGTGTCGGCACCAAACATAAACAGCCTACCTGAGAGGGTAGTGTCGGCACCAAACATAAACAGCCTACCTGAGAGCGTAGTGTCGGCACCAAACATAAACAGCCTACCTGAGAGGGTAGTGTCGGCACCAAACATAAACAGCCTACCTGAGAGCGTAGTGTCGGCACCAAACATAAACAGCCTACCTGAGAGGGTAGTGTCGGCACCAAACATAAACAGCCTACCTGAGAGCGTAGTGACGGCACCAAACATAAACAGCCTACCTGAGAGGGTAGTGTCGGCACCAAACATAAACAGCCTACCTGAGAGGGTAGTGTCGGTACCAAACATAAACAGCCTTCACGAGAGCGTAGTGAGGGCAAAAAACATAAACAGCCTACCTAAGAGCGTAGTGACGGCACCAAACATAAAAAAGACTACCGGAGAGCGTAGTGACGGCACCAAACATAAACAGCCTACCTGAGAGGGTAGTGTCGGCACCAAACATAAACAGCCTACATGAGATCGTAGTGACGGCAGCAAACATAAACAGCATACCTGAGAGCGTAGTGACGGCACCAGACATAAACAGCCTACCGGAGAGAGTAGTGACGGCACCAAACATAAACAGCCTACATGAGAGCGTAGTGACGGCACCAAAAATACACAGCCTTAATGAGAGCGTAGTGACGGCACCAAACATAAACAGCCTACCCGAGAGTGGAGTGACGGCACCAAACATAAACAGCCTACCCGAGAGCGTAGTGGCGGCACAAAACATAAACAGCCTTCATGAGATCGTTGTGACGGCAACAAACATAAACAGGTGAAATATTAGTTAATCTTAAAACTTTAAATTTAGATGCAATATAGGATTGACCCTTATTGCAACATAAGTGAGGTTTTTTTTATGAATTTACGTATTTGCTGCTCCGATGTACTTCGTCGGGACTAAACCTAAGCAAAAGAATAACAACGGCGAGAAAATCGGCAGAGCTCCGGTGAGAAAGTACTTGAAAAAATAAAAATGTACCGTAACAATACCGATGTAGTACCGGCGATTCCGTTGTGATACCGTTGTTATACCTATGCAAGAGCCGATGTGCTACCGAATACCACCTTTCTGATACCTCTGTATTACCGATGAGCCACCGATGTTATACCGAGGCGCCGCCGTTGTTCTAACGATGTGCAAACGTTGACCGGGGCTTAAGGGGAGTGATACCGTTGCGCTGTCGATGTTACGGTAGTACATCGTAAAACATCGGCGGCGCATAAGTACTTCTTCGGTGGTATTCGGTAGTACTATGGTATCACATCGGTACCAGAACGGTACACATTGATGCCACCGGAGAGCCGTCGATAAAGTACGGGACGCTACCGGTGCTCTACCGACATTAACAAAGCCATACCGGAGTACTGCCGATGTACTGCCGTGGTAGTCCAGTTGCTCGCTCCGGCAGCACAAAGACGGCAGTTTTTGAGTATGTTCAAAAATGTCTACCGTCGGCTGCCGTTGTTAAACTTTTCGCCGATGTTCTGACGGGGTCCTGACGATGTGCTACCGTTGTTAGCGATGTGTTACCTTTGCGCTGCCGTACTAGTACCGATCACCAAAAATCGCCAAAATGTGCTCCGGTATAGCTCCGACGACCATATTCGGTTAGGTGTGAGAGGCCCTTAAGGGCCGAGGTATATCTATGACAGAATGAAACATATGGAAATCTAAGATCCATTACCTAATTTGTGTTGTCGAAATCTTACATTTACGTACAACGTTTTCATCAGTGTTTTACATATAAGATACGGAGCAAAGTTATGTTGTTTTTTTCATTAGATTTATTGTATACTCTTCAAAACAAAGTGGAAAATGTAGATATTTCCAGGAGTACAGAGAATAAAAATATCAATATGATTCTGTCATGCTTCGGACCATATAATTCATATAATGTATATATGGCGTCTAACAGAAACATCCATATTTTTCTTTTGATAATGTTTAATGTAACAAGAATAATAATTTAAATGTTACCAAAGCAAAATAATCTAATAACATCATACTAGCTAGACAACTGACAAAGCTGCATGCTAGTTTTCAATAATTTTACAATTTAATGCTATATCATGGTATGATTTATTTACAAAAAAGTAAAGATTTTCCATTTAGGTAAATATCTTTGTGAAAGTAAGGTACAGCAAACAAACTATAAACAATGGTTGATTCATATGCATGAAGAGAAAATATGTTGCTTTTAATGCAGTGAATAGAAAAAAAAAATGATTGATCAATATGCAATCTAATACTATCAGACTGCGATAGATATCGCACTTGTTACATGTCAGAGAGTGAGACATATCAGTTTTGGTATTAACAAATCAGAACGAATCTTTTACCGAGCTGTCCCATGATTTCAAGATTCAGTGCAAACAGTTTTTACTTGATATTTTCTACCAAACCACTTGCAATTTATATATTATCGTATATGTTCGTATATAGTTGTATTTCTGATACAGAAAGTTCTTCTCTCTGTCCACAGTCACTCCCCGAATCACGGAATTGAGGTATCTGGACGGTGTTGGTAACCAGTACATGCAAATTGGCAGTAATGAAGTAAGATACACAGAAGGCTCCAGCTTGGAACTCCGTGTTGATGTTGTAAGTAGCCCACTGGCTGACGTCACCCTATTACGAAACCAGACAACGCTCGCAGTTGGCATACCTGTCAGTACTGGTAAATATGACATCAATTTAGACAACCTCCAGTGCAAACATACGGGAAGGTATGACGTCAGGGCGGCCAACTTCGTTACTCGGAATAAAAGTACCGCCAATGCCTCGAGAATGCAGTTTGGACTGCAAGTCAGTTGTAAGTATATACTGTGTATCTCTAATGACAAAATGCTTACAATTCGCAAAATAGCGCTTAAAACATTCGTTTCCTTTTTTTCTTTTCTTATCTCAGTTATCTTACCAGAAACAATTTGTTAAGAAAAATGAAAATAAAGAACGTCTTCTTTTAACTTTTAGTGTCATGTTCGAAATTCGCCCAACTCCTTTATGCCGTATATGTAGTTATGTTGTATGTTGGAACTCTAACCGCGAGTGCAGACTTGGAATGTATAGTCTCGGTTCTAACACATATTCCTTAATACTTACATATGCTTGAATCTATAAGTTACATCTATGTATGACATTGTCCATGCAGTGGTTTTTTTGTAGGCGCCCCACGAAGATATAATTCTTCGAATAACATTATCAAAGTGACAGGGGAAAAGGGTCAGTTTGTTCTACTCAAAGTAACTGTGATAGCTAACCCAAAGCCCCTGACTCTATGGTCTGATGGAGTGAGAGCACTTGATGTGGTACAAAACAACACTAATATGTATACTGCCAGGGGGTTGTTCAGGATCCCGAAGAAAGGAATAACACACAAATGCAACCTGTTTGTCACTAATACTTTACCGAACGTATTAACTGTCAACTTCGAGATCAACTCTGAAGGTAAATACATATGTTTCTTATTTTGATTATTAACTATTTCTACTAACAGAATATTAAAGGATTTTATTAGATAATCAATTTGTTCATAATCTGTATTGTTGATTGGAAAACAAAACAATCAAAATTAGCTGATCTGGCTTATATTTTCACAACGATTACTGCAATGGAGCCACATCAGTCATAAACAAATATATATTTTGATTTTGACATTAAAATACATTTCAAATTACTATAAGTTAAAAGACTCGTCGTAATTACTATATTGATTTATGATCCTAGACAATCTGTTATGTCACAGCTGTTTTACTGTAAATTAAAAGACTCGTCGTTATTACTATATTGATAAATGATCCTAGACAAGCTGTTGTGTCACAGCTGTTTTACTGTAGGTTAAAAGCTGTCTTATTGTAAGTTAAAAGACTCATCGTAATTGCTATATTGATAAATGATCCTAGACAAACTGTTGTGTCACAGCTGTCTCACTGTAAGTTAAAAGACTCGTCGTTATTACTATATTGATAAATGATCCTAGACAAGCTGTTGTGTCACAGCTGTTTTACTGTAGGTTAAAAGCTGTCTTACTGTAAGTTAAAAGACTCATCGTGATTGCTATATTGATACATGATACCAGACAAACTGTTGTGTCACAGCTGTCTGCTGTTTTTCAGTCCAAATAAGTCGTATCTCTGCACATTTGCCTGGTCAGTTTCTAATTGTCACAGGAGCCATTGTTCACATGTATCGACAACTCGACATAACCAGGGAATTCGGTTGTCGCGTCTGCGCAACAGATTCAAGATAACTTCTGAGACTGCATAACATACGATAAGCACTCATTTAACCCATCAGTGTTTAGACTATACGTATCATGAATTGATTGTGTGCTGAGAGAACTAGCACTACAGCGTGTCCACTGCTATCGTATCATTCCTGACACCATGTCAAAACAAATGTGTCTAGGTCAACAATGTGTTGCTTAAGAGTGTAGGAAAATTAAGTAGACAGTAGAAAAAAATATGAACTATAGTTATTATGCAAGTTATAAACCGGTATTTGTCGTACTGTGCACCATTTAGTATTACTCACTTGGTGTGTACATGCGTATGACGTCACAAATGTATGCGCAGTTCAATAACATTTGCCCGACATAAAATAAGGGGAGGGGGGTTAAGTCGTTATACATAGAATCTGTAGGTGTAATGAAACATAGTAGTTTTCAATGTAGTGCCGTTTGCATCGATTCCTAAAATATTTGTCCCCTTTAAACAGTATTTACATTACATGTTTATGGTATTGGTGTCTTCAACCTCCCTTTTTTCTAGTTACGATGCCCGCTTTCCTTGATCTTAACTTACTAAAGTCATGATGGCTTAGAGCTGTGCTATACGAAGAGTGTAATTATTTTAATTCTTCGAATTCTGAATTTACACTTTAATTTATGTAACTGCCTGCTACAGATGTATACTGATACAATATGGACAAGTTTCCTAATCGCTTATCTAGAAATATATCTTTGGTGTACTGTGAAGGTGATTGATGATAATAATATTAACTATCCCTATTCACACTTTGAGGCTGAGGACGCTTATCATTCCGGAAAACATCTGGTCATATTCTTTCAAATGGTCTCAATTTAAATCATTTCCTTTGTTAACGTTTTGCCCTATGTTTAAAATGACATTTGAAGATGTTGCCAATGAAGCAGATAATGTTAGGTAATTCTTATTGTTTGACAAGGGTCTCCAACAAATCACGTTTTTGCCCTTGACCTTGACTTCTATGATTAAATATAACGTTTGCAAGCTAGGGACTGTCACTGCCGTGTTATGCTTCTGTGTAATTCTGATTTCACTACTACTTCTTTGAAATAAATAACGTTTTCAAGACATGTCAAGAGAAGTATACATTGTTTGGAGACGGAACTTAAGTGTGACTAAAACTATTTCAAAATGTTACATATTCTATCTTACATATTACGAAACAATAATAAGGAAATATAATTCATTTTTGTGTTCTATAATCAATTTAACATGTATTTCTTCTGTGAACTTCGCCGTTTATTTCGGGAATCCTTTCCTTTCTCAATTTCCATAACCTTTTATCAATTATTATAAGGTTATCAGCAAAGTCCTCTTTGTAGTCTATATCCACGTCTGTTTATTTCTAGATGATAATCTGATTATCGTCCTTGCGGTATGCTTTCCAGTTGCTTTCGGGATGGTTATATTTGGACTCGTAGTCGTCCTGAACAGCAAACGGGAGTCTCAACGTCAACAAGGTAACACAGAGAATCAGATAACGTTTTTTGTCTAGAAAAACACAGACATTCCTTTTTTTTTGTCTTTGACATTTTTTTATTGCATTAGTCACATCAGTGCATTACATGTTTACAAAGGTTCCTGGAGAAGAAATACAATATAAACAAGTAGTTAAGTACTATTAGTTCATTCTAGAATAACCTTGATACTTTCCCATTTTTGCCGGGTCTTGTTCGCTGCATTTTGAGACATCATGTAGACAGAATATAGGTCTAAATTTCTATAATCTTTTATAAATATTTTACAACTTTCCCAGTCAGGGATGTTGTGGTATTGTCGCATTAAAGATATATATTTTTTAATCAGTAGTATGCATATGTTTAATCCCGTCAGTTGAACATTGTCAATAATGCCGAATAGGAAAGTAACAGGTTTTTCCTCTAAAACGATATCATATTTTTGTAAAACCGAGTTGATAAAACATGTCCAGAGCGATTGACTATGTGTACAACCCCCAAAAAGGTGATATATTGTTTCCGATTCTCCACTACAAAAGCTGCATTCTTCATGTTCTAATAGTTTTCGCTTCAGTAGCATGGAATTTGTAAAAAAAGATTCTGTGAATGACTCTGTATTGTAAACTTTGTAATTTCGAGTCTTTTGTCTCGTAAAAGGGACATGAGTGAATTTTTCCCCATTCGTCTTGGTTCAGAGAAATATCTAAGATAGTGTGCCACCTTTCATGGGATTGTTGTGGATAAATCAATACAGTAGACATGATTTTATTATAAAAATATTTAGACGGTTTTTCAATATTTTTCATTTTTTTTCAATTATGTGCAACATTATTGATATTTTTCCATAATCTCTAATCATTCTCTTCCAGCCTCTCGGTATTGCACTAATAATGCTATTAAAGTTCATAAAGTTTATATTTATTTGGTATTTTTGAATGAAATCATTCAAAGACAGAAAATTTCCATTTTCATCTACTACGTCTTTAACGTAAAAAATATCTTCATCACACATGTTTTTATAAAGACTGTTTGTCTATTTACTTGTATTTCTTTGTTAAACCATAGAGGCTGAGAGAGTGCGTTTTCAGGGGCTGCTGGGAGAGGCTCGTACAGATTTCCCCAAATTGATAAAATTTCTTTCCAAAATTTACCAAAATTGTATCTTTTAGCTATTTCTTCTAGTCCACGTTTTGTTAAGCTCCAGATTTTATCTCCTCAGAACAGACCAGAACATTCTCCAAAGATGTCGATCAAATATAACACTTTAACTAGAGACCTTTGGTCATCCTCGAGTATCAATGTTGAATCATCTGCATACTGACTTATCAGGTATTCAGAATTTTTGAGGATTACTCCCTTGACATCAGGATCATATGTTACAGCTGCACTTAGCAATTCAATACAGATAATGAAAAGATATGGAGACAGAGGATCTCCTTGTCGTACTCCTCGTGTTACTTGGAAAAAGGTGGAGAGGTGACCATTATTTTCAACAGAAGCTGTGATATTAGAATAGAATGTTTTAAAACAATTTATAATGTAATCACTAAAGCCAAAGAAACGCAAACTTTTTTCTATGAATGACCACTCAATGGAATCGAAGGCCTTTTCAAAATCCAACATTAGCAATATGCCAGACTGATCATTTTCTTCTGATTTTTCAATTACATCATTTATAACCCTGGTACATGCTGCAATTTTATAATCCACATTCAATGACGTAATAGGCCTCCAATTTTTTATGTACATTTTTGATTTTCCTTGTTTTGGAATACATTTGATTAGTCCCTGGCGTTGACTGATTGACATTGCCTCCTTACTAAATGCTTGATTAAGAGATTTTAAAATGTATTGTTTTATGTCTATCCAGAAAAACTTATAAAACTCTACGGTGAATCCATCTAAACCTGGAGACTTCCCATTATTCATATTTTTCAATGTTTTTAGACACTCTTCAACCTTAAGTACACCGTTCATAGAGTCGCGTTGCTCATCAGTGAGTTTTTTTATGAATGGATTATTATCATTAAAAAAAGTTTCCTGGTGTATTTCATTAAACATAGTTCCCTTTGTTGTATACAGGTTTGAGTAGAACGTTAATTGCTGGTTAAGTATTTCGTGTAAATCGTTTACTCCTTGTCCGTCATCTGTTATTAATTTTGGAATCATTTTCTCGTTGTATTGTCGTTTTTCAAAGTTACAAAAATACTTCGTACTTTTTTCACCTTCGATTTTCCATCGCACCTTTGCCCTGGTTATAATCCCTTTGATTTTTTTTATTTCTTAATTTTTTTAGTTTACCCTCCGTTTCCGAAATATCTTTAAGTAATTGTGCGTTGTTCTCAGTTTGGTCTCGATTATATAACTCTTTTAATTTATCTGTTAGGTCATTTTCTTGTTTTCCGCGTTCTCGTTTCTTAAAAGATGAGTAACTGATCGTTTTTCCCCTGGTCATTAGTTTTAAAGTTTCCCATAGTAATTGATCGCTAATACAAAATTCAGCATTTTCTAAATCGTCATTTTCGTCTACTCTGTATTGTACAATAACATCTTTTATAACATTCTTAACTATATTTACATATTCAGTATCCCCTAGTAAACTGTTGTTAAATTTCCATGTTCCTCTTCCGCGTTGATACTTTGGCCTGCCATGCAGGCGGCCTGGGTTCGATCATCGAATTATCGCTGGAAAAAAACAACCACTCATAATAGGAAAACGAAGTCATTCCTTCAGTTAAGTATGATGTCTGGTAGTGTAAGGGTTGAAAAATCTACAGCATTATTAAATACATTATCTTTGAGGAGAGGATGCTCATGCTTGATCAAATATTAGTTGAATTTTCCATATTCCATTTAATTCGCCTCTGGAGTACACCTTGTCACAATACGACTGCGAACCAGAATAAATTGTACTAAGAACGTAATCAAGACGCTGGATAATGGTTTGGTTAAGCAGCTAGAACAGATAGTGATAAAACATTGTAGATATTCTTAGAAAGTTTCAGTATCAATTACATTTTATTTTAATATGGAAGAGTAATGGGCTGGTATTTCGTCGTCTTTCGGAAATTCAGAAAATGTCAATGAAGGGTTTCCTTCGCGCTCAAGAAATCTAGTTCATTTTGCAAGCAGGAAATACAGTGTAATTCGCTGCTTTGTCTGCAGACACAAGATTTGGTTTCATTTTTTGTTCAGGCAGTTAATTCTTTTTGAATTATTTGACTTGCTGTAGTTCGAAAACTAACTACAATCTAGTATGCTCGCGTTTTGCACATTGTCTGGTGTAAACTATCAAAAACACGATGAAAGAACAAAGTATTGTCATTGTTTGTAAAAAGTATTTCTCGAAGATATATACTGAGTTCTGATAGTATTGTTTTTATATCCAGTTTTATATTTATATTATAGAGCAGGAGCATGAGTATGCCACCATTGACGATGACATGCAATCCCATCACGAGCTTCAAACTCAGAGTGAGTAATGCTTTTTTCTTTTTTTCTTTTTACGTCAACGCCCGACGATCATCCTTAAACATTTCACATTTAAGAGTTATTCTCGGAAATGTTCAACCGATTTCAAAACAGTTAGCGAGAAGTTTCCAAACACGCACCTAAATTATGGTTAGAGATGGTTCTCGGCAACGATGGTAAGTCTGTTTCCAGAGCCAAAAGGAATTTAATCGGCAAACTTTCAACAAACAAACAAATCCTACACCAAAAACAGTTTAGAAATAAACATTGTTCATGGATAGAAAGGTAGTATGATACTTAATTGAAGCTGTCAATTGTACTACGCCTGGGTCACCCTTTCACCTTATTGTAGGAGGTACATTTTGGGGATAACACTTTGTAAGTATATATTATAATGTATTATTGCAATATCATATAACTAATAGGCGGTATTGATATGTCAAAATAATAACCCGATATCTACGCAACGTTAATGAGTGCATTGACATATCATTGCAGCAAGCTATGACATCGAGGTAACAGTTCAAGGTTATTGCCGGTTGGCGTAATATTTTAAGAAATTAGTTTGATCCGGTTATCTAGCAAGCATTGTTCAACTGTATCAAGGAATCGTTAACAGACATGCTAATATTATTATGTGATTAGAATATATTGATTTTCCTCAAACTCGTGTCAAATTTGCCATCAAGACGTTTATGACGTCATTGCAATATGAGGTTACATCAGTGCCATCAATTGATTATTCCTCATTGACCATCTATGTGTTTGATCTTAATCAATTCTGATTGGAAGCTTTATATTGACATAACAATAACTTGAATACTGATATCTGAAATTGATCTATAATTTTATATTTTAAGAAAAAAAAAATGATTTTAGATTTAAAAAACAACAACGGACGCGAAAAAGCATCAGCTTTCTATGAGTAAAAATGAAGGGAAGCCAACAAGGATTCGAACACTCGATTGTCTGATTAATGTTAATACGGGTTGTTCCCGGAACCTAGTCCCACTACAGCTTTATCAAAGACTAAACTTCGGAGAGTTTAATGTATTTGTAAAAAAGAAACAGTGGATTTTTCTATTGCTCTGTCTGCATTGATACTTGGATCCTTAAAAGGATGATATAATTAAAATAATGTCAATTCGAGAGCATTGTAGTTTGTTTATGAATAAATCATACACTTTCAAATATCCATATTATTTATGTTGAGATCAAAGCAGCATTATTTAATGTCCAAATTCAAGCAACAGAACAGGCTGTCCCCAAGCTTTATACACATTATCTGAAGACATTTTCGTCATACCGCGGAATTTAAATTCTTGTTACATATTCATTGTTTTGTCACGTAGACAGGAGCTGAAGAAACATAAACAAACAAATTATGAGATCAAGGATCCTTGACATGATAGCATTGTTAATTTATTAAAAATATTAATTTCTCAACCTCATTAGACACGAGAAGGAATACTACTTTGTGTTTACATAACGTAACTATGTTATTATAACGTTATGTTGCTTTAATATAAGAGTTTTTAGCGACTGAAAAAGCCATTAATCCTGGCCATTGACGGAACAGATGGCCTTGTCCGAGATAAAATCAACTACTGTGTTATGGATTATATATTCATAGGACATCTGTGAACGATTCTGTTTTACTTTATCATAGTTTGTTATCTGCGTTACGTATTTGTTTTGTTAATAAGATTGTGCTATTTAAAACGATATATGGGCGGATTGGTCGAGTTGTTAACACTCCGACCTTCTACACAGGCAGCCGGGGTTCGATCTCCGAAGTCGTCGTACGTATGGATATTCAGAGAAAGTGTTTTTCTCCTGCCCACACAACTCCAACAACCCAGGTGGAGTATAAAATGGTCTGGGGTTGTTGTTGCGGTATATGTGCTGTAGCGTTCAAGTGAGGTGGAACTATAAATTATGCCATTTTTGTTTTCAACTAATTTTATTGAGTTAACAAAAGGACTAGACAACAGGCAATGCCTTTGGGTGCCAAATGATGCCATTGGAAGCACGGTCCCACTACAAACAGAACGCATTACATCTCCAGCACACACGCAGGCATGCACACATAGGGAGATAATAGTCAGGAGGCATAGAACTAGTATATAGCGTCTGATAAGGCAGCTCCTGCGAATTTCCCCAAAATTGAATTGATTAATGTATATGCTAATTGTATCAATTGTATATCTTTATATTGTAAAGCGCTTAAGAGTGGCTTATGCCAGCTATATAGGGCGCTATATCAAATGTTGTTTATTTGATTATTTATTTTTGTATATCATTTTCACAGATGGCAACGAGTGTATAGAGATAAATCGACCCAAAGGTACGTTAGCATGCTATTCTACTGACTACGTTTGTGATCTCGTTCAGTTACCGGTTGTAGATATTATTCATTCGCAATGGTCATACATATATATATTCAAAGTTTGGACCATACTCGTAGTATCAAGTGTGTCAGGTCAAAGTTGCACGTGAACCGGTACATAAACTTACTTTAGTACATGAACAAGTGCATAGCTTATATAAGCCAGAGTGTAGTTTCATGTGAGCTAGTACATGGTTCCGCGTATAAATAGGCATGTTGGAAACGAACTCTACCAGAATAATTAGTCAATGTTTATACACTGTTAGTAGCCATAATATATCATTATAACGTAGGTAGACCATACTTGACTAGTCAGACGTTTATAGAACAACAGAAGAAGTTTATTCGAGATTTCCCATGATCTAGTATAATATAATTATATACTAAAAGGTTAATATTGACAATCGGGGTTGTGCTACTGATTTGTGGGTACAGTTTTTTCCTCGCCTACAACTTTTATACACATTTCATCAAGTCTTTCCTAGGTAGGTAAAATGTGTATTGATCAAGTTGTATTGTATTCTGATAATATTTAATTGCTAGATTTTCGAAGACAACATGACATTTTTGTAAATATATAATTTGGATGTTTTATTCTTTACATATCAGAATTGTTTTGAAATATTTCATGCTATTTTTGATAGAAATGGTTTAATCGGCTGCTTGATCTGTAATGTGTTTAAGTTAATAAACTATTGTTTCTGGGGAAATGAATGTACGATGGGACACTCGGTGACAAGCAACGTTTACTGGACCATAGAACAGGGTCCTAAATCAACTTAATAGCTATTCTATATCTTGAGTGCAAGCTTATCAAAATATATCATAATTTTGTTTCAATTTACGTAAAAATGGATATGCGTGAAATATATATTTAACATTTATAATTACTCTGCAGCCTCCCTTTGCAAAGCATAGCGACTGCAATACGTATTTGTACACTACACTACTAGTTAACTGACCTGATTGTGACAACACTAACTTTGCTGATCAAACCTCTTGACGAAATGGCGCTTACAACATGAAAGTGATTAGAATGACTATCTATTTAAATGTTAATAGGCGTTACGCATTTTAAGTAATGTTTTTGTTAATCCTATATCACGTGTGGTTCTTGCTGATATATGGTCTTTGAAAAGTCCGTTAACAATACCAAGGCGTAGGACACACCATTTGCTAAAACATCCTTACTTAATAGACCACGGTGTGAAAGATGCATAAATGTAATATGATTTGCTACTACGTAATTTTTGTGACAATTAATGCTGTTAACATATTGTTAAATTGGTCAAGATCAATCTGATGCCAACCTCAACCAAAACACCCAAGGCAACATCACCAGTCTTGAACGCCAAAACAGAGTTACCACCCATGGACAACGTAACAATGGCGACGAAGGTAACGTTTTTTGTCTGTTTTCTAACTTTTATAACGGCGATTTGTTCGTTTCGAAATTAAGAAATACGGAAAGATAAATAATAATATTTCCCAACAACATCAATATGGGGATTATCCATCATACTTTAGGTTATTTTTGGTCATGTTGAAATGAAGATCGAGGAATGCGGTTGAAGTCCCGATAAACTCATCACTAAAAAGTCAGCCTCATATGACAAAAAAAGTCGGTCAGGAAATAGCCATAGATTATTTCTATAGGAATGGCTACAGTCTGCTGGAACATCTTGTCACTGACTTCAACAAAGATATCGTAATCAGTAACTCATATTCACAATAAAAGCCTAAGTATATTTCGTTTTATCCTTTGTTGTGCTGGTTACAAACTATTCGTCAAAAAGAATAAATAACCATAAATGTATATCGTCATTAGCATTTTTTGCCGGAAAAAAACAACTTCTCAAAATAGGAAACCGAATTAATTCCTTCAGTTTAGTATGATGTCTGGTAGTGAAAGGAGTTGAAAAGTCTACAACATTACTAAATAAATTATTTTTGAGGAGAAGATGTTTATCCTTGATCAAATAGTAGTTGAATTTTCCATATTCCATTTATTTCACCTCTTGAGTAAACCTTGTCACAATATGACTGCAAACCAGGTTAAAATATGCTAAGAACGTAATTGAGACGTTTGGATAATGGTTTGGTTGAGCAGCTAGAACAGATACTGACACAACTTTGTATAGATTCTTAGGAAGTTTCAGTATGCATTACACAACATACTGGTCTTTTTATTTTAATATGGGTGAATAATGAACTGGTATTTCGTCGTCTTTCGGAAATTCAGAAAATGTCAATGACGGGTTTCCTTTGCGATCAAGAAATTTAGTTCATTTTGAAAACTGGAAATAAAATATTGTATGCTGACAAAGATAGTGCAATTCGCTGCTTTGTCTGCAGACAAAGATAGTGTTATTCTCTGCTTTGTCTGCAGACACAAGATTGGTTTTCATTTTATATTTCAGGCAGTTTATTCTTTTTTAATTATTTGACCTGTTAGAGTTGACCAATTTCAAAAAGTAAATACAATCTAGTAGGCTCGCATTTTGCCTATTGTCTGGTGTAAAAGATCAAAAACTTAATGAAAGAACAAAATATTGTCATTGTTTGTTCAGAGTATTTCTCGAAGATATTTCCTCAAACTCGTGTCAAATTTGGCATTTAATTGTATATCTTTGTACTGTAAAGCGCTTTAGTGAGGCCTATGTCAGCTATATAGGGCGCTATATCAAATGTTCTATATTATCTTTTTTTATTTTTATATCATTTTCACAGATGGCAACGGGTATATAGAGATAAATCGACACAGAGGTACGTAAGCATGCTATTCACCGGACTTAGATACAGCTATGTTTGTGACATTGATCCTATGTTACGGTTTTACGTTCGTTTCTGATCTCGTTCACTTACAGGTTGTAGATATGTTCAATCCACAATGGTCATACATATATATATATATATATATATATATTCAAAGTTGGACCATAATCAAAGTCTTAAGTATGTCAGGTCAAAGTTGCACGTGAACCGGTGCATATGGCTACTTTAAAACATGAACAAGTACATAGCTAACATAATCCAGAGTGTAGCTTCATGTGAGCTAGTACTTGGTTCCACGTATAACTAGGCATGCTGGAAACGAACTCTACCAGAACAATTAGTCAACGTTGATGCAATATCAGTAGCCACAATAAACCATTATAACGGAGGTAGACCAGACCTGACTTGTCAGTCGTTTAAAGAACTACAGAAGAAGTTTATTCTAGATTTCCCATGATCTACTATAAGATAATAATACACTAAAATGTTAATATTGACAATCGGGATTGTGATACTGATTTGTGCGAACAGTATTTCCCGCGCCTACAACTTTTGTACACATTTCATCACGTCCTTCCTAGATTAGGTCAAATGTATATTGATCAAGTGCTATATTGTATCCTGGTAATATTTAATTGCTACATTTTCGAAGACAATATGAAATTTTTGTAAATAGATAATTTGGATGTTGTATTCTCTACATATCAGAATTATTTTGAAATATTTCATGCTATTTTTGATAGAAACAGTTTAATCGGCTGCTTGATCTGTAAAGTTTTTTCAGTTAACGAACGTGTCTGTTGAAATGAATGTACGATGCGAAACTCGATGACAAGCATCGTTTACTGACCATTGGGTCCTAAAATAACTTAATAGATATTTTATATCTTGGGCCCGGGCTTCTTAAAATATAGCATGTTTGTGTTTCAATTTATGTGAAAATAAGGGATATGCGTGAAATATATATTGAATATTTATAATTATTCTGCAACCTCCCATTGCAAAGCATACAGGCTGTCATACGTATTTTTGACACCACAACATTATTTAATCAGAATATCACCATTGTGACGTAACTGACCTAATTGTGACAACACTAACTTTGCTGATCAAACCTCATGACGAAATGACGTTAGAACAAGAAAGTGATTAGAATGACTATCTATTTAAAATGTAAAGGTGGCGTTCCGTATTTTTATTCATTTTTGTCATAGTCCTTTATCAAGTGTGGTTCTTGCTAATATAGGTACTTTATAAAGTCCATTAACAATACCGATGCGTAGGAAACACCATTTGCGAATATATCCTTGCTAAATATACCACAGTATGAAAGATGCATACATGCAATATATATGCAAGACCACACACTTGTGTTTTTCTAACGAATCAGAAAGCAGAGAATATTGCTCGGACGAATATATATTCACAAGTGCGCGGTGCGCACAAGTGAATATATACGACCGCGCAATAAATGAGTGTTTTCTGATTCGTTAGAAAACCACAAGTGTGTGGTCTTGCTTTTATCACATACCTTCCGTATTTGGTAGAGATCGATACAAAGATTTTATAAACATGATATGTTTTGCAGCTACCGGGAACTTTTCAGTTCGCAATGACAAGGGGATTCCCATAAAAAAGTAATTCCGGCTATTTGGTTAATACAAAACTCCGTATTGCACATGTGCAATACAGAACGTTGTATTCCATGGTCTGAAAATTGCTTGTATTACTATAACAAGATTCAACAGGTATGTGATAAAAGTTGCTACTCTGTAAATGTGTGACAATGAGTACTATTAATGTCTTGTTATATTGGTCAAGGTAAAACCGATGCTAAACTCGGCCAAAACATCCAGGGCGACACTACCAACCCCGAACTTCAAAGCATAGCTACCATCCATGGACGACGTAACAATGGCGACGACGGTAACGTTTTTGGTTATTTTCTAATTTGTATCACGGCGATTTGTTCATTTCGAGCATATGGAAATACGGAAAGAAAAACAAATCAATACTCGGATAATGCATTTTACTTGTCAAAAGCAAAATGTATCTTTTGTTTTAAGTAGGCTGATGAGGCATAGGTTTTGCTACGTGAAATAAAACGATATGATAGGAGATCAAAATTGCTTGTATTACTATAACAAATGTTACATGTTAGCAGTGAGCGGTCCATTTTAGTCATGTTGAAATGAAGATCGCGGAACGCGGTTAAGGTCCCGATAAAGTCATCAAAAACTTCATCATCATATGACAACAACAAAATTGTCAGTAAGGAGACAGCCATATATTATTTCCGTAGGAAAAACTAGTCTGCTGGAATATCGTGATAATAAAACGAAGTCATTCCTTCGTTTTGGTATAATGTCTGGTAGTGTAAATGAAATGAAAAAAAAGAGTGATTAAGTTTTGTTTAGTAATATGTATATGCATTTTTGCTTTTGCTTTTTGCGTCAACGCATTTTCCTTGTCGTTCATCATGGGTCGGCCATCCATAAGCATTTCACATTTACGATCTTTTCTCGAAATGTGCTACCGATTTCTATCAAATTTACAGAGTCGTTTTAAAACATGCAACTTATTTGTGAATAAGATATGGATCTCGATTACGATTGCAGGTCTGATTTAAGGACACATTTTATTGAGTTAACAAAAGGATTAGACAACAGGCAATGCCATTGGATGTCAAATGATGCCATTGGAAGCACGGTCCCACTACAAACATAACGCATTACATCTCCAGCACACATGCAGGCATACACACATAGGGATATATTAGTTAGGAGGCATATGACTAGTAGATAGCGCCTGATAAGGCAGTCCCTGCAAATTCCTTAAACTTAAATTGATTAATGTATATGCTAATTGTATTAATTGTATATCTATGTACTGTTAAGCGCTTTAGAGTGGCTTATGTCAGCTATATAGGGCGCTATATCAATTGTTGTATATTTATTTATTTTATTTGTATATCATTTTCACAGATGATAGCGAGTATATAAAGATTATTCCACACAGAGGTACGTTAGCATGATATTTAACGGACTTAGATACAGCTATGTTTGTGGCATTGATCCTATGGTACGGTTTTACGTTCGTTTCATATCTCGTTCAGTTACCGGTTGTAGATATTATTAATCGACAATGGTCAAATATATATATATATTCAAAGTTGGATCATAATCAAAGTCTTAAGTATGACAGTTCAAAGTTGCACGTAAACCGGTACATATGGCTACTTTAGTACATGAACAAGTACATAGCTAACATAAGTTAGAGTCATGTGAGCTAGTTCTTGGTTCCACGTACAACTAGGCATGTTGGAAACTAACTCTACCAGAACATATATGATATGGATGTTTTATTCTTTACATATCAGAATTATATTGAAATATGTCATGCTATTTTTTATAGAAATGGTTTAATCGGCTGCTTGATCTATAAAGTGTTTTCAGTTAATGAAATATGGTTTCTCGGGAAATGAACACTGGATGCGACACTTGGTGACAAGCAACGTTTACTGACTATTTGGTCCTAAAATGACTTTTTTTTATATCTTGAGCCCGGGCTTCTTAAAATACAGCATGTTTGTGTTTCAATTTATGTAAAAAAAAGGGATATGCGTGAAATAGATATTTAACATTTATAATTATTCTGCAACCTCCCATTGCCTAGCATAAAGACTTCCATACGTATTTTGACACCACAACATTATTTAATCAAAAGATCACCATTGTGACGTAACTGACCTGATTGTGACAACACTAACTTTGCTGATCAAACCTCTTGACGAAATGACGTTAGAACAAGAAAGTGATTAGAATGACTATC
The DNA here is from genome assembly GCF_002113885.1 of Mizuhopecten yessoensis. Lineage (NCBI taxonomy): Eukaryota > Metazoa > Mollusca > Bivalvia > Pectinida > Pectinidae > Mizuhopecten > Mizuhopecten yessoensis. Next base: position 1,178,241 of record NW_018404667.1, read on the forward strand.
TATTTAAATGTAAAATTGGCGTTCCGTATTTTAATTTATTTTTGTCATAGTCCTTTATTAAGTGTGGTTCTTGCTAATATAGGTACTTTATAAAGTCCATTAACAATACCGATGCGTAGGAAACACCATTTGCTAAAATATCCTTGCTTAATAGACCACAGTATGAAAGATGCATACATGCAATATAAGTTGCTACTCCGTAATCGTGTGACAATGAGTGCTGTTAATGTCTTGTTATATTGGTCAAGGTAAAACCGATGCCAAACTCAGCCAAAACATCCAAGGCAACACTACCAACCCCGAACTTCAAACCATAGTTACCATCCATGGACGACGTAACAATGGTGTCTGTTTTCTAATTTTATCACGGCGATTTGTTCGTTTCCAGAATATGGATACACAGAAAGAAAAACAAATCCCAACAAAATCAATATTAGGAGTATGCATTTTACTTGTCAAAAGCAAAATGTATCTTTTGTTTTCAGTAGGCTGATGAGGCATAGGTTTTGCTACTTGAAATAAAACGATATGATGGGAAGATCAAAATCGCTTCGCTGATGTTACATGTTAGCAGTGAGCGGTCCATTTTAGTCATGTTGAAATGAAGATCGAGGAACGCGGTTGAAGTCCCGATAAAGTCATCCGATTTCAATCAAATTAAGCGAGACGTTTTAAAACATGCACCTTACTTGTGAATAAGATATGGATCTCGGCTACGATTGCAGGTCTGATTCAAGTACCAAAAGGGATCAAACTGACCAAATATCAACAACCAATCATCAACACCAAAAACATTTTAGAAGTAAACATTGTTGATGGATGAAAACGTAGTATAATACTTGCAACTGTACAATGCCTTGGTCACTTATTCACCTTGTTGGAGGAAGGAAATTTTATCCCAGCTTACCTAGAGAATAACACTTTAAAAGCATATGTAATAATGTAATATTGCAATAACATATACCTTATAGGCGGTATTGATGTGTCAAAATATAAAAACCCGACATCTAAGCAACGCTAACGAGTTAATCGAGATATGGTAGAAATAATTACCGTTAAGATTCGAAAGATTCATGGTTCAAATCGTGGTCTGACAACGACGCATGTTTACCCGTTCAAAACATTACTGTTGCTTAAAAATTTGTTTTTTTCATTATATTCTTCATTCTATTCTTACAATCGATGGATCAAATGGTATTGTCCTAGATTACACAAGTTAATTTGCTATGGATTATTCAATTAATTGAACATTTATTTAATGATTCTGTTTAATTTTTATCATACTATTTGTTTGTTGCCTACATTGCGTATTTGTTTTGTTCATTAGGTGGTGCTACTCAAAATGATGATAACAACAAGCAAACTTATTTGGAACCAACTGGAGGTGAGTTTATATTATAGCATGTTGTCCTACGGGCTTAGATACAGCCACCTTATTGTCGTTGATCATATGTTATGGTTTTACGTTCGTCGTCTGAACTCGTTCGGGTACCAGTTAAAGAAATTAGTAATCCAGAATATATCTATCCAAAAGTTTGTACAATAATTCGAAGAAATATTTAATGGATTATCCTGGATCTGGCAAAGATTGACTATTAGTTAATGCCGATAAAGGGATAAAGGTTTAAGCAGTGCACCCTATTTTTCTAAATTAAGATTCCCCTTACACTGCAAGAATTACAGATATGTATTGACAATATCATAAAGACATTATAGATTCTGAGAGTTAACATTGAATGGACGAAGATCGTTATTCGATCCAAATATAATACGGTCGCTCTTCCTAATTTAGTTACCTAATCAGAAGTTGTGTTCTTTGTCCCCATCATGCTAGCATAAACTTTAAGCACTTCTTAGGTTATTAAGGTTGGTCATCATAAGATCGGATGTGAACTTTTTTTTGAAAAAATTGCCGAAGGATGGACTTTGGTTAGCTGATAGGGTAGCGAATTTGGTCAGAGTTAAAAATATTGTGACATATTTTTTTCTCTCTTAGGGATGCATTGGTTAGCTTACGCTTTCCGCGTGTTCAGTTGTAATACTGTATAAAGAGCGATTTTCCATGTTTTTCCCATGGAAACAGAAATAAATACATTATATTCTGTAATGACTTTTCAGTGAGTGTTTTGTTAAACTGAATACTGCAAGTGTGTGTTGATATGTTACGTTCGTAAGGCCAGGGGCATGTGCACAAGACGACTCATTCTGAACACCAGGGTAGTGGCGCAATCGGTGGACGCAAAGGCAGGGCTAGCAAGGGAAAGCGAGTTTCTTTTATGTAATGCAGTTTTACTACTTCGGAAATAGAAGGTTTTCAACAAGGAAATATAGCATATTTCCTTCTTATTAATGATAACCTTTCGCTAATATATTGATATTCCAAGCGTTTAAGTAACAGTGACATTCAAATATTCAGTTATTCAAATGATAAAAAACGAGCACTAACTTCATGTTGTGATAATGTTTGTGTGACGTTATGTGGTGATAATGACGTCAGGTTTAAATATAATTGGTGTAGATTCATATTTGTGATTTGTTCATTTTCGCAATGTTCAGATGAAACAACGAGGACAAACTCATCAGCAATGACGTGAGGAAAGAGCCTCTTCCCGACGGGAGAAAGGGTGTCATTTCCAGGACATATGATATAATATAATTTGTCTTTGTTAACTTCCAACAGACTGCTTCTAACTGAATCTAAAACGATAAGGAATGACAAGGAAATGTCTAAGCTAAAATATCCTTACTCCAGTTAATGTGTATGCTATCTCTGCGCAGTAAAAATGTCAATATCTTGATTTTTTTCCTATCCATTGGTTAGCACAGTTTACCAGATATATTTTGGCTTTGCAGTCATTTTCCCTATGTCATATAATGCATTCTCTTCCTTTTTGTAAATGCATGCTTGTGATTCCTAAATACTTGTATGAGAGTTCTTCTTCATTTATTACTGTATCAGATTTTTCAGAGTTCTCTTCTTTACTTTTACACTTGTATAGGAGATGTCGCCCCTACTTATACGCTTGTAACATGGATGCACTGTATCCCATTGTATACGCCTGCATCACAAGAGATCACCTTACTTGTTATAAGAAATAAGAAAACGATAAAATCATCTGACAGTAAATAAACATCAGTCTCAAAGAAATTACCATGTTCATTTGAATATAAACAAAAATGTAAAGGTAGGATCAACGCCTATGGAGATTTAACATTAGCGTCGGCCCCCGCTTGGAATTTCAAAACACGATAAATACAAAAAAGGTATTGGTATAGAAAGCTTAAATCAGGAACCGTTAGTTTCAAAATTCATTTTAGGATAAATGGGACCTCATTGACTTACACCTGTGTGGGTGTTAAAGGTTCGGTAATACAATTCCTCATAGAGCATTTAAAAAACACAATTACTATAAAATTATATCATCATCGTGTGCAACATATTCCAACTGTTATTTTGATACTGAACATTAAACCATTTCAAGAAAGAATTGTTCTTTTTATTGAAGATTTAAGCAGAAAAGTATGTGAAATTTCATTACTAATGAGAAAAGTTCCATTTTCGACACGTTAATTTACATAGTTCTAAAACCAGTCTTTATCTCATACTTGCTTAAAAGTTAGCAACTAATAATATCTTTCAATGTCAGGAATTTCAAGAAAATTGACAGCCGCTAAATTTGTCATCTAACACTTTTGATTAAAAAAAAAGAAAAACACAGCTTTCTTTACACTTTTCCTTTTACTTGTGTTTCTTCATGACCAAAAGTCCTTGGGTCTTGATATTTGGCAAGTAGGCTGTTCATGTGATTGGATTTCAATTTTGTAAACGTTGATGACCTTGACCTTAGTTCAAGGTCACAAAAATCAAATGTGCTGAATTATTTTTTTTGTATGGGGAGTCAGACAAGGATACCTTCCCTTGCTTTTTTGTTTATAGTTAACAATATAAAATGATGTAATATTCCTCGATATTTTGTGTAATGAATGGGCAATAAGCCAAATAAAATAATAACTAGAGATGTAAGCCAAAGACTAACTAATACCCTCAATCCTATATAAACCAGAATTGTACGTTAAAGGCAAACTAATGCAAATCATTGCAAAGTAATCCATAGTTCACTCCCCCCGTCATTATTTAAGCATATATGTCACTGTCATACTCATACTTCCTGTACTCCCTCCCCATTTCAAAACATACTTCCATACCAAAACTTGTTAGCCCAGATGAACCAGTTTTGCTAAAGTCGCCCTAGTAGTTAAGGAAGGGCTGTCAAGACAAAGTTTTTTAGTAAAGGGCCATAACTGCCCTTAACTTAAAAAGGATCGAAATGAAAAAAGTACTATCCTGATGCACGACATCAGAGGGTAATTACCATTTCTGTAAACTTTCATTGAAATCGTTGAAAGTAGTTTATGAGGCAGACAAATGTTCTTTTTCAAAGGACCATAACTCCTTTTTTAAGGTTCGGAATGAAACATACTATTTGGATGCACAATGCCAGGGGCAGTTACCATATCTGTAAACTTTCGTTGAAATTGGCTCCATAGTTTTTTAAAGAGTTGCCAGGACAAGTATTTTTAAACAAAGGGCCAATACTCCGTAAAAAATGGGTCACATTGAAAAAAAATATACCTGGATGCACACCATCAGGTGGAAGTTATTATATCTGAAAAGTTTCGTTGAAATTGACCCCTTAGTTTTGGAGGACATGTCTGGACAAGAATTTTTCATCAAAGAGCCATACCTTTGTAAAAAAGGATTAAAATGAAAACATAATACCTGGATGCATAACTTGAGGTGGTATTTATCATATCTGGAAACTTTCGCTGAAATTGGTCCATTACTTTAGAAGGAGTTGTCCGGACAATCTGTTTCTACGGACGGACAGACAAGCTGATTCCAGTTTACTCCCTAACTATGTTGCAGGGGTATACTAAAGTGTATAATAGTTTTACTATTAAAATTATTTGATTGTTTTTTATATAATTGCATATCTTTGTCTATAACACAATCTCAACCTTAAGTAGCTCTCCAGAGATAGATTACTTTGGCAGACTATTCATGAGTTATAACTGCTGCACATAACTGCAAAGCATGCGGAATATAATAAAGTGTTTTGGTATGATACAAAAACAGAAAATGTATCGGTATTACCATAATAGACATTGATAATCAAATCTTCAAGATTATATGAAATTGGGCATTGGTCATGTTTGGTATGCCAATAAAGTACTTTAGGTTTGTATAATACATAAAAAAATGATTCAGTAGACAGAATACATATATGGAAAGTTTTTAAAGAAGTTTAAAATATAGACTACCACTGTAACTATATATAGGCAAGTTGACCATGGTGATTATATTTTAAATTTTATGAATATTTTTGCATGTTTGTCTAATTAAAAGTATCACTACACTTACTTCATATATACCAATATGACATATTTAGTATCAAAATAACAGTTATGTTATACACTGTACACTATCATAATTCATTTTCAAAATAGCATTATCCTGTGACATTCATCTATAATTTTGTTAGGATACCCCCATCACTCAACCTGGTGTTATACAAGGAGGTTCACTACGGTTATCAGTAGCAGTTATGATTAAACATTTATGCAGTTATGGACCATTTTTATGTGTCTACATATGACAAAAGAATAAAAGACATCCAAGTGGGGGCCAAATGTTGACCCCCACCTTTAAACTTATAAGAGGTGCTCGAAATTTCCCGCGTTTAGATTCGGTTTTATAATTTATTTGTTCTATTTTAGTCGTATCTGATGTACTAATTTGATCAATTGGTGAAACAAAACACTGATCATTTAACCACCAATAAAATGTTTGTAGACTAATTAATTTCGTAAACTCTCAGTTTTTGTTGTTGTTGTTGCGACGGACAGCCATTGGTTGACGTTGTATACATATCAGATATCCACCTCATGCATTCACCTGGATCATGATAGCCAGTGTCTATATACATGTTTTAAAGATATCTTGTTAAAGCTATTCATTTTGTAGATTGTTCATACAACCATCCATCAGGTCAACCAGAAATTCTCAATAATCAAATATGCATCATGTTCCCTTTCTATATTTCTAAAGAGTTTTCAGCACTCATTGTCTGGCTGTCCTACACCAAAAATGGGTTGTTCAGTGTCTCCAGATAAGGTTCAGACTCTATATCGCATCAGTTAATATTCATTCAGCACATCAATGTTACTATTTGCCCAAAAGTCGTGCGTAAGATTCAGTTCACTTATCATTCAAACTTCATGCAGCATTTGAAGGTCTGCCATCATATCATATTAATATTATTCATTGTATCAAGGTCATCACCACTCTAAGATCCTATTTCGCATCAACATAAATAAGTTACTGCTTCAATGACTGTACAATTTCGTAGTGTATATGTAAAAAGGAGTTAGCCATGCAATTTTATTATTGAAATTATATTTTGTATCGTAGTGTTTCCTTTTCCTTTGGAGCACTGTTGACCAAATAAATGTCATTTTTGTTTTCTTCAGCTATTTTCTCATGTTTACTCGTGTGAATTCTAAATTTGCTGGAATACGTGTAGGTGGTTTTGTTGCCATTACCTCAGTTATCCATTTGATAACAAGACATTATTTGGACTTAATGTAGGTGCAGATTGTTCAAGGATCGAGAAGGCTTTCACTTTTTGAATTTTACCTAGTCATGCATGGCGTATGTTGATGATAAAGCAGAGAACGCTTTCTCTTCCGGAAAACCAACTCCATTGTTTCATCGATTTTGTATGCTATTAAACGTTGCGTTTACACTTCATTGCTTTCCTTACTTTATCCATCCAGAATCTTTCTGGTGAGATATTAGCTAATATTTCACTTTGTATTTTTTCATACATATTTGATGGAGTTGTTATTGTCAAACTATTTGTTTAAGAGTTTGTTTATTTGTATTTTTTAATTAACGTCAGAGGGATTGTAAAGGAATTGGGGCGTTTTGGATCATTAACCGCCTCATGATTTTTTTTCAATAAAAATCCACTTGAATTTATTTAACAATCTCTTTCATAAACATTGTATTTGTTTAGGATGAACTTTTCTGAGGTTCAAACGCCTTCAGGTTTCGTTTTGATCTCGTGTTAGGGGTAAATGAAATATTAAATAAAGTATGATTAATTTAAATAGCAAATATTAATAGAGGCCATTTTGAAAATGTGTATTTCTGTGTATTTCTTGCGCGTCACGAAAAGATAAAATTTCACTCTTTTTACTCTAGATAGATCACTTAAATTGTCAGTGTGTCGCAATTTTAGATTGTAGCAAGTCCTTTTTCGCTGAACAACTTTATAATGTTCAGTATAATGAAATCAATATGGCTATTTTAGAAAGAGAAACCTACATTCTTTTGATTCGCTAAAATTGTGTAAACATTTTAATAGCAGAACGTTTTATATCAAACGTTAAATCTGCAACACAATGGTGAAAACATGAGGATTTTGGCATTAAAAACTAAGGGGAAGGGGTAGCTTAAATAGCTTTTCTGAGTTAAAAAATATTTAAAGTTATGACTCTTTGATGCAATGTTGGTCGGAATTAAACAAGGAGTCAACATACTTATGGTCAAGGTCAATGGGTCAAAGATCAAGGTCAAATTTTGTATCTTTTCACTGATGAACATTTTGTTATAACATTATGAAGCACAGTGGGTCAGAATATAACAAGAGGTCAACTGCCGTAAGGTCCAGGTCACTGGGTCGAAGGTCATGGTCAAATTAAGTATCTTTTCACTGGTGAACATTTCGTTATGACATTTTGAAGCAAAGTGGGTCAGAATTAAACAATGAATCATTTTACCAAAGGTCAAGGTCACTGGGTCGAAGGTCAAGGTCAAATTTAGCATATTTTCACTGATGAACATTTCGTTATGACACTTTGAGGCAATGTAGGTCGGAATTAAACAAGGAGTAATTTGATCAAAGGTCAAGGTCACTGGATCAAAGGTCAATGCAAGATTTTGTTTCATTTCACTGATGAACATTTTGTTATGACATTATGAAGCAACGTTGGTCGGACTTTAACAAGGAGTCAAATGACTCAAGGTCTAGGTCACTGGGTCAATGTCAATGTCAAATATTGTATATTTTACTGATGAACATTTTTTATGTTATTATGAAGCAAAGTTGTTTAGAATTTAACACTGAGTCAACTGACTAAAGGTCCAGGTTACGGGGTCCAAAGGTTCAAGGTCAAAATCAAGTTTTGTTTTTTTCACTGATGGACATTTTATTATGATATTATGAAGAGAAGTTGGTCGGAATTATAGAATAAGACAACTGACCAAATACCAGGGTCACTGGGTTTAAGGTCAAGGTCAGTTGGGTCAAAAGGTCAAAGACAAAGTGAATCTCGGACTTTGACCCTGGCTCTTGATGGGGGAGGCATTTAAGGTGAAAAAATACAAATCAACTGAGTTATTGCACCGGTATTTACATTTCTGTCAGTTCATCAAATATGGAGGTGAAAGGAAACATGGCTCACATCATAGTACATGGAAAATGTATATTTTGCTACCTTGCGATTCGTTTTGAAGTCCAAATGTCAAACGTCAAAGTCAGATATATGGGCAGATTGCTTCTCGAGATTGCTATGGGGGTATATTGCCACAAGACGGGGCCCTTACTGACCTGTTATTCTACCAAAAATATCACCGATTCGTGACGAAAACTCGGACATATTCTGAAAACATGGCATAACTACTACCGTTACAATTTCAATAACATAGAAACAAATGCAAATTGAATTATAACCATAACTTTGAAGCAAGAATTTTTAAATGTTATTCCATAATACATTATCGTATAGGACCGTGTTTAATTTAGTATATTGCTTTATTGTTTATGTTTTTATCAATTTTATAAATATATATCATATTGAAGGAATTCCTGTCTATATGCTGATAGCATGCTATTTTTGACATCATGTGTTGTTTGTTTTTCCAAAGATGTTCATAAATTATAGATATTCATGAATTGATGTATTGATCTTACATTATATAGTAATTCCTGAATGAATTGTAAACATATACTCTACAAAAAAGAACGTTTAACATGTAACATTGCGAAACACCAGACAATCGCGAATTATAAAACGACATTTGAGTGGCTAGAAATGTTTGGTGGAGACTTCGGATAGCAACATTTTTTTTTTACAAAAGTCGGTATACTTGAAATTCGCCGATCACACTTGCAGCACCATACAACATATTGTTTCAACTTTTCCCGTCTTGTAAACAGCAAATGAATGGACTAAAGCAGTATGCTTGCACTCTCGTACCCGTGCAAGTTGAAAACTCGACAAGACATATTTACGTTAAATTATCCTTTTAAGCAACGCAACAACCATCTGAAGTAGAGAGAGAAAGGCGTTTGGTATGTAACCAGTGTGAGTGTCATATTGCGAAGATGCTAGACGGTTTGAATGAAACAGGAACGATGCCCAGTCGCCGCTATAGTGGACGACTTAAAATGCACCGCATGCTTGCGTGAATGCCTTATATAGGTCATGTTTTAACTCGACGTCATCGAAGCAATCACAATAATTGACCTTCTCTTTTGTTAATTATAATATTATTTTGAAGTAAATATATACAAGAATTGTAAACACATGTATATATTATTTGTGTATTTTTTCTTTTTTAAATATTAGTTGTGTTGCTGGTGTACATTAACATATCATTTCAATCATAACTTTGAAGCAAACATTTCCGTATGTTATTCCATTGTACATAATTATAAAGGACTTTGTTTAATTTCTTACATTGCCTATTATGTTGATGTTGTTTATCCATTTTATCAGTATATATCATATGTAATTAATATCTGTCTTTATGTTGATAGCATGCTATTTTTGATTCCATTAAGATGTTCATTAATTTATGCATTGTATCTGATGTTTATATAAATCGTTATTTGTAATTTATAGTAATTCATGCATGGATTGTAAACACATACTCAACTCAATAAAAAGGTTAAGATGTAACAATGTGAAACACCAGAAATCGTTAGTAAAAAGACGACATTTGAGTGGCTTGTTCAGTGGACACATATTGGACAGCAGTATTTATTTTCACAATAATCAGTCAAATGCAATTCGCCGAAAATGCTACACCTCCAAACACATTTTGTCACTTTTCCCGTTTTGCAAACCACATGACGTGGATGGGATCAGTGATCTTGCACTCTCGAACAATTGCAAGATGGAAACTCGACAAGACGTTTTTTACTTAAAATTATTCTTTTAAGCAACGCAGCAGATTTCTAAAGTAGGAATGGAAATGCGTTTGGTCTGTACCCAGTGTGAGTGTCGCAATGTGAAAATGCGAGACGTTTTAGATCGAACACAAACAATGTCCAGTCGCCGCTATATTAGAGAAAATATAAGAAACCGACTTCAAATACACCGCATGCGTGCGTGAATACCTTATACAGGTCCGGTTTAACGCGACGTCATAGGAGGAATCACATAAGTTGGGCTCGAACGAAATGTCTCCCACGTGGGTTTTTTTTTTAACCAAAACAACACTAAATCGTGACGAAAACAGGAACATATTTTACAGGCACTGTATAAATATAGCCGTTACAGTTCTTGTCAACCTTTCATTATTGCTTATTAAACTCGGATTATATTTTGTAGTAGTATATAGAAGAATTGTATTCACATTTAAGATTGTTATTTGTGTTTACCCCCTCGTATATCAGTGTTTATTGTGATGTTGATTAATATTTTTGTAACTTTCTTGAAAATTAGTTTTCTTCCATTTTCTCCCGATATCTTCGTTATGTTTAAATAAAAACCATTGTACACTTTCAAATAGATAATATTTTACGCGGTAAATGAATGAAGTTTGTAGTCTTCCCATCTAATGGTATCTGTAACACTGTAACTGGTATTTATTCTGGCAAGATAGTCATATAAGAAATAATTTTATATTTTTCTGTTGCAAAAAGTAGGAAATCTGTAACATTGTTCAGGCTTTTAGCAATATCTGTTCCCCTTTAAGGTCACTTTGAGACGAAGTCACCCATTCCCCCGTGGAGGGAAGAAACGTAAATATAGTATACTTTTGTGAAGAAAATATTTCAATTCACTGTTTTTCGGACCCTTTTTATTTTTTTCATTATTCCCCAACAACATTTTTTATCAAGGAATCAACAGTCAAATTGAATATTTTCGATTACGATTTTTGTTTTTGTTTTTGTCACATCAGAACAACAAATAACAAGTACGACGCATGCTACCGTCAAGGCCAATGTGTGTCTTTGTGTTTCTACATTTTGCGGGACACAGTAAATTGTTCACCTTAAGTATGACATAGGAGTCCTGTATGGACAAAATGACTGAATGGTACATTTTATAGGTTAACTAGGTGTGCTTCTCTGCACTGACTTTTTGATTTCTGAAACAGATGTTTCCTTATTTCGAATTTCAGCCAGGGAACAGTTTCTTCATTTCCATAAAATAGCTGCATGTCTCTGCAAACCAGGTCTATTGATTGCTAATTAAATAGCATCGGAGATAATGGGCAACCTTGTCTTAACGAGCCGGTCATTGAAAAACAAAAACAGATATTTGTATTTCGCAGATTATACCTTTTCAAGTGTTTGTGTACTACACTTATGTTCAGATACAAGAACCCATTTAATTGGTGATGTGTATCTTTGTCATCTCGGCCTATTTTATTAATTAGTTTTGTAATTGACCAGCACATTGATTATTTTAAAAGAAAAATGTACTATTATTGACATTCTATGCTGTCTTTGTTTTGTATTGGCCAAAATTGGCGATCTAAGACCGGTGTAACGTTGGAAATGGACCAAATTGGGAGAGAGAAAAAAGGGTCAGTTTTAAACTAAATGCTCTTGCAAAGATAGTAACAGCATCTGTGGAAAAATGCTAATATTGAAAATATTACCGGGTAATCTTTTTCGGAAACTGGCGAGGCGACAAATTTAAGTCGTTTCCCGCCAAATTTTGGTCCCTGTAGAGCTGTGCTATCCAGTATGCAAACACTATCCACGGACGTTTTTTTACAAATGTATATGTGTAAAATATAAGTGTACTAATATTGAAATTCTATGCTGTCTTTGTTTTGTATTGGACAGAAACTGGCGATCTAAACCCGGTGTAACGTTGAAAATGGACCAAATTGGGAGAGAAAAAGGGTCAGTTTTAAACTAAATGCCCTTGCAAAGATAGTAACAGCATCTATGAAAATATGCCGATATTGAAAATACTACCGGGAATTTTTTTTCGGAAACTGAAGAGGCGACAAATTTAAGTCGTTTCCCGCCAAATTTTGGTTCCTGTAGAGCTGTGCTATCCAGTTTACAAACACTATCCACGGACGTTTCTTTTACAAATGTATATGTGTAAAAATCTAGTTCATTAAACTTACAAATAGTACCCATACTTTAGTAGACCAACACTACTTTATAGAGAGCCAATTTCCTGTCTCTAACTAAACTGTTGAATTTCATTCAAATCCGTAGCTAGACATTGCTGACTTGGAGAACGTCTTGACTAAGTTCCACTAAAACTCTCACCATTCCAAACTGTGACGAGGTAGCAAACACTTTGTTCATAATTAAACAAGACCTACACGTATGATTGACCCGAGAGAACTGATCTAGACATCACAAGAGCGCACTAAAAAGTATCATTGACGCCAAATCCGTTATCCAAATTTACCATGTGGCCTCGGCTACCCCACATCTTCACCAAAAGTCTTAGAAATTCTTTGATAAAAATAAAGAGGAGAAATTTGATAAGTGACCAGAGCACGGCTAGTGCGTCGGATGCAGATAAGTTTAATGAAGAACCTTCATTGCTAAATTTCCATAATCCATTAGCTTTCCTCACCTAGGTGAACGCTCAAAACTAAAGCCAAACGTGAGGTATTGTCAAGCAAGGCGCTAGAAAATAAAAGGCAGTTAGAAGTAGAGAGAAAGATCAAGATCCCAAATATTTCAATGGGTGCAGCAGATTTATTTGGGTTGTTTTGTGTCCCCAATCGAAGGAGGTGACTAATGGGGGAACCCACTGCAGACTTTGTTATTTGCGTGTATGCCCCCTATTTCTCTCTGATATCTACATTTGTTTCCTAACACCTTGTGCTTGGGAGTGTCTCACTGTTTGCTTTATTGCAAGGAAAGCAATTGGTTCCATCCCTAGAGTCGGTTATACCGAATTTATTAAACATTGATAGTTGTTATTACATGCCAAATGTTCAGCATTTAGGGTAATGATCACAACTGGTTCACCCGTTGTCAGTATAATGTGACCGGGCGGAATGATGTGCTGGCTGCCTTCGGCATAATATTTCAGTGAGGTAGCACTATAGAGTCGGCATCAGAACCGCGCTATCACCAGGAGCCAATTACCGCAACATGTACTCTGCCTCCAGCACACATACATGCATGCACAATTCATATGGAGTCGTGAGCATGGCCCTTGAAAGGACGTTAAACGCTGTAGAACCAACCAACTGTTCAAATCTTCAAACTTTTAATTCACCAATCACAATCATCCATACGAGTGTGTTCTTTTACATCTACAAATCCTTCATTAGACCTGCACACAGTCAGTATAGCATTTCACACCTGCATCTGGTTAGAACTTTTATTCCAAACATGCAAATGTTCAGCACTCCCACAAAAACACAGCTAATCCCCACCACTTTTCTCCAACACACACGCCCTTCCCCAAGCCTTCTAATCTTTCGAAGCATCACTTGCTCAGTGCTTCTCTATACATGTATACAATAAACCGTGTGCCAGGAAATTGTCGCCAAGTCAAATGTTTGTTTTGGCAAGTAAAAATAATATTTATCTAATATCAAAGTTGCCCCTCACATTTGATGATATGTATCTTATGTTGTTTACAAATATTCGCTGTAATGATACATTATGGAGGGCTGAAAAGGCGAAAATATAACTGCATTTCCATGCAACTCAGTACCTTGATAGCATGTCTGCTAACCTGCGCGTGGTTACTTAGATGTCACATTGTCCCAATGGAACCTGAACCTTGTTAGTATACGTCCCCCGAAACCTGCACTCGGCCATCTCAATGAACCTGTTCAGAGTACTTCAATGAACTTGCACCTGGTCAGAACATCTCCATGAACCTGCATCCGTCGGTGTCCTCCAATGAACATGTACCTGTTAAGAATACCTCAATGAACGTGAACCAGATCAGAACATCCCCCTGAACCTGCACCTAGTCCGAACATTCTCATGAACCTACACCTAGTCAGAAAATCCCCCTGAACCCGCACCCCTCTAATATATCTAAATGAACCTGCACCCACTAAGTGTTTCTTAATGATTCTATGACTGTTCAGAATGTGTCTATGGACCCGCTCATTGTTTCTTAATGATTAAATACCTGTTAAGAATGCGTATATGGACCTGCACCTGTGCCCATATTCCTTAAACCGTTATCATGCTCAAGCATGCATTCTGTGCTCAAACCTCCTTTTGTGTAACTCACTTAAATCATATCAAACGATCAAACAGCGTTCGGCTTTTAGTCTCTTCAATATTTTTCCCCCAAATCATTGACAAAGTATTTTTTTTTTTATTAATTTATAACCGGAACAGGACATTGGGTTTGAGCGTAAAAACAATGTTTAAGCTTGATAACGGTTTCATGAACTGAACCTGCATCTCGTCAGTTTGTCTCAATGAACTTGCACCTTGTCTCATTGATCCGGTCAATGTCAGTATAAGAATTTTCGAAAAGGAAAGTAAACAAACCTTTTTTTAATGTTTTCCCCTTTTTTGTAATTTGTCTCAATTGCCAATACCTTATTTTTCCTTTTATCATAAAAAACAACTAAAGAAACATGAATGGAAGCTTTTGGGCCCTGTATGATTTATAAAACTATTGCATATTAAGAAAAGATAAACTATGGGGAGAATACAGACTACAGTACAGAGAATACATAGAAAAGGAATGTACATTACAGATTATGATGTAGGGATTTTTCTATTCATTAATGTTTAGAAATTTATTTTTTCTATTAGCCTTCAGTTTCATTTTTTAGAAGAAAAAAAATAAAAAAAAATGTTTCATTTTTTTTTAGAATTTCAGTTTTAGTGAGTTGGTCAGAACACTGCAACAAACAAATTGTGCGGATGGCCTAAGAATATATGGCAAAATGCAGGAAGAAGAACGGAAATATTGCAAAAAATAATAGGGGGGGAAAGGATAGAAAAGATTGCATACGGGTTAAAAAGAAAACATGGCTGTCCGTTTTCTGAGGATTTCCTATGTTTTATGAAATTTTAAATCTTAAAAAATAGTTATATATAAATAAGTAAATAACATTTTTAAAAACGTTAGAAATTAAATTTGTAAAAGTTTATATTTATATCCACGTTACTTAAATGGATTTGAATAATAATAACAAATCCCAGAAGAAATGTTAAGTTGTTATGGTAAAATTAGTAAGTTCAGTACTAACTAAATGAAGACAGAACAAAAATATCTTAAATCATCTAGAATCGTCAAGCCCAGGCATACAGAAAGCTGTACATTGACATAATTGCCCTGAATTCTTAATCGGTGTGGTCGGATGGCACAGTGAATAACGCACCCTCCTTTACCAGGTCGGCCTGGGTTTGATTTCCAGATCGGATGTGAAAAAGTAGGGGGTCACCATTCCGACCACGACGGTTTTCTCTGGGTACTTCGGTTTCTTTCCACATTGAGAACGTGCTAAAATAAACTGAAACCTGTGCAAGTCTACGTGTTAAATTGATGTTTAGATATAGTCCGCCATTTAATATTCGTTGAAATGGACCATGTCGGAAATAAATCGACGCCACCAGGAGTCAAATCTACAGAGAAATGCAAAACTACTCCTCAGAAATTCTCAACGCTCCACAAATCAAACCCGTCTCAAAAAGGCAACATGAAAGGGTAGCCTCATACTGATCCTAGGATAATTACACAGCGTGAAGCAGCAACAGGACGCCAAAACACAAAACCACAGCCAACAACATCAACAACAAAGACAGTCGTCTCTGCTTCCTTTCTACACCAGGAATTGGAGAATGAGGATCAAAACCCAGGCTTGTCAACATCACTGTCAACCGGATTAAAGTATCAAGTGACCTATTGCGATCGCCTTTTGTCCGGCGTCGTGCGTCGTGCGGCCGTAAACAATTTACATTCTCGACTTCTTCTCCAAAACCCATGAACCAATTTTAATGAAAAGTTGCAGAAACTGTCCATGGCCAAAGGTCAACCATAATTGTGATTTATATTGTCCCCAGCTCCTGACTGACCCGCAGGGACCTAAGGGGCGGAGCAAAAAGGGTCAAATTGACTAAAATTTCAAAAATCTTCTACTCAATATCCATATATGGTAGAATCAAATACTCTTCATAGATGGAAGGGTCTTAAGGTGCTTTACCATAATTCAGCTGCCTGACAGAACCACTATTCGCACATTGTACATATACTACCCAGAATTTTCACACTACTTTTGCATTACATGAAGTTCAAGTTACCTTTGTTACAAAATGATTTGTTTTCATTTGGCAAATTCGATAACATCAGTCATAGCTCGCCCCTCATCCCTTCTTCGGCCCCCCCGACAATTTACCTCTTCTTCCCTTCTCCACCCCCCTCCCC
>NW_018404667.1:1195186-1271262 GCF_002113885.1 Mizuhopecten yessoensis
CAACTTGACATCTCCTCCTTTCTTCTTCCCCCCTCCCGACAGCTCGCCCCTCCTCCCTTATCCAACCCCCTTCCCCGACAACTTGCCCCCTCCTCCTTCCCCGTTTCCACCCCTGCTGACGCCATACAACAATTTGTCGAGTATTCTACATAGAAACATGTTTGATTTCCCTGACGTCACAGAATTAACACGGGATTGAAGCAGAACAGTACATACACACATTATTAACAGTCGTATTACATGTACTGTATAACACTGCATAACATGAGTAATCCTATCCGGTTATGAGTGTACTAGTGCCAAACAGCGCTGTGTCTCGAGCCTGCATTTGAAAAAATAATAATTGTAAAACACGCTATAAAGTTTGTGTACGTTTCACTTTACGCTCGTTAAGATGTGCCCCTCTACGTGCATCACCATATCGACAACCTCTATTATCCCACCCAATCCGTACTACCACCTAAAACCTCTTAATTCCGACCTAAACCCGAATCCCACATCCGTCCCCTTGACCAAACTTGAAGCTAACCCCCTCCCATCCCCAACCACAACTTCCAAACCCAATTCCTCGATCAAACTAAAATCCCTGCCACCCCTCGTAACAACCCGAACGTCACACACATCCCACCGGAACCAGTCTGAAATTCCTCAACCAGCCCTATTTCAACCCAAGTACCACCCCAACACGAATCCCAGCTCCGTATCACAGAAATCTAATAACTTGTTACCGCTATATTTTGAGCTAAACTAAAGTGTTCATGGTAATTTTACACGATGTATGTGTTAATATCAACTTTCGTAGGTCCCTATGCTCCGTACCAGCCCGAATCCCAAAATAAATACCTAGTTCTACTACAAACCCAACGAAGTTGTCATTTAATCTAATGAAACTCGCTCGATACGAAGAGTAAATAACGATTTAGTTGACGTTTCCGTCCTGGTTCGTCATTTTAAGTATTGTACTTGACAAAAGCAATCTAGTGGATGTTTCCGTCCCAATACGATCATTGTACGAAGTGTACTTGACTAAAGTAGGGCTAAGTTGATTGGGGAACTTCGTACCACTGACGAAAAATGTAGCTTTGTATTGAAAACTTAAACAGGGTGTTTTAAACACTAAACCTTCGATTTTGCTATGATATATTTCAGAAGCGCACAGAGCGAAAGTGAGCGAAACTCCTTGAAAATCGAGAATGAGAAAAGGCAAAATGTCAAACAAATTACATTTTTTTAAGGAAACCATTCCTGCGAAAGGCGAATACCATTTGCGTGGCTAGGTAAAACAATTTTCCTCCCAACAATACCAAAAACATTTTTCGTCCACTGTCAATTTAAATTTTGCAGACAGAAAGTAACTAGACCTCGCTAGCCTGCTGTTCTTTCCTCACAATAAATACAATTAAGGAAATGCATATTTACCGAGTGATGAAATAAAACCGGAAATCATCAAATAATTTCCCTTTGGTCTATAACAGGATATAGTCTTGTAACAGGAATAAGATAAATACACGGCAAGACTAGGTTCGAGTCCGGGACCCCCTGAACTCTAAACGGACGATCTACCGATTGAGCTACCTCGACCGCTGTCGATTGACCCAGTCCAGTTCAACTACATTATTTCATCTCCCTGTCACGTGACGTGGTTTAGTCGTACATACACACTTTCATTGTAGAAACATAAAAGCCTGTCCATTATTCAGTAAAACATTTAACTCATCCACCCCTGAAATTTCATAATGAACTATTCAAACCTTTGAATGGGAAGAGTTCAAATGTGTCTTCAGGGGTGAATGGGTAAAAACATAACGTTCGTGGGGTCTGATCTCGAGATTAATCATATTGTACATATATATTTACATTTGCGCTGCAACCCACTTTATGAACATGACCAGCAGAATATCATTTCATTTGAGTATGAAAGCGAAAAAATTCGTGTCGTAACATGTATTTTACTTATGACGTCATAGATTAGCCTTGCTCAACGAGAGTCTTGTCGCTTCGCTTCGGATAACATGGATACATGCATGGGTTCCACTTCAAAACTTATATGGCCCGCGATAGTTCTCGTTTTCCAAAACAGAGAGTTGACGGCAACACAAATTCCACCAGGCGTCGAGATACCTAGAACAAGTGAGCTAATAAAGCAACATAGGCAAGCCTTTTGAAAAAAACATGTAAACTTATAAGATAAGTGTAATTCCTAAAACTAAATTCCTTGAAAAATAAAGATCTACCATTTTTTATATTTAATTAAAATAACAAAAGAAAACAACCTCAGTTGTAATCATTTCCTTTTCCTCATTTGTTCTACAACGTGATTTCAAATTCCCCCGTTGTTAATACGTGCCTTGTGACGCATCCTTGATATCCAGGAATTACGCTCACTTTCGCTATCTGCACCCCTGGAACCATCCTTGATATCCAGGAGTAACGCTCACTTTCGCTATCTGCACCCCTGGAACCATCTTTGATATCCAGGAGTAACGCTCACTTTCGCTCTCTGCACCCCTGGTATCATCCTCTATATCCATGAATTACGCTCACTTTCGCTCTTTGCACCCATGGTATCATCCTCTATATCCATGAATTACGCTCACTTTCGCTCTCTGCACCCCTGGAATCATCTTTTTTATCTAAAAGTTACGCTCACTTTCGCTCTTTGCACCCCTGGAATCATCCTCAATATCCAGGAGTTACGCTCACTTTCGCTATCTGCACCCCTTGAACCATCCTTGATATCCAGGAGTTACGCTTACTTTCGCTCTCTGTACCACGGGAATCATCGTCGATATCAATGGGTTACGGTCAATTCCGCTCTCTGCACCCATAGAATATGTCATAGCAAAATTGAAGGCACACGGCTAGCTATTTGATTTGATTTCTGTATATGCATTCCTGAAGTATCCATATTCTCACTATCAACGAGACAAATGTAAGAAAATGCTTCAAAAAGAATGATTTCATATATTTTCATTGGATATTTTACAATAATTCATGAAGCTATCAAGGCTATTGATACAAGTCAAACCAGATTACCTGAGTGAGAACTTGAAGGTGTTTGAATACAGGTAAAATCTCACTTGCTTTGCATGTTTTTTACCTACTTCAGTCAGCCTTGTTGGCTTTGTGCTTAGTTATGATTTATTCAATGGAAATATCTGGCATTATTCTGGAGATTTGACACATTTTCTTACATTGTTCTCGATAAAAGTGAATACACGGGTACTTCAGGAATGCATGTATAGGTATTTTTTTTCATTAATTTATTATTCATTGAAATGTTTAATGGCGTCGACAAAACGTCCGGAAACGAAAGTAAAAACACTGCCCTCTGGTGATGGTAATTTTTAAGTAATGTGTTTGACCAGACTCTTGAATTACAAGTGATCAAGCGTCTGGTTGAACGAGGCTAGATTATAACGTAAGCATTGCTTCAACCTTGCGCTTGGTGAGATAAGTAGTGTACCGGAAGAGGCTTGATACTTGAAAGAAATATAAGGCATTGTAATTAATAATATTTTCATACTAATATACTTATAATTTTATGAAATGTTATTACTTCACCGATGTTTTACCAACATATTGCGGCCCTCGGCTGTTACTTTCATCATGAAGCAAGATAAATTTCGCTGACAAACCAAAGAAAAACAACCACAAATTAAAAAAAAAATCTCAATATTTCAGCGTGGTAATTGACGGACAATAATAATGAAAGTGTATTTGAAACAAAAGTTACATTACACCGAACCACGTTTCAGATACAAGTGCAGATCGGTCAATAACAACAGATGGTCAGACATTACGTCAAGACCTACTGACCTGTGGCCTAATTACATATACCTTGTTAATAATTATTAATATAATTACCTTATATCACAGACCAAATATATATATATATGTAAATTATTAATGACATAACAGACATGACGTTAACACAACATATACTGACCAATCTAACACGTGACTTCGGTCTACCTGTGAAAGAGATACCGCTAATTACAGGTGAGTTACAGGTAAATGTGTTCCTGTGACATACATCAAGTAAACGGGACGGATTCGACAGAGACAAGATACAAAGGCGATGCAAGGTTTGTGCTTTTTTTAATTTCATATTCTTCACTACATTTTTTAATAAATTAATGTACTTTTAATTATTTATTTTAATTATTTATTTTTTCGGTTTTTAAATTACCGTTCCTTCCTTTGATCCATTTGATCTCTGACGAGACTAAATAACACTGAATTTACATAGACAGATGAAACAATAGTTCAAAATGTAAATTAAAAAACTGTCCAGGTTTCTGGAACTATTCCGGCGTTTAAGATTATATTAAACAAATTTGTATCCATAAGCAAAACGAATTGGCTAGTAATTTTAATGTACTCGTTTAGAATTTCATCAATGCGCCTCGCTTTGTCATTTCTTAACTTTTCAATAGAGTATGTAATTTCTTCTTTTGTTATCATTTTATTTAAAATTAGATCATATTAGTTGTCTTCTATAATAGGGAGTTCAAACTCATCTACGTCATGATCTATAGTCGAACTAGGATTTTTAAAGTAATTATGAAGTTCAGAAATTGGTATGTCCGCCTTTTTAAGATTAGTTGTGCCGGATAGTTTGTTAAGTATTTTCCATAAACTATTTAGATCCCCTTTTGAGGAGTCCCGTATTTGTTTTTCCATTTTGTATTGATGGGCTTTATAACATTTATCCATCTCTCCTATATTTACTACTATTATTTTTTAACAAATTCTTATCAAAAGTCGTTTTTGTCATACTGTATTTTTTAGCTCTATGGAACTCTTTTTTATATTTCGCACAGTCACCGGTGAACCACGGTTTACTGTGTGTTTTATTTTGCTAAGCCTTATAAACATGATTTTGTCCGAATGATTTTTAGGCTGACGAAATAAATACATCTCCAATACTTTTTACAATTTCGTTTACTTCACTACAGGTTATATCGTCATTTGTTTTATCTATTAAATCAGCTAGAATTTCTGTTATGTTGTGTATTTTATCATCATTATCTTTTTTCTATTAGAGTATAAAAGAGTTGATCTTTATCTTGTTTCCATTTTACAGATTTCTTATGTGTGTGAGAAGTATCTGTACTAGATTTAGATTTGTAATTATTTTGAACAGAGAAGAACGAACTTTATTCTACAGTCCACATCAAATAATATTGGATTTAAGTTGCCTACTTCAAATTAAGTGACAACATTAAAGAGAAATGACAATAATATAAGATAATCTATAACTGTTGCGTCATTACATGTTTTTTCCCCAATGAACTTATCAGCTCCACTTCGACCATTTGCAATGTATATATTGTTTTGCTTGCACATATCTTGTAATTTTTTACCATAATTATTTACTTTAGAATTACATTCACTGTATCTCATCAGTAGAACATTAAAATCGTCATACATACATTTGTAATCATCACTTGAATCAATATTTAGCACTTCTGCTAAAGAAACGTCATGTTCAATATAATCAGGGTATTTCTGTGTTTTAGCATTAAAATCACCCATAAGGGCAAGTTCACAGTTGTTTGGAGATAGATTTAACATTTCTTTTTCTACTTCAGTAAAAGCCACAGGTGATGAATATTTAGATTTCTCTGGAGGTATATAAATACACCCCATCATTAGATTAAAATCAATTTTAGATACAGTTATCCATTGTACATTTTCAGATTCAGTAGGATGAAATGCTAACATTGACTCAAGTTCTTTTTTATACACAATGAAAATTCCGCCAGATTTCCGAAGACATCTTTTTCTGTTTTTGACATAATAAGAATAATCATAAGGAACATCTAAAACAGATAAATCATCAGTTTTGCTTTCAGAAAAAACCCAATAGTATCACATGAGTTTATAAGACTTTGAAGTTCGGGTAGAATTAGCCTTGATTTTAAGCCACAAACATACAAAAAAGAAATATTGATAACAAACAAATTTTGGACACCAAACAAAGGGTGACCTTCTGTGGCGTTGGCCTTACAAGGCAGCTCATGCGAATTCCTCAAAAAATTGTATTGATTAATGTATATGATAATTGCATTGATTGTATAAAGTGTATATCTGTGTACTGTAAAGCGCTTTAGAATGGCTTATTCTAGCACATTTCAATACATGCATAATAATGAAATACGTTTTACATTGTTTACAAACTATGCAGAAAAATGTCCGACAAGTGTTGACCTATGAGACACCGTTATCACAGTACAACGTTATATATAGAAAAGTAATATTGTCAGTCTGACATTATTACAATCTTTATAAGTTGTATCGGCCTCGGAGAGAGTTTCAATTGTTTGTTCACTTTTCTGTCATGAAGTTATCTGCCCTTTTATTAAAGCGAAGGGAGTATGCATAACAATAAATCTTCATCATTGTGATTCCTTATTATTTCTTATACGGACATTTGAGTCGTAGTACGAAACCGGATATCGTATGATTTTGTTCAACATAATGGAAATGCATTTCAGATGTTCAAACTAAAATACACGGCATGTAAAATATAAATGTTTTTTATATAAACATAGCGGTAAATAAAGAATTTTTCATCATTAACCTAAACACTTTATTTACATGTATCAGGACTTTCTCAATGTTTGTTTACAGTAGAAAAGTGGCGGAACTACATGTATCTACCTAAATGAGTCTGGCTTGTAGACTCGGCACTTCGTGATGATGAACGCGTCATACCTTCTGCTGGCCACTCTGGTTGTGTCGGCAATGCATACCGTGCAGGCAGAATATAACCCAAATGGTGAGATTTTTTTCTCTTTTACTTTTTCTGTTGATTTTTTAAAAATCTAACGAATAGCTTACATAGCTTATTTTTGAAGATTATACATTATTTACCAACTAAATAATCGTGTATATTTTATACATTTCTGTATTATAAGTCTCAATGTAGAACTGACAAAGGAAAGGATAAAAAAAAATACAGGTAAACCCTTTACATCTTTTTGTAAAACAGCCATTCAATATTCATTTTTTATCAATAATAATAAAAATAATAATATACAACATTTGATATAGCGCCCTATCTAGCTAACATAAGCCACTCTAAAGCGCTTTAACTCTTCCCGTACCGGTGTCGTGTACACACGACAACAATATGTCATCTTGGTCCCCGTTGTCGTGTACAGACGACACAAAAATAGTTCGTCTCATCCCCGTTGTCGTGTACACACGACAAGATACTTTGATATTGCCTGTCTAATGTTTATCTGGTTATAGCAGATTGGATAATCCAATTTATTGTCACTAAAAGCAGCAACAATCAGAAATATTTGTTTAGGTGCAGAGTGCATATTATTCACTATGTGACCTATTGTTTTCGAATTTGCAGGTAGATGTTTGCGTTCGGTGTCTCAAATATAAACAATATGGCGGCAACTGAATTCAATACGAACACTGTTAAATTCATCAAAATAATATGTATTGAGACTTATGGAAGTAAATATGAATAATTTGATACAAGTCTCGATAAAATTTACTTGTTTTAAGAAAAACTTAACGATTTCGTTACCATAATCAATTCCCATTGTGAACCTGCACTACAACGCTGTTTTGAATACAAGAAATCGTATCGTTCGTTGCCGGACTATTGTCGATTTCTCTTGCATAATCAGCTGCCAGTTAGTCATAATGCTGCGAAAAAGAAGACATGAGTATCTATGAACAATAACGTGTAACAATGACGATATTTGTTTACAGTTACCTGTTTATTTCTTGCAGCAGTTACACTTCGTCTAAAAAAATACATTAAAAAACAGCCATTTTGTTATATGTGCGGGGGCGAGTCTAATAAGGACATCCGGTACGGAATCCGGACCGGAATTGCGGTACGGAAAGATACAGATATAGATATGCAATTAATACAATTACCATAAACATAAATTATTTCAATTTCGAGGAATTCGCAGGAGCGGCCTTCTCAGGCGCTAACTACTAGTATTATACCACCTGGCTAATACCTTCATATGTGTATATGCCTGCGTGTGTGCTGGAGATGTATTGTGATCTGTTTTGTAGTGGGACCGTGCTTCCAACGGCATCTTTTATAGTGCCACCTCACTTGACAAAACAGATACCGCAACATCCATCCGAGACCATTGTATACTCCACCTGGGTTGTTGGAGTTGTGTAGGCAGAAGAAAAACGCTTTCGCCGATATTCCATGCGTACGACCAACAATTACCCTAATAATCATAACTAAATATGATATTATTTATAGCATGACATTAATTTCCATATATATATATAACCGTGTACCCCAACAGGGTAAGAGATATACAAAAGTGGTTAGGTCTTTCCCCACCGACAATTTGTATATCCCCCACCCCATACCTGCATATCTAGTTACGTATAATACATAATTTAATATGGGAGAAACATAGTTCTTCTCCTCCACATAAGAAAAAGTTGGGTAGCTAGTGTCTTTTGGGGAACTGGTTCACACATCACATATCTAAACTGTTCAAATTTGTTCATATCATTGAAAATTCCATTAAAAGATGATACTCGTTTTCTACATCATTGTTGCACAATTTGCATAACCTATTATTGTCAGGAATTACAGGTGCGGGCATGCCTACCGTTGTCAATCTCAAGGGGCAAATAGCTACATCTAAAGTTGAATAAGAGAATTCTTTTACATTTGAGATGTACAGGTTTTACATAATCGATAGTGACAGGTTCATACTTGTAAGTTATACACGCAGTTTATTATCATTTCAATTGTTTGTGTCATCCCACAAAGACAACTGCCACTTATCATCATCTTCAGAACTCAGGACATTCTTAATACCCCTCATATATTTGTACGTTGATGTATTTGCGGTTAAAACTTCACTTAAATTTTTCTCCGCTATCAGACTAACAACCCGAAAGTCCCAGGATTTTCTAACAAAACGTGACCATTTATGAATTGTCTGCAGTAGTCTGCTATCATCGCTATTCTATGTACGTAAATATAGTGTAAAAACTTCAGTTAATTGGTTAACTTCACATGAATTCCCACCCATATCTCCTTACTTGCTTTTCTAGCAGCACCCAGAAAATATATGCATGCTTTATTTTGAACCATAGCCACTTCTCTATATTTATTCAGACCCCAGGTTCCAGTACCATAAAATAGCACTGGTTCTACTAGGAATACATATAGCTTACAGTAAACTTCATAACACATTTCTCTTGTATTACACAATTATTGTACAATAAAATGTAAATTAAACGTTCATGAAACCATAAACCAAGGTTTTTGTAATTCTGGATTTTTTCTATAGGGATATTCCCACATGTACAATTAAATTTTGTTATAGGTACAGATGGATAGCGAAAATGCACAACTTTTGTTTTTTCTTGATTTATGCCTAATTTCCACTTTTTACATGAACTACCAAGCTTGTCTAACATATGTTGCATTGACTCTTCATGTGATGCGATAAGTGTTATATTATCCACATACAGAAATATGGATGTCTTGGCATCATCGACCTTGACACCTTTACCTAGTGATTTGATATCAGAGGCCAGGTCATAATAAAAATGTTGGGAAAATGTTACATCCCTGTTTCAATCCTTGTTTTCAAATGCCTTTGGAAGTTTACAGTTACTCTTTTGAAATGTTAAAAAATCAAATAAAAGGTCTATGCACGCTGAATTACGTAAAACCGAGCTCTAAATAGCATCCATACCTGCTGCTTTATTAAGTTTTGCTATCCACATTTGCGTTCATTGTGTATACCCAATTTACCTATTTGCTTCCAGAAGTCCATTTTAGAATTAGTACACACATTCAAAAGCTCTTCCTGTTTTGACGCCTGGAATTTTCTTTTCTCCTTACGTAAAACAACATCAACTTCTTTCAAACAACGTCTTTCATGAGATTGGCCTTTAAAACGTAGCCATTCCTTCTCGCTTTTAGTGCGAGTTGCCCATAAAACAGTTAATTGACTTGTCCAGTAAGGTTTACGTCTAGTAAAAGCTGACTTTAACCTCAGGCCATTATTCACTTGGATTTTGGGTAAAAAAATCCATTTCACCCCTGATCAGAGAAAGAAACTTCTCATATTTATTATTTACATTAAGGTTATTTTGTAGTTCAAACTCAATTCAAACGATTGTGGACAACATTTCCCTCAATGCATCATCATCGTTTAAAATATTTGCTGGTAAATTACGTGTGTTATAACTATATACCGGTTCCTGACTAACCCCAACGTTATCTGTTACAGTACTAGTGTTACATGGCATATCAATACAGAATTATAACAATGAGTAATAAAGGACAACTATCACCTTCCATATTTAAGGTTTCACAAAAAGTAGACATCAAATATACTTTACAGTCTTTGATACTATGGTGTTGTTCATACGGGGTCATTACATAATCCACCACTGACCTTCCCCAAGTAGACATACATGTACAAACGCGTTGGCCGTCTACGATCACTAACCCTCCACCACTTGGTCGCTGGTTGGAGACCTACCTGGAGAAGTCACCAGATGCTGGCCGTAGGACAGTGGTTTTTCTCCGGGTACACTAGCTTTCCTTCACAAACCAAATCCTGGCACGTTCTTAAATGAACAAAGCTGTTAATAGGACGTAAACAAACAAAAACTAAATCAAACAATCACCCAATGTGCCCCGAAACCGCATGTTATATAAACAGACTATCCCGATTCAATTTGTATCAGTTTACAAATTAACAGATGCATATTGATTATCATTTTTTCCAGTGACTGTGACGTCATGTAGCAGTACGGCCGTTGTCATACACATACAACATGCAAGAGATGGCGGAATAATCTACATACAGGAGCGCGGACCGGAATGTAAACTTGTCACTTCCGCCCTGTCACGTGATTACATATTCAACTTTGACCTCTGCAACATTTCACTGGTAATTTTTGTAATGAATCAGTAATAAATTGCTGAGACAATATTTTTTTTCAAACTTTCAAAATATCAATATAAATTAAATACAAATTGGTTAAGGTCACACTTCCACTTTCAATTTCCCACTAAACAGTATTTACATTTTATTTCATTTAAACTACTCCTCCGGAAAATTCACCAAATGTTCCTTGCAAAGACATTTCAAGTAAAACTTATTAACAATCCTTGTCTAGTCCTACTTCATGATTTTCTGATGTATACGAAAGTTTTCATGTTCTCAATTTAATTTTAAAATTTATTTTCTGTTTTTTTCTTTACTGGACAGGATACTATGTTTCGGGTAATCGTACAGGAGAGACCGAACATACAGACCGGAAGTGATAAAGTAGTTCCAGTCATGTGCATCGTGGACTTGGGAGAAATCATGGTTGGAAACGTCATAATGCCACAGTAAGTTTATACTAATATAGGGAGCACGAGACAATTCTTAACTTATATGCACAGTGACGAATTTTTACTTTTCAGTTATGTTTAGTTTTTGTTACTATAACACAACTTGTCGAAGTAATTATAGCGAAAGCTTGTTTTACAAATGTATCTGATTTAATTAACGAAGTATCGGTCAATATCACTTGTTCAGGTTCATATAACCACATTTCCCCCCCAAAAAAGTAATCAAATGTTATAAACTAGTAAAACGATTGAATCATTAAACAGGATAGAACGTATCAAAAACGTATTCATTAAGTTAATATTGACCCACTGATTCTAAAATCTGAGACTATTGAAACATGCATACTCCCTTAACAATAAGCCGTGCGCTATGAAATCCTTAGATTTAAATATGGAGATTATTTTAACATTGAATATCAACTGAAGTTGTTTTTTTATGACATCACGGAAATAATTCTAGCTACAAAGGTGGACCGGGTATTCTCCAATGCTAAAAAGTCCATATGGTCGTCACACGCAGCGATGTTTTTCCAAAGTCAAAACACCGTAGCCAGACTGCTTTTTTAGTATAACATATGAGGAACTCGCCTCCCTGAGGTCTTGTTTGGCCTAATAGGAGCTCCTTTGAGTGCTCTTGGTCAGAAAAAGAAATTATTCTTACTCAAGTTTCTGACAAAAACACTTTTTGTGTCGCCTGCAACACAAGGCGACATATAGGTATTACTGTGTCGGCGTCGGCGGCGTCGGTTGCGTCGTCTGAAACAAGGTTTCCGTGCGATTTCTTCAGTTCCCTTGGGTCGATTCAACTCAAACTTATTACAAATATTGCAAACAAATATTGTTCGTATTTCAGAAGTTTACGTTCATTTTTGTGGAGTAATGCCCCTTTTATTGACAAATAAGGGCAAATTGTAAGAAATGCAAGAACTCTTCTTTTTTTCAATCAATTCCTTTCAAATTTTGTACGGTAATGCTAGAATCAATAATGTTCAACACATATTACGGGATTTTCTGTCGGGTTTCAACTTTCCGCGTTTTGGCATATCTGTTTACGCGATAACTCAAGCCAAAACAATTTTCTTACTAAAAGCGCGGAGCTGGCAACACATCCACGCCCGTAGACTTCTTGTTTCCTATAAAGCTGAATTTTCCTTAAAATGCTGCTACTTAGGTGTACAGTAGTTGATCATTTTGATAGCAATATTTACTAGAATCTTTGATGCAAGTATGTACGTATACTAACTGCACACCACTCATGTTATGCTTTATAGTGTCAGTCCACCAAATGTTATTGCTTATAAGATATGCTTATTCTTTGTAAGGTTAAACTATTTTAAAATCCTGAACCTTTTCATTTCCAAAACCGTTTACTAAGTGATCTATTTTTCTGACTTTCTGCTAAATTAACGAAAAACGTCATTAACGCAGCTTCCGCTTAATTTACTCTAGCAAATATAAGCCAGTTCCGTTCAACTTGATAACAATGTTTGTGTTCCTCTGTATTTTCACCCATCTTGGCCACTCTTTGGTTTTGTGATATAATAGCTGTAGATATTGTGCAGATATTTCAACCAAATTACGTATGCACATCCGACTCATGCTTAGTTTGCAAACCGATGTCATTTGTGCATATTTACGGATAATTAATGAGATCAGTTAATTCTGATGTATTAAACGATTAATTTATACCGTAATACCTACATGTTCAATAAAACGTCCAACTTCTGTTTAAGGCTTTTTTTTACTTCGAGTTTCAAGCTAAATTCAAAATGTAAAAAGATGTCTGTCTCAAATTCGTAACACTTCGCAATCAAGACAAACACTACTTGAACATACTTTTCTTGAATTTTTTGTTTTGTGAGCAAGGAGACTGTGTATTGTGTGTTATACATTTATCCCCAAAATATAATATACTTACTGTATGTACAAACAGGCCGTCTTTTCTTTTACCAGAGGGACACTGACAATAATGAGTTCACCATTCAAAAACTGAGAAAAGAATTAGTGTAAAATCAAAAATAAAAGTCGATGATTTAAAGTTTCCGATGAACCATTTGAATTATTTTCAGTAGTGGAGAATCAAGCCATGGGATAAACAAGACGACCAAACCAGTTGCCCGTATGAGGATAATTTCCGACCGTTCAAATGACGTCAGTCAAGGAACAGTCATTCTCAGTGACGAACTACGCATGGAAGTTTCACTCGACAAGGAGTACAGAGGTTGGTATGACAAATAATGAGTTTTACGTCACATTGGATGTACCCGCGTTGAAGAAAGAATATGGTATCATCTTCTACAGAAAGTTCCTATGTTCACTCGGGAATGTACATCGTCTCAACAGCACGTGCTGTAATGCATATTGCACGTGCAACTGGACGGTACCCCGATTATCAAAGTATTTTTGCCTAGAAATGTTACATGTTGCAGCAGCAAGGATTTTTTTCATTGAAAACTAAATCTGTATAATAGTGAATCGGACAATGATCACATGACTCAAAATAAAATAACCGTATTCTACCGTGCTCGAGGTTTTCCGGTCATGATTCTTCTCTAGATCTGGACCTCTTTAGAGAAAACATTGAGAAATGTTATCTCGGAGTTCCAAGTCATTGAAGCAGACAATGGCGAATAATTCGGATTGTTCCTAATGTTAGTATAATTTATTGCTTTTGCAGAAGGGAAATACGACTATCTGTTTCCTTCGATTTATCATGTCTCACTTTTGCTTTACCTTCGTGAAACATGATTAATATCGAAGAAAAACAACGAATCATAATATCATGTGTAGCAGAGGTAATTTCTTTACACAATCACTCTGCTCGGAGTCGAACCTGGGATATCTGGTGTACCAGCCCTACGCTCTACCGAATGAGCAAAAGGGAAATATATTTTCTCTATTCAAGTCTGTAGGAAGAGGCGGTTATTATTACCAGAGCCACACATGTATCAAGGGCAATAAATATATAACACCAATTCCATACCACCATAGTCCGACAACACATCTTTAATATCCGATGATTTGACAATGGTGACTAAAATATTTATATAATTTATCGAAAATCAGTTAAAACATTTGATAGTAAACCACTTACTGTCCTCGATATCCAGGGTTTAAGCTCACGTTTGCACTCTGCACCAATGCAATATGTCATAGACAAAATTGGAGAACTCGGCCAGCTATTTGATTGGTCTCAAATAAAAGAAATATCTGACCAATCGCTAGGCTGATACCTGTCTTTTGAAGATTTAAGATCTGCGACACACGATTTCAAAGCCATCTGACTTTACTGTTACGCGACTAGACTTTCCATCTCATCCGCAAGGTGCACACTGAGACTTTGATTTTGCTATGACATATTCCAGGAGTGTAGAGATAGAAAGTGAGCGTAACCCCTGGATATCGAGGATGTAACGGTTGTAGCAGACGGCTAGGGTAAAACCAGTTCTGTTGGCTGAATGGTGCTACACAGTTGTATTTTCATAGAAGAGGTTTGGTCAATCTATGACATTTTGTGGTGAAATGATATTATTAATGATATATATATAATAATATTGTATATCAAGGGGTCTTGTTATGAGGTGGATATGTACTTTTCATTGCAGATGACTTTGAAATCAGTGCCACCGATTGTTCGGCATCTGAAATGGACATCATCAAAGACAGGTGAGTTGATTTGTTTGATCTTAGAACAGTCATCCTTGCAGGTACCACAATTTTAATGAGATGGTTTATGTGACAAAATGATATTCAAATTAACCCTGCATGCTCCAACCTCTACGCCAACACAATAATAAATAAGGGGTGGGGGTTAAATTATAATTACTCACTGTAAGTATGGGAAGCGAGGATGTTTGCATTTTTAACGTGTAGTAGATCATGGCGAAAAAAATGTAAACACGCGAACATATTTATGCATCAAAGACATATAGATTTTCAATTAAGTGCCAAAACGAACTTTTCCACACAGCAATCAGTTCAAACTGTTCAAACCCACCATCTCCATTATTTTCATCAACATTAATTCCGAGATATATTTTGGTTAACCATACACGAAGCGAATTATTGTATTAAAATGAAATGATTTGTAACATATTAAGACATTTACATGTATTTTAGACGGGCGTTAAAATTATCAAAATTAATAACAAATATTGTGTAATCAGATATTGTCGTCATAGGACCTAAAGTCCGTGATTTCCAGGGGAAAAAACAATACAATTTCGTGGCTAGTTGAATTTGTGGATCGCATGTACCCATTCATACGGAAAACCAATCAAACTTGTGACTACTTCATGGACCAATGAGTTACTGAATGAAGACTAAGGCCAAAATCTAAGTTATCAAACAACTTCAAGAAAATTAATGATTTCACAGTTAATTTTTAAAATGTCTTTTCGATATTCATAGTATAGAAAAATGTTTTATGTTTAATGACGTCATTATTTCTGTCGTTTTACAAGGAGTAGATAGTCTGAAAATTTGACCTAATCCAATCACTTGTAACATATCATGAGAGGTGCAATGTATAATAATTCTTTTGCAACAGGTGTTCAGCAGACGACGAACTATTTCCAGATTTTGTTCGCGATTCAAATGGGAGCCTCGTTTCCAAATTCAAAGCCTTTATCCCGACAGATTACGAGGGAAGAGAATCTGTGGAGATGTCCTACTCGTGCACGTTAGTAGTGTGTCAAGGAGGCTGTGAACCGGTACGTTTACTTGGGTGGAGCATCAGCTTCTATATATAAACGAGAAAAACTAGTTATTATTAAATACTTTTCCAGTTTGTATCGAATGACCTAAACCACAGACAACACAAAAAGTGATGACGTCATATACCGCAGAGTTTGGCGCCGTATTTGTAATTCTAACTTCTGATTAGTTTAAGTTGTTTGGCGACGACATTACTGTGCAATGTTGTGTTTTGTGTTTTATTGTGTTTTTATCAGAAATGATTAATTATTCACTACCTATGAATGAACAAAATATATTTTTTGACTGTATGCATTCCATTAAAAGTGATAAGTATAAGCTTTGTTGGGATTATATGGTATGTACCTAAATAATTGTGTGCAGTTTTTGGCATAAACCGCTGTGCGGATTTATGTAAAGTGAAAACAATGTTTTGGTATATACCGTTTAACACAAAAACAAATCTAGTCATTCCTTAGATAATCTTACAAAATATATGTTTCTCGTTGATATGTCTACTTTATATACAATGTACATGCACCAATCCTCTACACTACAGGGATCTCACTCACTTTCGCTCTGCATCCCTGTAATATAATATATCATAGCAAATTCGAAGGCACAGTGTGCGCCACCTTGTGAATGGAATAGTTTGATCCTTGAATGAACATCAAGAGAATATGTCGGTCGCGTAACGGTTAAATTGACTGGCTTTTAAGTCAAGTGTCTCTCATCTGTATTTTTTAACGAACAGGTATCAGCCTTGCGATTGGTCAGGGTGTTTTGTTACCAGAGACCAATCAAATAGCTAGCCGCGTGCGTTCAATTTGGCGATGACATATACCATGGGTGCAGAGAGCAAATGTGAGCGTAACCAAAGGAGTATTAGAGATGACCTGTACCATGCATTGTTATCTGAACTTTTACTGTTGCTCAGTTTCTCTATAAAGGAGTTTCTTTAAACTGCTTTCGCGGCAATTTCTCTGGAAATACTGTACTTTTAGTTAAAGTTCCGGTTCATTGACTTCAACTTCAGTAAAACACCGAAATAGAATGACTAGAAAACCTAGATCTATTACTCGATATACCAGAGTTTTAATTCACAGAAATATAAAAAAAAGCTTAGGTTAATATTTTTTTTACAATAAGCACCAATAGCTTCCAACAACGAAAAAAAAGGAATTTATGTTTTCATAACATGCTCACAAATTTAAGTTCGAACTTAAACAGAGAAAGAGAGGGACCATTGGCATCGCCTTGGCGAATACCAATAATTGTGTGGATTTATAAGGTCAGTAAGGCTATGTTTACCAACCAATCACAGACTGACACGCGTTATGCACTACTAAGTATGCTACCAACGCGTATGTGACGTTTCGTAATAATCCGGCCAGTAGTTTCTGAAGGCAAATTCTGGTTACGGCTTGTCGGAATAAATGAAGATAAGAAGAAATAATAAGTATGGGACACTCAGCAAAATAAGTCCTCTACTTTATTTGGTGGACTTATCGAGAAAGTTGACATAACTTTTAACAATTTTGTTGATTCATTTTTTATGGTTCCAGACTGTATGCAGAGAGGTGGTTGGATGGGGTAAGAAGAAGAGGAGAAAGAGGTCATCACCTGAAAAAGACGTAGACAAAATAACCTGTGGAACAACAATTCGAGTTATCTCCCCTCATGCTAAAAATGCAGGTAGGCATTTAGTATTTATGGGTGCATGCTAGCTTATTTAAATAAAAAATGGGTTTCACAGAATATTGCAAGCAACCCAATTCCTAGAAACGGATTTTTTGTGTGTGTGTAAAACATGAATATTGTCCTTTATAATCCCAAAGTAAATTTCGACACTTTCTCAGTCTGGTCTTTGGATCTGCCATTGTTTTGTAATATACATTCATCTTTAACAGACAAAGAAATGGGACAAGATATACCTTTTCAAAATACCACCACGAGACGAAATATCTACAATGTTCGTTAATATGAACGTAGGACGAATGCGTCTGTACCTATACAATAAGTGATAGATAAAGTATGCCCTTAAAGACTTGCATTGCACCATGTATTAACAATAGCAATATGCATATTTACAGGAACGGCGATGATCCATTCCATGCGTCAACGGTTGGAAACCCTGTATACAACTCATGATCGATAATTGCTTATTTTCTCGCTTTCATGTCTTTATCGTATTAGTATTACCAAGAAGGTCATCATAAACAATATATACTTCAATTTACGTCAGATATTATGTCTTAATGAAGTTATGTTTATCTACACGTCCATCTCTTTTTAATAATGGTTTGCTTATATCCGAATCATTTATTTACCAGCTATATATAACAGTATCTCACTGTATAAGATACAATTTCAAAATCGGTAACAGTATATTTTCCAGTTATTTTTAAAATAATAAGATAATGAAAATTCTTATTCAAAGGAGGGCTAGTCTCTTAAACGATTAAAAGTGCCGTAATCGATTAGTTTGTTTTTTGCGGGGAAAAAAATCTACGTTTAGATCGTTTTGAAATTGGGTTTCTTTTTTATCAGTTAGTCACTGTATAGCAAATTGAGGAGGTTGAGATTGAAAATGTTTTCAATAAACGGTTGAGCTAGGAGCTAATATCGACAAGCAAATACCTTTGTGTATTATCACCACGTCGTTATGACGTCACAGTCATCATTTCCAAGGTAGCGGCTCATTAATCGCTGACGTTGGTAACCTTGGTGACAAAACAAAGGAGATGTAGATATAAATATTGGTATCGCTTTGTCTAATTTCAGAACTAAATCAGGCAGACACCACAGATGAAAATGTGAATATCAACAAAAACATCATGTATGTTGTGGCTGGATTAGGATGCCTGACCCTAGTGACGGCATGGTTTTTGAGCTGTTACCTATATCAGCGCCTCCTGACGGCAAAGGGGGAAACCAGCAAGGTCAGCGTTGCACGTGCCGTTGGTCGACGACTGTCTGCCATGTTGAATATTCCTTCCGGCTACGAGCTGAATAATCAAAAGATGATGCATTTCTTACCGGAAGAGGAAGGGACAACAGAAAGACGTAAATCAGTGACAGTAAGTGTGCCACCGGAAGTGACGCGTGACTCCCAAAATGCAGAGCAAATTGAACCATCCTCAAGGATAGATAAATATGTCATTGACGTTCGAACTGAAAGCGATAATGATGATTCAACGATTGATGATGACGAATCAGTCTCCTATGTTGAGTCAAGTGACGTCACAAACGTTGATGATATTTATTCCGATGACCTCAAAGTCAAAAGTTCAACTAAGGGTCATACTTATTGCGGTTTCGCTAAACCGAACAAGCATTGCTCTGCCATTAATTTTCAGGGCACGACAGCAGATACGAACGATCAGACACATTTGCCAACTGTATCGCGATATATTCCAAAACAGTCACCATCGATCAACTATAACAACAAATCGATTCTACAATTAAGGTCTGGGGATGGTTATGGTAGTGAGACCGACACAGACTCTGAGACCAAAGCCACAAATATTTGACGACAATGCATACGTTTCTGATGCAACGCATCTCGAGGATGCCATCATTTTGAAAGCAAAAATATGATAATTTTATGATACAAAATGACTAAGATTTTGTTGTAATTCGAGTGTTTTGAAACGGAATAATTAGGATAGACTTACATCAGAAATTCTCTACTACTAAATTGAGAACCATTGACAGCACATGCTATCCCAACAGTTTCCCAATGCTAGTTTACATGTTGAAAGACACAGGTAAACAAGGCAAGAATTATTGTCATATTAAATACGTTGATTTGTAATATTTTCACGAAATTTTCCCCAAAAATACGGGTCTATTTCTAAACGTTAATAGCTAGATACACCAATTTGATGTTTGATGAGAAAGAGGTATGACTATTGACTTTCTCGAGCAAGAACCATCAGCCAATCAAGAGTGATAACATTGACCTAAATGTCACCGTCCTCTGACCTTTGACATAACGCCCAAATCATGTACCGGTGTCTACAACAAGCTAAGTACTACAGCATTACAAAGTTTGTTCAAGTTAAGGTAAGGAATAATTAACTTATTGAGCGGAAACTATGAGCCAATCCGATTGAAGAACTTGACATTGAACGACCTTGAACGACCTTGAACATAGAAGGAATGATCAGTAATAAAAAGGGTCGACTTTTACTTTAGTACACAGTCTCACTGCGGACTGACAGACGTCAAAATACGTCCGTATTACTCAGCATGAAAAAGGAAGTCATTTTCCACATGTGATTATTTTATATATTGTTTTTAATCTCTGAATTCTACGAACTATGTTGTGTATCTCATACAAGTCAGACGAAAATTCTGCTTTTTGCATCAGCCAAACACATTAAGATGAGGAAAACAAATGTATCTGTTGCCTAGGAAACAAATGATAATTTATATATTTTTTTAATTTTTGACTCATCACTTCAGATATATGAACAAGTTTATCATTTAGCATAAGTTTACTAAGCAAGACAGAAAGTTTAACATGTTTCCTTGTAGAACACCAGAATATCGTTGATTATAAAATGTCGTTTTTGTGGCTAATGAGTTTGGTAGGAATATCTATATCGATTAGTAGTGTTTTAAATTAAATCAATCATGCGTAAAATTCGCCAATCACCCTGTAGCTCCAAACGATTTTTTTTAAACATTCCAGTAACATACATACATCTCTATAAATTATTTGATACTAAATTCAACACATTTTCACAAAAAATGATATAGAAGCCCTCGTTACAATTCTTGTTAACCTTTCTTTTCATGCTGAGTATACGGTTAGAGAGTTAAACATCTTGCATGCTAGAATATTATGGGATCTTATTGCAGTATTTGTTTTTTCTCAGTACTCACTCAATAAATCCATGCGTTGTCAACTGAAATCTGCGTCGGATTACAGGATTGTTTACTAAATATCGCATGTATACTATGTATTTAGTATACACTTTATTTACTCTCACTCGGTATTTCGTCTTTGCGTATTGCAGAGTTATCTTCTCTTGGTAGCAGGTATTGATTGTTACGTCCCTTATTTGTGAGAGTAACGTCATCAATTTTTGAGAAAATGACGTAATTTTCTCACACAAACCAATGACGTAACAATCAACACCTGCTCCCAAGAGGAGATAACTCTGCAATACGCAAAGACGGAACATGTAGCAACGTGTTACAGATTGTATATAGTCAATAAAATGTGCGTAGACTTATTGCATTATTTACACAGTAAAACCTCGTTATACTGCCATCATTTGTCCAGAGAAAGTTCGGCGTATGAAGGTGTTTGGCGAACAAAATGAGCTGAACATTTTAAGAAAATTTTAACAAAAGTATATTAAATAAGTTACCGGTAAATGGCAAATAAAACGAGAGGCGTCTACTGTAACGTAACATGGTTATGGCGTAGTCAGATGTAAAAGTAAATCGTCTATGGAGTTTGGTCACGTGATGTGGATAAATGAAGCAGTATATCATCTTTGAAGTTTTGACATGCGATGCAAAAAAAAACAAGCAATAAACCATTTCTTATGTTTGGCAAAATTAAGCATTAAATCGTCTTTGAAGTTTGGTCACGTGGTGTATAAAGACTAGGTAGTTAATCGTCTATGAATTTTAGTCAAGTGGTGTTTCACTGAAGTTGGTCACGTGGTAGTGTGAGCTGTCTCACGTGTATTCTGTAGGTTGTGTATATATCTTAAACCGACAATGCGGTTTCATATAAGTACTTACATCAAATACTCGGCATTTATGTCAGAGGACAGTAAAATGTACTAACACAGTATATGTTCATTTTTATTAATCTCAATTATTTGTTTGGTATTATTTGATATTAAAATCAATGAAAATTAAAAGAAAAAAATATTATTTAGTATTAT
Organism: Mizuhopecten yessoensis; assembly: GCF_002113885.1. Taxonomy (NCBI): domain Eukaryota; kingdom Metazoa; phylum Mollusca; class Bivalvia; order Pectinida; family Pectinidae; genus Mizuhopecten; species Mizuhopecten yessoensis. The sequence goes on from NW_018404667.1 coordinate 1,217,177, forward strand.
GCCTGTAGTTGGACAGGGATGGTTACTTTTCAATAAATTAAATTTTAAATGAAATAATATATCATTGTCCTCTAAACGTTTGCCTTTGTATTTGTTGCAGACGATGCACATTGGGAAACTAGACAGCTCCGCGTACTAGGAAGATTGCACAGATATGTCCTCTACTTTTGTTTACGAGATACACTCAATTATACACATACATCGTATATCTGTTTGGGCAACGGTTAATTTTGGAAATATATGTTGAATAAGTGGCATCAACAGTATGTTGAAGAGTGGATATAAAACTCCTACAGTTGAAGATAAATAAAATGTTATTGGGAAAAAAACAACGTTTTGTTGTATGATATTGCCGTAAATATCCATCTAATACACACATGAGACGCATATTAGTGTTGTCAGCAAAGTTTTAAAATTGCAAACAGTCGGCGCCTAATAGTGTTGTCTGCATAATAATACACACAGGTGGACTTAGAAGTGTTTAGTACACAGTCTCACTGCGGACTGGCAGACGTCAAAATACGTCCGTATTACTCAGCATGAAAAAGGAAGTCATTTTCCACATTTGCTTATTTTATATATTGTTTTTAATCTCTGAATTCTGCAAACTATGTTGTGTATCTCATACAAATCTGACGAAAAGTCTGCTTTTTGTAGCAGCTAAACACACTAAAATGAGGAAAACTATTGTATCTGTTGCCTAGGAAACAAATGATTATTTATATTTTTTTAAATTTTGACTCATCAAACCAAACACCCATTTGACATTATTCATTACGAAAAAGAGAAAGAAATTGCGTACGCAAAGATAAAAATATCACAATACTGCATATCAGGATATTTCCGCGTGATGATGTTTTAGTAATTTTGCGGTTTTAATAACGTGATGGCGAAAATGTGATACGCAAGTTAATATGAAAAGCGTAAAAATGAGCTGGGATGATACATTTCTAACCGTAACGTCATGAAATAGGGCGCATGTGACAAATAATATACAAAAGGAATAATGACGTTTGAAAACATGTTACATGTTTATATGTATCACCCATATTATAGATTTGTTGACGATCTGCTTAAAAAGTGCACTTACTTGTCGTTGCTTAATATGCTCTCATAAAGAGCATTCATTTGACTTTTTGACTCTTTGAATTCCGAATGTCTCTGAACAAAAACACCACGACAATTGTGCTACTTCACACGTCCAGATGTTGAAATGATAACACATGCAAATTTGATTTCTTATTTTTGGTCAAAAATATCACAAATTTAAGCTTGCGTTAATCACACGTTATTTATTCAAGCTGATAGAATATTCCTGGATTAATAAATGTCAATTTCAAGAAAAGTTGGAATACACCATGTGTGATACATAGCAATTAACAATATTTTTTAAAATAATATTGTGTGGAATAGTATGTGTCAATAATACGAACAGTATCAAAATAAAAATAAACCAAATATAATTTTTAATACAGTTATTCTTTATTAAAACATTATATTTTTGCACCAGTTAACGTGCAAGTAAATATGATAAATGTGATAGACAAAAAGATGAATTTATAATATAATTTGCAACCATTATTTTGATAAACATGTATTTGATTATTTTCTACAAAACATATGACAATGACAACAATGTACAATGGTATTTACATTTTTCATGATACTACTAAAAATATGCATTTCATGTGACGTCATATCTTTAATATCATAATAAGAGCTTAGAAATAATATATAAAACATAGAAAAAATGCACAGATACTTTGAGTNGGGGGGGGGAGCCCAAAAAACCCCTCTGGATCCGCCACTAATACTGTACATACATTACATGAAATATAAAATGACACAGAAATCACAAATAGATTTTCGTAAATGTGCTCTATATAAGTTATATATCGTTTGATGTGTACAGTTTCACGTACATTCGTAATAATAATAATAATAATTCGTGGTTCTTATATACCGCTTCATCACAACTCCCTAGGGAGCATACAGCCGGTGCTGTCATTTCGGCGCTCACAGCTAGCATCAAACAATTTTAGCAGTGCCCAACCACATACTCATTTACAGCTGAGTAAACTGGAACAAGCAGAGTAAAGTATCTTGCTCAAAGATACAACACAGTGCCGTGAAAAAAATATCTTGTAACATATATCGTCCCCTGATATAAGACAGATTTATGAAATTAGTCTGTTAAAAATTCCCTGTCCAACTGCGCTGTTGTTTTTTTCATATTTATGTAGGTAACCTCTCCTGAAATCCGTTTTTGGATATAACTCTAGCACATGTGGGCCGAATGGACTGTTGTTCCTTTGGCCAAGTCGGTTAGAGCGATAATACATTAATCTTATGTTTAGGTGTTTAATCCTGGTCTAGCCCGGCTGAATGGCTACGTAAAAAAACCCACTGTTGTTGATTATATTTTATTTATTTAATATATTGTTTTACTCCATAAAATTCCTACAATTTTTGTTTCGCTTACAAAAAAGATATGTCAACACTGTAGTTATACCAGAAAAAAACCCAGTTTTAATAAAGTGTTACAGATTTTGTCAGTAGTTCAGAGATCCTTAAGATATATTGTTTCTTGAAAGGATATATCTTTTGCAAAATCGAGTGAAAAGTATCATTTACCACTTAATGACACGACCACTTTAAAACCTTTCCTAATTCGGATTGCATCATATGCTGACGTCATAATTATAATGTCGGATACCTCATATCACCGATCTTCCCTGGAAGATGTCTGTTCTTTGTTTGTACAAGTACACACGTTAAATGGACCTCTTTAAAGTAAATTGTGAGTTTTAACATCTATTTTTTCCACGAGAATAAAATATATAAAAAATGTAAATATGAATATTGAAATGTTTCTGTTCGCATTCATAATCTAATTTAGCATGTTGTTTTGTATATTATTCTAGCACAAAAGGAACAGGAATATTTTTTTTAACAGGTAAATCAGTTGGTAGCATCGACTCTATCGGTAGTCCAAAGTTCGAATCCCAGTTTGGCCCGATTGATTTTCGATACTTATATCATTGAATAGTTTATTCATTTCTTGTTGTTTTTATCTTTATAAGCTTAAAGTAAGGGTTCCGAAAGGCATAGTTTCTTTTCAGAAATGATTTAACAAAGCCATGTCTATGCCGCAAAAATAAGTCACCGATGTATAGTTACAGTTTCTGACAGAGATTAATGAATCATTTGAAATATGGAACTTCCCCTTATTTGTGCAAGAAACGGGTCGTCTAAGGGACAAATCCCATTTTAATAAGACAAAGCGGTTGGTATGCCATAACATATACGCTTACTACGTGGTTTTGTTTGTTTTTATTTTGTTTAACGTGCTATTAACATATAAGGTCATTTAAAAACGTTCCTCCTTGTTTGTCGTGTATATGTGCATATGTGTTTGTGTGCCGGAGACAGGGTTTGTTGGTGTAATTGCTTCCTTGTGGAAGCGCAGATATCATGCCGGTTTATGGGTTATCTGACTGAAATGCAATGCCGAAGGCACTCAGCACAGCATTCCACCCGATCACATTATACTAACAACTGGTGAACCCGTTGTTGTCATTACCCTAAGTGCTTACGACGTGACTCACATTGTGACGTCACAGCTCAGTTCGTCATTTCGTGGTACTATTACTGATGCATTACGTGAAAGTTCCCTTCACGTTTCTGACGCCATAATGCTATAGTCGCCAATACGATCAGACATACAGCAGCCACGCCGAAGATAACTCCGAACAATGTCCAATCTGAAGGTTCCAGCTCCTTGACAACAGAAATAAAAATATTGTACATCACACTTCTCAAAAACCTAAAACAACATTAATCATTATATATTTAAAAAAAAAAAAAAAAAAAAAAATCCCAATAAATAAAGATGTAATTTTCTCAATTTTCAACATAAACAACATTAAATTTAAGATACATAAAAGAAATCGAACAAGTGATGATCATTTGTGCTTTGTTTTTGCATTGTTTTACAATAGGCCGACAATTACATTAATTAAATGCCAAATCACACTGAACAAAACACGTTCAACAAGCGGTGAATGACGTTTTAAGACTGATACACAGTAAAGTGAGATAATTTTCCATTATTGTTTTTAAATTAAATAAATATACGCTTTAACGAGGATACTTTTCTTTCTGCCAATATATTACAACATTGGATATCAATCATGATCAATAGCCACATTTATTCTACAGCCTATATATATATTACTAAAGTCCCTTTTTAATTTTAAATGTTGTTATATTGTAACTGCGACATCACTCCGAGTGAGGATACTAATATTAAATACGTATTGATAGCAAACACAAAACAGATATGGAATAAACGCATTGATACAATGAATGCACTGACGGAGGTCACTTGAGTGATTGATCTAAAGGCATTTTCAGTGTCTGTACAAGCGCACTTTCAAGCGTCCCATTGACAAATACAAAATAAACAGGATCATGCCCTCAGCATTTGTTATTATTTACATTAATGCAGTATATGGTATATATGCAAAATTAAGGTATATGTATACATATTACGGGAAATATGGAAGAGGAAACTGGTAAAATCTCTATTTAAGGATACCTATCCCACTATAGGCAAAACCCTAAATAATTCTACAATAGTGTTTATCCAATTTTCATGACTGTTGTTTCGTTCCTGATGCAACTGTAGTTGGTCTGGATCAGAAAATAACAGCTTATTAGGTGACTCATTCAGTAAAAGCCACCGTATTGTGATCGAATGCCCATAATTCTAGTTCCAGTCCGACTCCGTTACATTTTACATCTCAGAACACTGTTTTTAATTTGTGTTATTTCATATATATTATAATTTCTAAAATTATCTGCGAGGCATTGGAAGTATTCATGTTCGCAGTTACTGTGATGCCGGTTTATAATATAGATACAAAATCACAGTAATTTGTTTTGATTTCGGACAGGCATCTTTAATATAAATTTTAATAAGAATGCTTGCGCATGTCTGTACTTTAGATGAGGCGCGTGTATACATTTGTACCTAATAAAGGAATAAAGATTTGAAGAAATAAATGATAATATGACGATACCCAAAATGGAAATTTCAGGAGTGATTTCGTCTTTAACAGAACTCATTTAGTTACACGATATTCACTTAGAAGTTTTAGTAGACAGTTATAAGCACCTCGTCATATTACTCGAGTTAGGTGTTTTACTGACAATATTCTTAATATTTTTCTTCGATTTGAGTAAATTTTATTTTGTTTGTGATAAATTCTAGTCATTAATGCATTAAAATATTTATTTGAAAAGTACTTTTTTATACAGATCATTGTATATTTTCATTGTCACATCATGCTATTTTCCAGGGAATGTTTTTACTATACTGTTTATTCTTATATTTTGTACATACTAAATAAGCAATATGTGGACGCATAAACAAAAACTGATCGAACCACTTTAATTTTATCAGTTTTTTAAAGGAGGTGTTGCATGGTGGCCCAACTCTTCTTTTGTTGTTAAAGGGGACTTTCAATACCCTTCCAGTGGTATATAGCAATTTACCAATTGGTGATGTAATTATCTTGCAAATTACATTTTACTCATTATTTGTCATAAAATTTTAATATTTCAATTTTTGCATTTTTCGTTTAAGTCATTCACCTGCATTGCCAAATAAATAATTCCTATTATACAAAGAATTCCGATTCCGTACTGTGCCATGTAGGGTTCCCTAACGTTAATGATCATAATATAAAACAAATCTCTACTACCAATCTTCATTCCCAACTCTGCATCCTGGCGAAAATTTACCAATGCCAACGTTCGTTCAAAACAACATAGCTATTAGCTACATGGTATCTACTACTACACTGTTCAAACTTACCGTTATTGTGTTGGTAGGTAGGGATCCGAAATTGAAGTGAAACTGACCAATCATGGTCCCTACTACTACACTGTTCAAACTTACCGTTATTGTGATGGTGAGTAGGGATCCGAAAATAAAGTGACACTCACCAATCATGGTCCCTACTACTACAATATTCAAACTTACCGTTATTGTGTTGGTAAGTAGGGATCCGAAATTAAAGTGACACTGACCAATCATAGTCCCTACTACTACACTGTTCAAACTTACCGTTATGGTGATGGTGGGTAGGGATCCGAAATTAAAGTGACACTGACCAATCATGTAGCCACTTGATCCCAGAGCAGACAGGTATACAGACGGCGAACAACAATCTCCACTGTAAAATAAAAACATGCCTCATTCATGGATAAAATATTTATCATTATGGACTTTTGTCGAGGTCGATACGGTGATCAACATTATGTGGACCTGTGATAGAGTAATATAGACCGAGGACACAGTTCCAGGTCAATATTATTCAAAATATACTTGCAAAAACGAATTTACTGAGAAATATATTTCTTAATTTTCATGTTACTTAGCATGTCTTTCGTTAACATGATATATTATATATACCATTAGAAAGATCCCGATCTAAATTTAGAAACAGGAAATTAGAATCAAGGAAAACCAGCCGTTACGTAACATTAGATTTATAAGTATGGTGACATGCTCTCGGCACTAGTTTATATACCTTCATAATAATGTTTGAAAGCTTAATTATGTACTTTTGTGTTCCATATAAAATGTAGACCTTTCATTTGACTATGTTTATGATCAAAACCAAAATAACAACTAGAAGAAAAGGAAGAACAAAATATGGGAAAAAGTAGTTCTTGTGGTATGTAAAGGTAAATAGTTCCCCTTTCCCGCTGTATACAGGCACTGGAGAGCTACTTTCCTGATATAATTTTTATCTTTTCAATATTAAAATTAAAAAAAAAAAAAAAAAAAAAAAAAAAAAAAGGTTAAAACGTTTTGAAACACCCCAGCACAAATGCAGCGAATAAGTTACAAGGGCATAATTTAATGATAGCAATATAGAGATCCTCCTAAGGTTCTTAGAATACTTTTACTACCCATATAGTAACATGCAAGTACTTGTAAGCATGTTATTTATAATAAAAAAACAACAATTTGGTGAACAGACACGTTAACAAAATTAGGATATGTAGGAAAATTACTAATAAACTATTAATTTAAATGGTGATGGTATCAATTGTCAATATACCGTATACAGGTATATGTAAAAGGGACAATACATGTATAAGTGGAAATCAAATTGTTGTACAAGTGATTACTCTGTAAACTGTTTCAAAACATGTGAGCCATGTGTTTTAAATTAATAAATAGATATACAACATTTGATATAGCGCCCTATCTAGCTAACAGAAGCCACTCTAAAGCGCTTTACAGTACATAGATAAACAATTAATACAATAGCATATACATTAATCAATACATTTTTTGAGGAATTCGCAGGAGCGGACTTATCAGGCGCTATCTGTTAGTCCCATGCCACCTGGTTTATATCTCCCATTATTACCCTTTAGAGAAAAATCTAGGAATCTGATTAGTTAAAAACTACAGTGTACCAAACCGCATTCGTAAATCTCAGGTGGTATACGAAAATCTCAGGTGGTATACGAAAATATCAGGGGGTATACGGTCATGTCACGTGATTATCAGCAGTAATACGGTGGAATCACGTGATTTTACAAGTGGTATACGGGTCAGGTGTCTTTGTGTCTTGCGCCGGGCATCGGGAGACAACTCGCATTCGTCGTCTGCTTCGCTGTTTACAAAATGTCAAAACATTTCGATTCGCATACTAATGAGGAAATACTCGCCAAAAGGGCTAACAATGTGCCACATAACACACAAAAGTCGAACAGACGAGCGGCAAACATGCTGAGAACGTATTTAAAAGAAAAAAATCAGGAAGAACAGCTCGAGGAATTTGATAAAACGAAACTAAATGAGGTACTGTGCCTGATAGTTTTCTTTGTTTTTATCATAAAAGACTCAAAGACTCAAAGGGGTAATAAATTCGTTACACGGATTTTTGGCAGGGTATACTATCCCGTATACCCAGCCAATAATCCGTGTAACTAATAATGTGTGTATGCCTGCGTGTGCACTGGATATGTAATGTGTTCTGTTTGTAGTGGGAATGTAATTCCAACGGCATCATTTATAGTGCCACCTCAATTGAATGCTACAGCACAGCTACCGCAACATCCACCCGAGACCAATTTATATTCTGCCTTGGTTGTTGGAGTTGTGTGGGCAGGAGAAAAACACTTTCTCTGGTTGCGTGGAAGGCCAGAGTGTTAACCACTCGACCAATTCGCCCGATTTTGCTTTTGTTTTGTGGATTTGAAGGGAGAAAACACGACACACTATTGAGTTCAGAGCCAACATAAGCATACTGCTTAGATTTCAGTAACAGAAAATATAAGTTAACCATTTATAATTGATACGGCGTACCTAATATTAATATACTGCTTTCCATCATCGGTCGTGTAGTTTGCCATTATCTCAATATTTGCATCGATGGTCGATATTTCGTATGACTTTACTTCCGGAGAAAAGACAGCACGACTAGACCACGTGATGGACTGACAGGAAGCTGGTGAATTGACCGTCTCAGGACATGCATCCCCGTTGTGAATGACGTCGCAGGCTGGATTCTCAAACTGTTAAGAAACAGGTTTTATAGAAAAATACAAACATTTTTAGCAGCATGTATGTTTAGCTTTTGTGTACTTAGTCCTAATATCATAGCTTTCATGGCATCTTTAGTTTTTATAGAGTATAAAGCAATGCTAACACTGAATAGAGAATTACACTATAGGTTTTCGTATTTAAGGTAGCCCGACCTTAATTTCGTTTAAAATACAATTATTGCAGAACTGGTCAGGTGTACTTTAGATCACGAAGTTGCTTAGTTAGAGAGACGGTATACGGATTAGAGGTGCAAGGTATGAACGAGTGTCTGGTGGTGTTGCCTACATTCTACATTCAAAGTGTTGTCTTTTATTGTATAATATAACCTTAAATGTCCTTATTTCTTTTCAGAACTGTATTATCAAAGCTATGGCTAAGTCAGATTGACGTTTTTGATGCACAGCAAAAAAGAAAGAGCATGGACGGGACGTAAACAAAAGAAAGTACGTAGATCCCAAGTGTTTCAATGTCCACTAAGGAGAAAGCACAGAACGAAACAGAGACTTTGTAAAGGATAACAACTAAAGTTAACTCTGACGAATCACCAAGTAATCAATGGGGGAAATATTGTAAAATTTATCCCCCTGGGGTTGGTCTTTTTTTCGTGTTTTTTTCGAAGCAGTTTGTAGATATAAAACAAACTTACCCAAACGGAACCAGATAAGGACTGTAGTGTTTGTTCAGAACCCTGCTGTCTCACAGACACAGTGTACTTCCTACAAAAAAAACCCATAAACAATTATCACATATCTCACATGACAAATGTATCGATGGTTAATCATTTTGTCTGTTAATTTTTTTATAATAACGTCGTCAATTCAGTGAACTAGAAGGGAATACATTTTCTGTTTAATGTATTCCTTTGTTAATGGTTAATACCAATGAATTAATTTAAATAATCTACCATATTATTTGTGTTTATTTCTATCAATTATGAACTTTGATGAGGTGTATATGTCAAATTACAATTGTTTTAAACACTATTCAAGAAAAAGCTGCGTCCTAAAACCTTTTGTCGATGTAACTAGATACAACGCTAAATATAAATAAGACAATAGGTTAAAATCTAACCTGCCTCGTCCTTATAACTCACTAAAATATAAGTGTTTTTAATAGTATACAACCAATTGTTTGCTTGTGGTTAGCGTCATACAGTATCTAGCACTTTTCATTAGAATTTGTTTCACAAAACCAAAATATTACAGCGACATAAACTGTCACACTAAACCTTTGTAAAATTCGTTTCACTGATTTAAAAAAAAAGTATGTAGATAAATGAATAATTAACCGAGATTCTGTTTACTTCAATTCTGACCTCGATAATCTAAACAAGGGGAATAAGCTATATAAACCATAAACATTTCGCTGAATAGGGACAGGGGGGGGGGGGGGGGCAACCAACTGAGTCATCTTTATGAACCAATTTTAACTTTTTTAGGACTTAAATAGGACAGCCTGATGTCAAATCCAATTGACATATATAAAGTCAATAACATATATTGAAATTGTAAATGAAAGTACGTTTTGATAGCCACTTAGTGACGGAATGTTACCCGTATATTTAGCGAAATGTCTCAATATTTTCTGACGGTTGACTTAACTGATTCGACACACAGTAGCTTAGTGAGTTATACCTATGTATTTGACAAGAATAAGTAGAATTGTATAATATTGATTGAAGCTCCTTAGGTCAAATAATTGTATCTTAATTTCATTGTATAAAGTATTGTAATGTTAATTTGAAACAAAATATAAAACAGTCTCTTTTTACTTCCCAGAACGTATCTAATGAAAACATGTTTATTTCTAAACTCATGCAAAGAGTAACAGATTGTGTCGTACGAAACACTTTAATGCATTTTACAAATTCCTCAAAGTGTTATATTTACAAACACTTGATAGATACTTTAACACTTCAATATTATTTATGTAAACCTGTTGCAGATAAACATAAGAATATTATGTGTAAATACAAGCTTTCATTGCATAGTCTAGTCTAGATATTGAATCTGGAAGATATATATAAAATAGGCCAGACACCTTAGGTTTTGTACCAAACGTATTTGTGGATATGTAGAAGACGAGTATCGTTTTATTCTATAGAATAAGATGTATTAAGCCATATTACTGGCGTAGTCATTTTGTCTTTAAGCTAGTACAACTTCCTCTGTAAGGAATGGAAAACAATTAAATACTCTTGGTATCATTGTGGTATATTGTAAAGTACATGTATTAATTGCACAATTTATGACAAACTAAGTAAAAGTGTTCCACATTGTTCAGTCTACGTTATCCTGTATACAATTCATTCTCAAACTTTGCCTTGCAGATGTTACAAGCAGCTTGTCAAAAGAATCGCACGTGTGGCGTGATATCGAAACCTTTGGGTTTTCAAGATATATATTTACTGTGAAATAGATCATTAAACGTTTCCTCAAATAAAAACCCATAGAATATACCGAAATTATACTCATTCATAGACGATACAACATTTGTAGGACGTTTTCGAATATGGTAATTATCATGCTGCAATGTTACGGAATCATTAGAAATGTAACAACACAATTCCGCAACATTATTGATGAAAATATTTGCATGATTTAAATTTGTACTTACAGTGTTTTAGATGTCGTCCGACCTATGACCTGGTAGATATACCCGTTGACCTCCCCTGGATACATTGTATGCATCACATTAGACAGACCGCCATAATCTGCGTCAACGTCTACAATGAATGTTTCATTGTTTGGACCATGGTTTCCCAAGAAGTAGGTAATGTTCTGTGGCTCGTTGAAGGGCAAAGGATCTTCAAAACATTAAAATCGATTTGTTGTTTTATTTTTTTGAAAATGTTCAAAGGGTGGTGACATTTCATTAATCGGCATCAAGTTCATCCTCACAGAAATGTCAATATTGTCTCGGAGATTACATCATTTTGTAAATTCTAACAATTGTCTTTGGGTTGGTAAGTATAGATTGTAGAAAGGATCATTTAGCACAAGCAGGTAAGTTTTTACATGTAGGTGTGACGTTTTGATTACGAGAACGGCATGCACTCTGTCACCTTGTTGTTAAAAATGGTCTCACCATAACAAGTTCAATGTAACACATAAACGCTACTTGGTTATGCTACATGTGTGAATTGACACATATGATATCTACAGTATATGTTAGTATTTCTCTGAGACAGTAACGTCAATAGCCACTGTACCTTTTGTACCCAATAGTATAGTCATGTAAATTCGACAATTGGTGTAAGACCATGCTTGTTCAATGTTAAATTCTGCATATATCCCACCTAGCATATAACTATTTTTTGAGGGTTATAAATAGTATGGCATAATATTTAAATCCCTATATGATATATATAAGGACATGCAATTACTTTGAATTTTCCTAGAATTACATGTCGGATGTTTCTGATGGAGCAAGAAAACTTATCATCCAGAACACTTATTAAACGGAAACACTGCATTTTTTTCTATTTTTCCTTTTTTTTGTATATCTGGTCATACATTTTACAATACTGCGGTCATATAACGGTTTCGTTAACACTTCCTAATTCTCCTTTTTGTATTATTGACGCAATTAATGTTGTGAACTAATATATTGTTCTAATAACGATATTGATTTTAGTTGCAATTTTTTGTAGTGATGAGTGGATCATTTACGTCCAAACACGTTCTTAGGTGGACAAACCGATAGAAAAAAAGGATAGAAATAATAGTAAGAAATAAAAATTAATACAACTTAAAAATAAATTATATCTGAGATGCTGTAACGTTGTAATGGGGATGACGGATCGGAGGAAAGAGGTTGTAGTGGAGGGGAGGATGCAGAAGAACAATTTAGGTTTCTGCCGTGTCCCCTATGCAGAAAATACAGATGTAAACCTCTATTGTTTGCAGGGGTTCATCATTAATCGCGTCAAACAACATTACGCAAAAAAATCTTTCCTGAAACCTGATAGGGATGTGAGATAATGCAACTAATTACAGTCCCATTCAGTCATAGTTCAAGTGTTCAATAGTTAATACTAACCTAAGTTTGTTTGTAGTCGAAGCTCCACACTGACCGGGGAGATAATTTGTAGATTGGTTCTTTGGAAACTTTCCCCGCCTGGAAGAGCACCGGTTATCTGTACTCGGACTCGCTACAATCACAAAAAGAACACTTAATAATCTTGTATCATCGTATTTAATGTGAGTCACAAACATATTCACTTTATGCTTAACGGAAAAAAAACACTGAAGGTTATTTCTTGGACAATTATAAAGCAAGGTTCCTTCGCCTGCTTTTGTTCACACTGTGGAAGTATTTCAGTTTGGTTAAACAGAACTATCAACGTAACCATCATTTGTTTATGTTTAAAAATAACACATTACCTAACAAACATGTCTCTGACTTATTTTATTCAAACAGCTGCTTATAAACGGTATGAGTTAAGAAATCGATATTCAACGGAAAATACGTTTACATGTGTATTTTTGATTAACGTGTAAATGATTATCAAGTGTGTAGTAATTAAACCCCCCATTAACTAATGTTTGGACCTTGTTTTTATTTTTACACAAACAATATAGGTATTAAACGGGTCGCAACGTTTGGTCCCTTTGTCAAGCTATGACTGAATGAATGATTTGTGTTATTTTCCTGTACAACGATGTGACGAAATTGCATATTATTCATGTCAGTCGACCCTAGACGTTTCGCCTATCGATAGGGAGCGAAAAGTAAAACTTCGATATCAAATATTTCCAAACTGATTTCCTTTCATTTTCTATCAGCCTTGAATTTGTCGGCGCCGATGCGTCTACGAAAATTGTAAAAGTTGAACAAATTCGTAGAGACAGTAATTTTTCGATTAAATAACCTTTTCATATATTTACCAGGCTTTGAAACTTTACCTTTATCTTATTTTGTTTGATTGTATTGGGCTACATTGTAACGGTCCCATTTTAAAGCTAATGTCGTTTTACGATGTGGCTCCATGTTTGTAATGTAAGTGTGCACGAGTGTATGTCTGCTGGAGCCAATTTGTAAATTGTATTGCCCCCTTTGCAATATTTTCGATCTGATTCCTATTTTGGTAGTGGTGCCTCACTGAATTACTATGCCAAAGTCACCTAACACGGTATTCCATTCGTCCGTATATTGCATTTACTGACAACTGCCATAAACTCTGAATGTTCAGCAAAGATTAGCAACTGTCATTTTACGGATTTCGGTACACCAGAGCCTGTGGCAGAACCCATTACCTACCCAACTTTGGTGAACGTTCAGCAGGTAATAACAACTGCAATTTCACGGATTTCGGTACGCTCAAGCCAGTTGCCTTCCCAACTTTGGAGAACGTTCAACACAGACTAACAACTGTCATTTGCGGAATTCGGTACGTTCCGGCCTGGGGCAGAACCCATTACCTACCAAACTGTGATGAACGTTCAGCCGAAAATAACCACTGTCATTTTTCCTACTTTGGTACTTCCCGGTCATGGACAAAACCCTTTGCCTTCCCAACTTTGGTGAACGTTCAGCAGGTAATAACAATTGTTATTTCACAGAATTTGGTACGCCCAAGCCAACTGCCTCCCCAACTTTGGAGAACGTTCAGCACAGACTAACAACTGTCATTTTCGGAATTCGGTACACCCCAGCCTAGGACAGAACCCAATACCTACCCAACTTTGGTGAACGTTTAGTAGGTAATAACAACTGTCATTTCACGGAATTTGGTACACTCCAGCCTAGGACAGAACCCATTACCTACCCAACTTTGGTGAACGTTATGTAGGTAATAACAACTGTTATTTCACGAAATTCGGTACACCCCAGCCTGGGATAGAACCCATTACCTACCCAATTTTTGTGAACGTTATGTAGGTAATAAAAACTGTCATTTCACAGAATTCGGTACACCCAAGCCTGGGACAGAACCCATTACCTACCCAACCGTGATGAACGTTCAGAAGAAAATAACCCTACTTTGGTATGCCCCAGTCTTGGACAAAACCCTTTGGCCTTTTGGAGAAAAAAAGATTGATATCGTACAAGGAGATATTAAAAATTGCAATGGGAGCTTCATTTGTGTCTCATTTGAAGGGTATAAAAGCAATTCTGTATGGGGTTCATATTTAAGATACAAGTATAACTTTTCTTGATCCCCGACCTGCAGGGGTGTGAACAAATATTATAACACATTATGGACAGTAACTTACTTGTGTAGGCATTTTGAAGTTTGCAACAGCAGACACCTCTGATCCAATTCGACGTAGAGACGTCTCAACCTTCTCAACCTCATCTCCGAAAAGATTAACAAGAGACATGTCATCTAGTGATGCGTTGTAGCCTAGATTGAATAGCTGGGTCAGTATGCTGTAGTTTTGACCTGTTAAAACAAAGTAAAAAACACTGTTTTAATCCTAAGTTGAGAGAGTGCCGTATACGCTTTCTTCTGCTTCTCTTGATTAATTTTGATTACGACAAGCGAAACCGTAACAGCACACTAGGTTTGTTGTGGTTTCCATAAGGCTTTAATGTTCTTTAAGCAACAAAGGTCATTTTTAAGGAAATGTGTAAAGTATGCGTACATGTGTGTGTGCTTGAGGCAGGGTATGTTGTTGTATTTTCCTCCTTGTGATAGTGTGGATCTGATGCCGACTTTATAGTGCGGTCTCATTGAAATACCATGCCGATGGCACCAACACAATATTCCACTCGATCACATTAAACTGACAACAGGTAAACTTATTGTTCATATACTTCTATTTTCTAAACGTTAAGCAGGGACATGCAACTACAAGAACTTGGTATTTCCCGACCTGGGGACACAACCAATTGCCTACCCCACATAAAAAAAACTTTCAACACCAAGGCCAAAAATGATATATCACCTAATAAAAAAATAAAAAACGGGGTAGGGGAACACACGTTTTAAAATTAAGTAAAGCAAATCAGAGATCGCCCTGATAAGCAAAGTTGATTATATGATTAAGATAACATTAATTGGTATTAAACATGAAGATAAAGTGGTAAAACAGATATCTGCATGTTATTCTTATCTTTAAAATGCTTGTGTTTTTCTTTCCTCGGGACTGCAGTATAGGTGGTATAAATTGAGTTTGTATATACACGATTTAAAGTAATAAATGACAATTTCCCATATTCATCGCCTCTTTTTGTTTAATTTTAAAACTAATGACGTTCTTAACTGGGACGTTTGATGTCGTATTTGTAATTCTAACATCTGATTGGTTGAAATTGCTCGTCGATAAAACTTCACCACAATGCTGTGATTCCTGCATATAGCTAATGTTGTTTTCATGCGGAAATAAATATTAGCAATGCCCTTAAAAGTACAAAAGTTTCCTTTTTTTAAATTTAATGAAACGAAAAGCCAGATTGTTTGGGTTGTGCATAAACCACTTCGCAGATTTATTTGATGACGTTAAGGAGACTGCATACTTAAGGAGTTACACAATACATTGTTTGTGGGGAAAAAAATCTGCTATCATTTCTCGTATATTTTATAAAATGATTTAGAAAATTATTAAAGAGACTTAACGCCGAAAACTGTTTCCAATGTTTTATTTGAAATTTTGATCGTTTGACATGATTCAAGCGAATTAAAATGAATTTGGTTTGAACACAGGATCAGTGTTTGAGCATAAACATGATTTCATGAATACGGGCCCTGATTCGGTAGCAGAGAGTGATATATGAAAACAATGACATCTCGAATTAATCATCCTCGTTATCTAGGTGTTACTTTCACTTTCGCTCTCTACACCCCTTGACTATGACATAGCAAAATTGAAGGCGCGAATATAGCTGTTTGGTTGGTTTCAGGTAAAAAGAAAAACGTGACCAATCCCTAGGCTGGTACCTGTCCTTTGAAGTTTACAAAAGGGAGACGCCCGACTTCAAAGCCTGTCAACTTTTACCGTTACGTGACCGCGAGATTCTTTTGATGTATATCAAAGAATCGAAATATTCTCCTTGTCTCATCAACAAAATGGCGCACACGGAACCTTCAATTTTGCTATGACACATTTCAGGGGTGTAGAGAGCGAACGTGAGCGTAACCCTTGGATATCGAGGATGCGAATCAATGTACAATGTGACAATTATGATTTTCTTATAATATTTATATTCGCGAAGTAAAAACACTTTCACGAATACCGTGTTTGTAAAAAAAAAATGGGACGATCGCTACCAGCGATGTTTCAAATAATCAGACCTGCTATTGGGTTCCCTTGTATGATGTATGGAACTCCACTCTCGTCTTGTTCCGTTAATACTAAAGAGAAATCTAACGACGATGATCCAGAAGCGCGCACAGTCAGTGACTTTGTGGCCGTCCGGATAATGGTCCATTTACCAGTCACAGGTTTCTGAAGCATTATGACAGAGTGTATACATATAATTATATATTATATAAAACTGTTATCATTGAACTTCTCTGAGTAATACTATATAGGCCATCCAAATATAGTAAATTTTCACCATATCAACATATACAAGTTGTTTCCCCTGTATTTTCAGAAGTCTGCAGTGTTTGTCTCCGTTGGCGAATGGTTATTGATATTTACAGGTATTTTTTTCTATTAAATTTAAAATGTAAAAAAAAAAAAAAAAAACATGAATTGCATCGTTTATAAAATAGGAAATTACTTGAGCAAGTTTATACCTGTACGGAGATGATAACCTTCCCGTCACTGTAATATCGAGACGCGAAACCAGGGAGGTATTGTAATTTTGAACCTGCAATTGAAGCGGAAAGAGTTATTTTTATTCGGTTTATCTTGAATTATTGCTCACAATCAGTAACACACTTGTTTCGTTGTTGTGAAGAATAATATATAACTGGTGCTAATACAATCCTCACCAAATAGAAATATTAATTAATTATTTTAAGCATAAGTAAGATTAAATACACACAAACACACACACATACAAATAAAAAGTAAACATTCAGCCGGGCTAGATCTTGATTCGCACCCTTGATCTCAATGTTACTGTCACTCTTAATAATTGAGCTACATTGTTAACGGAAGTGAGCTGGCTCTATAGTACGAATAGAAAGTACTGTTGAATTCTCAAGTGTTTTTCCTACTGTTTGGCTTGTATTTTTAAAGAGATACCGTTGCAAATTGGTTTTGCAAACCCACATAAACATACAGTATTTAAAGATTCACGGAACGAAGCGGTGAAAAAAACGATACCATTTTATTCCACCCTTCTTAGGTATGTCTTCCGTTTAAGCCGGGGAAGATCAGCTCGACACCCCTAGGGAGAGATAACCTCGCGCCGATTAGCACGTGTTCAATAGTGACGTGACGTCATAAAAAGTGAATGGCGATAGTCATACCCCCGTGTGTTTTTGTTTAAAACAGAGTACTGTTGTTGGAGTTGTGACTGAAACAATAGGATGGTAGAATAATAATCCTCCCATACTTTAAGGGTGTTACAGAGAAGTCCCTAACCCTTGAGTAAGGCAACCAAAACACATCACCCCGAGGGTTTTCTGTTACACACTTAAGGCAAGAGAGATGTTATTAATCATCCAACTGTTAAAAATGGTATATATTTCGACATTTATTAAAATCAAATATGTAGGTTAAATGTCCTCACAACAGCTGACATCGTATGGAAACGGTTGCCCTGGGAGACAATACCGAAACGAAATGTACGGAAAACAACAAGATACTATGCCTATCACAGTTTCAACAAGACTTATAATTCGAATTAAAAATCGATAAAACTGGGACAATATAGGAACATAGGTTCAACAAAACTTGGAAACACTTTAAAACGCACAAGGAGATTAAGACCAGATATTCTAGATGGTTAAGCATATTTTGCTTTATCTATGACACCAGCCATGGTCCCGTTTTCTTATCAATCACTCGGTTAATGATAACAAAACAACAAGGCACTCTAATTAGCATAATCAGATATTTTGAACTTCATATCACTCAAGGACAGCAGCTCATTGTTTGATTTTTATTATCCTCTTGCCTGCAACCAGTAGAAAAAAAAGAGGGGCGGCCCACTCACGTGTCGCTTCTCCAGATAACATGACAGAAGAGATTGGTATATCAGGTATGAAACCCATCAAACATTAAAACGTTTAAAAACAACGTATTTTAGAAGGTCAAGTTTTCTGCGTTAAACATAAAAAAAGGCATTTTTCATCCGCTGTGCCTATTTACGACAAAAAAATATGTCAAAATACGATCATAGTTTAACGTCATTGCAACGACACAAGACTGTATGAAACGAGTAGGAAATAAAAGAACAGATATACGAGCCCAAGTGCAAAAATGATGATATATGTAGCAGTCATCAACTCTGGCTTCGTCAATGTTCCCTTAGAATCCGTAAAACCATCCTCACATCAAACAAAACAAGTTATATGCAGAATACCTCCAAATGGTTGAAACAGATGTATAGTAAGCATTTCGGTCATTTCGGTGCCCCTTAAGCTATTAAGATCTTATAGAGGCTTAGAGTTGCGATGGTATTAGCCGATATCGCTTATTGGGTCTTAAACATTCCCTAAGCATCTCCAAAGCCTCCCTCCTATTAATCGCTTTATAACAAAATATGAAAAGGGACTCCGAAGAGTTTCAATTAAGGCTATTTTGGTTATTATTTCGTCTATTCGATGCTCTCTGACCATTTTCTCCCCAATACACAGAAAATGAATCGTCTAATGACCGAGAGGATTCAATACCTTAATTCTGAATTCGTCTCCACAAACAATATCCATCATACAGAAACACGGGGTTTCCTTTCGAATTCACTCCTTCATTGACATTTTGCCGCATTATTATTGATGTTTATTTCAGCTTTATTGGTTTTTCATATACAAATGTAGATATGATATTGTATTTTCTTTATTTCTCGACATTCCCATTTGCAGCAATCACAAAATCATCCTGCAAGGGTATTCTTAGAAATAGATAAGAATAAAAAAAAGCAAAAGTTTTGACAATGTTTCGATTTTTTTTACCATTAGGATCTTCAACTCTTATGTCATCAACTGAGGCTGCGCCATCGACCTCAATCTTGAGGAGGTTCATAGAAGCATCAACGATAACATAGCCTCGGTCACCGCCCGTGGAATGTATCTTAAAGGTCCGCAGCACAACACTGGATGACGGCATCTCCTTCTAAAATTTTGAATTACAATTTTCAATATCTCAGTAAAAAAAAAAAAAAGCCAGAAAATGCAGCAAAGCACTTGGACACCCATTTTTTTATGAAAATGACTACCTGACAATCCAACAACCTCGAGGGAACAGATCCTGCATACTTAAATTTATATAATTATAATTATTTCACAAATTGCGAATAGCATACATTTTGCATTTTGCACTATTGCTACTCAATATTTGTCACACAGCCTGCAAATGTACATTTTTAAACGCACGTTTAAATGTCAACGATTAGTTAATAACGTCATATTCGGAAAAAGAATAGCAGCGTTTATTACAAATATTGACAATGTGCCTCTGAATAACATATCAACCGTCTTTTGGGTAAAAGCGCCAATCGTAGCCGCCCATCCCTCTCCCCCTTGAATAATAGTTTTCACTTCTCAAGACTGTTACGAAGACACATTTTGCCACAACGCTGTTTTTTGGTTGTTATCACATATTTGTTTTATTCAAGTGAAAGTGAAAAAGTTACACTTTTTCGCGTCATGCCAAGAAAATATTGCTACATCAGAAAAGCGCGGGATTGTGAAGCGCATTTTTTTACGCCACGTTATCATGACTCACGCTTGACAACAATATAGAGCGCCATTTTTAATGGGTGTTACTGCAATTTTGCCGTTTGCTGATATTTTCTGGTAAGATTTCCTAAACAAAAATGATATAAATAGTGCAGTTATGAAAAAAAACAAGGTATGTTGTATAGGTGGAACACACAACTACTTAATCTTCCGTCGCTTCATCTAAACTTAAAACTGAAAAAAAAAATATAATGTACTGTTCAGATTGGACGACGAGTAACTAAGAGTGACGACTTCGCATTTAAAGATAACATATTGTGTATATCTGATATGTTTTATCAAATTGAAAATTCATAATATTTCACTAGTAAACTGTAATAATGACAGACATCGTAGGGTTTACTATCCTACTTTTAAAGACAGTATGCAGCCTAAATTTCCCAGAAGGCTTTCACGCATGGGAAACACCAGAAGTGAAAAAGTGTTAACAGATCAAACCCCGACGGCGCTTCGCGCCGCATAGGGGTTTGAAAAAAATAATGAAGCATCCTGATTATCAAAGGAAATATGCGATTATCCCCTGTTCATTCCTTTCCCTGCAAGTAAGGCGTAATAATTGTACCTGCTACCCCCTATTGCATGATCGTAAGAGGAGACTAAATTCGAGACCTTATTTCTTTTTGTTGGGCGTTCGCTCCTGTGAGGAAGACTTTGGGTTCTGTCCCCTGGCCGAGGCGTATCAAAGTCTTAAAAAAATGGTAGTTTCTACTCCTGCTTAACTCTCAGCAAATTAGGAATTGGACGGCTGGTTTGCCCATTGTCAGTATAATGTGACCGGGTGAGGAGTCCTGCTGGGTATCTTCGGCAGTATGTTTCAGTGAGCACTATCAAGTCGGCATCAGTTCCGCGCTATCACAAGGAGACAAACACAAACATATCGCAGCCTCCCAAAATACACACACATACACTACACGCATGCATCTTGCACACAGAGGAGGACGTCCTTAAAATGACCTTAGCTGTTAATAGGACGTTAAACAAAATAAAACAAACAAACAAACAAACCCCTGTTCAATCCTAGCCTTGATGTGTCTTGGCGGTTGCAGTGTTGTTGGTTTATTTTAGATTTTTTTAGCATTTGCAACAACTATGTACTGTAAAATAATTCGGTATACTTTATATTAACAGCAAATGCTTTTTTATGTTGTCATTTCTTGTGTAGGAAAACGTTTAAATGGTACTTACTTGCATAATTTTAGACAGAACAGCTCCTAATTCAGACTTCGTGGTTTCGTATACCTGACCTCCTGTGGCAGCAGCCATCTCGAAATAAACGTCGTGGATCGCACGCGCTACTCGTCCTGGTGTGGTGTCAGATAAAATAAGAATTAAAATGGTATTGATGCATTTCATCAATGAAAAACTGTATGCAACTACAACAATATTAACCAAATTAAAAGCAAAACAGTATAAAATACTTCACTCTCACAAAAACCGGGCGCCAAAACCAGGTGCCTCGACAGAGCATGTATATTGTATGCTGAGCATTCATTTTAGAATTTCAGGTACCAACTTGGTTAAGATAAAACTGAGATGTAAACACTTCACTAAGTCTCGTATATCTCATCAAAATCTAAAAGAAAATATGAACGGCATTGCCAGTAAAATTCAATGTGGGGTGGGGTGTGGGTTCACAACTTGAAAATATATAAAATGAGACCAGGATAGTGACATTATAGAGTACTTAATTAACTCACGCGTAGCCTGTCGTCGACGTCTGTTACATGATCCAGTCAGTACAGGGGTTATCTTAATATGCTTTGCTTTCGCTTTGGCAATTGCCTCACCCATCCTATCTCCGTCTGATGCATCAGCATCAGTGAACATATACAGATAGGATCCATTTTTAGTGAGGGATATCCCTAGAAGTGAAAAAAAAGAACATTTCACTAAATTGTCATCAATCTGTGAACTTATTAATTTTCGCGGAGATTTAGAATTCGTTGCGTTCGCAGATACTCTTTATCCATGTGTTCAATTTTCAATAATATCTTGACATGTATGTTGCTCTTGATAATTTATTTTGTTTTATTATCCAACATTTCAGAAGGATTTTGTTGGTTGCAGTACATTTTGTGGAATGTAAAAATGATTTTCGAAAAGCTTTACAGACCACCAGAAAGAAAAACAAACAACAGTTTTGATAAGAAGTATATAGAAATATATATCTTAAGAGAAAATGGATGGTTCAATAAAAAAATATATCGCTTTACAGAAATAGGAACAGCTATAATGTTATAAGTTAAATATTCATAAATAATTCTAACATGTCTGCGATGCAACGACGCTATTTTATCGGTAAGTAAACCAATATAATGATTATTACCATAAAATATGCTCCACGTAATAAAATAATTTCGTTTATGAAAAGTTAAGAAAAAAATGTCTGCATTATCCAGAGATTATAACATGATCAGCTGTTGGACAAAAGAAAACGAGGTATCGCGTGAAAGAAGTTTGCACTCGCAACATAATAGCCTAATTCAAATATATTTGAATGATCTCCGTCACGTTGTCTTATAGACACAGGCGTAGAAATGAAGGCACTATATATTTCAAGTGGGAGAACATATATTATCCAAAACAATATTGAATAATTAGGCTAGAAAATGTTAATTTGGCTTAGAGATCACCAGAAGAATTATTTAATCCGGTAAGATCAGACTAAGGTGAATATCTACCATAGCAATATATAAATAACTAAATCATAGCAAAAAGGAGACCAGTCACTTGAAGAACGACCGGCCGATGATTTTCCGCTTATTATAAATTATTTTAGGAACAGGGGCGAGAAAATGTATGAATGCAATGGAAATTATATCTTTTTTAGCTTTGATAAATGATTTCTGAAAAAGACATACGTCGCAGGACCTTTATGACAATATTTGCGACATTAAATCAATCTGTCTTTCTGAACAAATCATCTACCTGGCGAACGAAAGTGTAATGAACAGATGAAGTAAGATTTAACCGACAAAATACAGTAAACCTCTTTATAACGCCCTTAATTCAAAATGCTACTTCACCTAACGCCAATATAGTTCAAGGTCCGTATTTTTCTCTCCAATTCATTTAAAAAAAGTGTTCCCATCATATTTATCGACAAACCACTCTATCACGATTTTCCCCCCTTGAAAATGACAGTAAAAATAGGTTTTAGGGTGAAGAAGTACCTCTGAGTATTCCAGATATCGCATACTCCGGGCAATCTCCACCTCCGTCAGCAACAAGACTATGAAGCTTGTTAATGATATCATCTCCATTTGTGAATCTTTCCCCGGTTGTTTTGTTATCTGAAAATACATAAAATATACTTGACTAACAGTCAAAACAGTAAATCAAACATCTATACAGTAACGCAATCCTTATATACAGTAAAACAAACCTTTTACACAGTAAACAAACCCTCCATACAGTAAAACATACCTTCTATACAGTAAATCTAACCTTCTTTACAGTAAAACAAACCTTCTATACTGTAAAGCAAACCTTCCATAGAGTAAAACAAACGTTCTATACAGTAAAGAAACCATCTATACAGTTAAGCTAACCTTCTATGCAGTAAAACAAACCTTCTATACAGTAAAGCAAACCGTTCATACAGTAAAACAAATCCTCTATACAGTAAAGAAAACCTTCCATACAGTAAAACAAACCTTCTATACAGTAAAACTAGCCTTCTATAAAGTAAACTAAACTTCCATACAGTAAAACAAACCTACTATACAGTAATGAAACCATATATACAGTAAAACAAACCTTCTATGCAGTAAATCTAACCTTCTATACAGTAAAACAAACCTTCTATACAGAAAAGCAAACCTTCCATAGAGTAAAACAAACCTTCTATACAGTAAAGAAACCATCTATACAGTAAATCAAACATTCTTTAGAGTAAATCTAACCTTCTATAGAGTAAAACAAACCTTCTATACAGTAAAACAAACGTTATATACAGTAAATCTAGCCTTCTATACAGTAAAACAAACCTTCTATACGGTAAAGAAACCATCTATACAGTAAATCAAACGTTCTTTAGAGTAAATCTAACCTTCTATACAGTAAATCAAACCTTCTATACAGTAAAACAAACGTTCTATACAGTAAATCTAGCCTTCTATACAGTAAAACAAACCTTCTATACAGTAAAACATACCTTCCATACAGTAAAACAAACCTTTTATACAGTAACACAAACGTTTTATACAGTAAAACATACCTTGTTTACAGTAAAGCGAACCTTCAATACAGTAAAACATAAATTCTATACAGAAAATCTAACCTTCTATACAGTAAAACAAACCTTCTATACAGTAAAGCAAAACTTTCATACAGTAAAACAAACCTTCTATACAGTGAAGAAATCTTACATGCAGTAAATCTAACCTTCTAAACAGTAAAACAAACATTCCATACAGTAAATCTAGCCTTCTATACAGTAAAACAAACGTTCTATCAGTAAATCTAACCTTCTATACAGTAAAACAAACGTTCTATACAGTAAATCTAACCTTCTATAAAGTAAAACAAACGTTCTATACAGTAAATCTAGCCTTCTATCCAGTAAAACAAACGTTCTATACAGTAAATCTAACCTTCTAAACAGTAAAACAAACGTTCTATACAGTAAATCTAACCTTCTATAAAGTAAAACAAACGTTCTATACAGTAAATCTAACCTTCTATAAAGTAAAACAAACGTTCTATACAGTAAATCTAACCTTCTAAACAGTAAAACAAACATTCCATACAGTAAATCTAGCCTTCTTTACAGTAAAACAAACGTTCTATCAGTAAATCTAACCTTCTAAACAGTAAAACAAACGTTCTATACAGTAAAGCTAGCCTTCTATACAGTAAAACAAACCTTATATACAGTAAATCTACTATACAGTAAAACAAACCTTCTATACAGTAAATATAACCTTCTATACAGTAAATAACCTTCTAAACAGTAAAACAAACATTCCATACAGTAAATCTAACCTGCTATACAGTAAAACAAACCTTTTATACAGTAACACAAACGTTTTATACAGTAAAACATACCTTGTTTACAGTAAAGCGAACCTTCAATACAGTAAAACATAAATTCTATACAGAAAATCTAACCTTCTATACAGTAAAACAAACGTTTTATCCAGCAAATCTAAACTTCTATACATTAAAACAAACATTCCATACAGTAAATCTAGCCTTCTATACAGTAAATCAAACGTTCTATCAGTAAATCTAACCTTCTAAACAGTAAAACAAACGTTCTATACAGTAAAGCTAGCCTTCTATACAGTAAAACAAACCTTCTATACAGTAAAACATACCTTCCATACAGTAAAACAAACCTTTTATACAGTAACACAAACGTTTTATACAGTAAAACATACCTTGTTTACAGTAAAGCGAACCTTCAATACAGTAAAACATAAATTCTATACAGAAAATCTAACCTTCTATACAGTAAAACAAACGTTTTATCCAGCAAATCTAAACTTCTATACATTAAAACAAACATTCCATACAGTAAATCTAGCCTTCTATACAGTAAAACAACCGTTCTATACAGTAAATCTAACCTTCTATAAAGTAAAACAAACGTTCTATACAGTAAATCTAGCCTTCTATCCAGTAAAACAAACGTTCTATACAGTAAATCTAACCTCCTATACATTAAAACAAACGTACTATACAGTAAATCTAGCCTTCTATACAGTAAATCTAGCCTTCTATACAGTAAAACAACCGTTCTATACAGTAAATCTAACCTTCTATAAAGTAAAACAAACGTTCTATACAGTAAATCTAGCCTTCTATCCAGTAAAACAAACGTTCTATACAGTAAATCTAGACTTCTATACAGTAAAACAAACGTTCTATACAGTAATCTAACCTTCTATACAGTAAAACAAACGTTTTATCCAGCAAATCTAAACTTCTATACATTAAAACAAACATTCCATACAGTAAATCTAGCCTTCTATACAGTAAATCAAACGTTCTATCAGTAAATCTAACCTTCTAAACAGTAAAACAAACGTTCTATACAGTAAAGCTAGCCTTCTATACAGTAAAACAAACCTTATATACAGTAAATCTACTATACAGTAAAACAAACCTTCTATACAGTAAAACAAACCTTCTATACAGTAAATATAACCTTCTATACAGTAAATATAACCTTATTTACAATAAATATGACCTTCTATACAGGGTGTATCTGTAATGGACCACACCTAGTTATAGAAAAACAGCATTGCGGTTCACACATTATTGATAACACCACTTAGCAACCGTTAGATGATATCTTTTTCTTCCCTTAACTAAACCAATCGATCTAGTCCTGTCACCGTTATGGTAACACCTGAAAAGTATATGTTTGTTGCTGCATTTAACGTGATCAAGATATTTCACTATAAAGAGGTCATATGGAAAATTCATCAAAGTCTTCAAACCATTGAATACAAAAAAACATGTGTTTAACAGCAAAACTAAACATGCGTGATAAAATAGTCGTTTTGTTCGTTGGTTTTGGTTAATATGAATTAGAATGGGGATAACCTTATTATTTTGACATATGTGGCGGTATATCGTGATTATACCACGCGTCGCCAGTAAAACGGATATTTGCTACAATATAATCACGATATACTGCCGCAAATTTCAAAACACGGTATGGTTATCCCCATTCTAATCCATATCAACCAAAACCACCGAACGAAACGACGATTTTAAGATATGTTTGAGTGTTTTCTTCAGATTCTAGGTATCTCTTCTCAGAATTGGTGACGTCAGAAATATTCAAAGAGAGGCGAAATTACGTAGACCTTTCGGGGTCACGCTATTGTTCGTGACGTCATGTTTAATCAACTTCATGACGTTTAAGTGTCAGTCGGGGTCATCGGCGTCCTTAACAATCGTCATCCGGGCTTCGTATGAAATGGGAAATTTGTGGACGGTATATCGTGGTTTTACTGTCGCAAATTATTTTGATTGACCAATCAAATGCCGTGTTATATCTCAAATAAATTAGTATCCATGACGAACGTAACATACATTTAATTGTACCCTTAGCATTTTGTTATTGATAAATATGCCAAAAATGAAATGCATTCCACTATACAACTGTTTCGTCTTTCTACGATTTAAAGTAAATGGTAATAACATTTATACGAAGAGGGATGCAATCTTTACGATATGAAATTCGTGACTTTGCTGTATAATTTGCCTATTTTATCTTGTTATCAAAACTTTCAATTTGTACACTAAATATTGAGATTCGACCAAGGTTCACATTGCTGGTGTCGCCAATGAAGTAAAAAGACGTTTATCTCTTTGACACGCATGGTCTTATCATCATTGTTTCTCGCCAATGGTCTCAGTGAAAATATTTCATTTTATATGATTTGCCCTAAATTTCAGATTTGGAACTAAAATTGCGGTATAGTTTTAAAATTCATGAGCCAGCTGTCAGCAAAGTAATTCTATAGTTCTGACAAAGTGAGATTAAAAGGGGTTTACATATGATATCCGCATGATTCCATATTTTAACAACAGCAATTTGAGTTTATAATTTATAATTTTGCAATTTAAATACATCCATACCCCTCAATGCCATGTAATGAAATAATAAAATAAAATGTTTTAAACAATAAGTATGTAACAAGTTATAACAACGTAAATTAATCACTCTTGTTGGTCCGCATATTAGCGCACTGGGGTTCGTAGTGTTGGAGGAAACCGGAGTACCCGGAGAAAAACCCACGTCGTCGGGCGGGTGAACCCATACCTTTTCAATTCCTATCGCTTGAGGTATGCAATAATTATATTCTAGTATGATTTATAGTGATTACCAATAACATGATGATACACACCTGGGTCGTTAAAGGTGGCTAGTATGTAATCCGTTGGTTCATTTGGTGTTCCCTGAACCGCTGACACCAAGTTGATACAAGCGTCTCTAGCCGCCTTCATGTCATCGCTCATTGATCCACTCACGTCCATGACAATTGTTAAGGAACCACGTGATTCTTTCTCACGCGATTTGAGATCAAACAGATTTTTGAACTCGTCAACGGAAAGGTTGCTTAGAATACCTTTGCCTACACACACAAAAAAATATGTAAAAAATGTATCAAAATAGATTTTTTTTCACAAATAAGTAAAGATATAAATTTATAAAGAAACAGATGTAAAAACGCATCTTAACTTAAATTTTTACAATAAATATAAAACAACATAAAGATAGAAGTCAAAAAGGCATATATCCTTTACTTTTTACACCATCAATGTCCCATCAATCCTGTTGCAAAATTTCAACGACAACTGTGAAACTATGACTAAATGTGATTTTGTAATGTCCACCAGTGCTTCCTTGTGACGAAATTGCAAAGGTTTTGCCTGCCGATAAAAAGGGTATAGACACAGTACCGAATAGGTTACTGGTCTGGTTTATAGCTACTCCTCTTCCCCGTTCAGATCAGTAGTTGGTTAAACTGATGACGTAGCTGGTCACCCTACTCCTTGATTCTGTTTTGAGCTTTCCTGATGTCACATATATATTCGTAGACGCTAATGATATAACCACAGGTAGGTGTAAAACACAGAGAAAATACACATAAGTCAGTCTATAAATAAGATCTGAACGACATTCTACTTTATGCTGATACATTTGCATATACACGGACAAACGTCGTTCAATCCTTATATTTATTTTCTAAATATTTCGTTATTTATACTTAGATACAGTTATTCCTTTATATTTTTGTATTGAAGTATCTGTGATGTCAGTACAAACGAGATTCCGGATACAGCATGACGTTACTAAAATGTTTTCTTCTTACGGTTTTTAGTTGACAAGGGAGGAAAAGATTCAAAAGGACGCAAATGCACAGATTGCGTTCAAAGTTCTATGACCGCGATTTCTTCTGGTAATGATTATATAGGAACTTGCACTGAAAATGTTCAGAATATATCTGAAAAAAATGTGTCTTTCATATGTAGATATGGTGGCGTTTTATTTATGCGTACAATTTTGTTGAAACATGAAGATATTCTGACCACACATTCCACAGTGGAGGACAGAGTTCACAGAAACATGAAGTTATTCTGACCACACATTCCACAGTGGAGGACAGAGTTCACAGAAACATGAGGTTATTCTGACCACACATTCCACAGTGGAGGAAAGAGTTCACAGAAACATGAAGTTATTCTGACCACACATTCCACAGAAGAGGACAGAGTTCACAGAAACATGAGGATAGTCTGACCACACATTCCACAGTGGAGGACATAGTCCACAGAAACATGAGGATATTCTGACCACACATTCCACAGTGGAGGAGAGAGTCCACAGAAACATGAAATTAGTCTGACCACACATTCCACAGTGGAGGACACAGTTCACAGAAACATGAAGTTATTCTGACCACACATTCCACAGTGGAGGACACAGTTCATAGAAACATGAAGTTATTCTGACCACACATTCAACAGTGGAGGACAGAGTTCACAGAAACATGAGGTTATTCTGACCACACATTCCACAGTGGAGGACAGACTCCACAGAAACATGAAGATATTCTGACCACACATTCCACAGTGGAGGACAGAGATCACAGAAACATGAGGATATTCTGACCACACCTTCCACAGTGGAGGACAGAGTCCACAGAAACATGAAGATATTCTGACCACACATTCAACAGTGGAGGACACAGTTCACAGAAACATGAAGTTATTCTGACCACACATTCCACAGTGGAGGACAGAGTCCACAGATACATGAAGTTATTCTGACCACACATTCCACAGTGGAGAACAGAGTCCGCAGGAACATGCAGTTTTTCTGACCACACATTCCACAGTGGAGGACAGAATCCACAGAAACATGAAGTTATTCTGACCACACATTCCACAGTGGAGGACAGAGTCCACAGATACATGAAATTATTCTGACTACAAATTATAAAGTTTAGAGTAGATTTCCTTATCTCCCCTACCTGCTCGATGACTGACATGTTTTCCCGAGATAATGCCCACGTCAAACAATATCATAATCGAAAAATATTCTTCATACGGTTACCATTTTGATACAAGTATTCAGTTGTTGCTCGGATCGCGGCTACAACAGCATCCGGGTGGATATCTGCGTGTGGTGTGAGATTGGCGTCAGTAGTGTCTTTCCCGATTCCACCAATAGCTAGTCTGGTATTGTCAGTATTCCAGTCATGTGCGCATTTTAATCCCGTATTCACTGTAGAAAAAAAACACATACATAGGTATTATTCGGAATAAGAACCATCAGTTTGGCATGAATAATAAAAGGCTAAGTTTGTTTTGGACACAAAAAGAAATTAAAAAATAAAAGCTTACGAAAACGTGTGTTTCTTTTGCCAAGCAAAGAGTTCAAATGACCGGTGTTTGGACTCTTAACAGAAGACAAAAAAGAAACCATACTCGGTTATGCAAAGGTGATAGGGCTAAATGTTCAATTATAACTGCGTCCTTACTTTGTATCTATTGATGAGTACCCTAGCACTTTAAGGAATAAAATGCTCTTTCGAAATGATTTCATAATATTGCTTTTTTTTTTGTTTCAATTCTGTCTTCATGAACACATATCGGTTCTGGTTTACATCAATTCAGATAGGTCTCACAATATAAAATATATGATTAAATTTAAAAAAAAACATAGATAAAAAAAAAAATCTTGGAGATTTTTTTGTCAAAGAAAGGTCTTGCTTACCCACTAATATTGACAAATATTTATTATTCTTAGAAAAATATATTGAAATCATTTGTGGAGGTACTTTTAACTGTTTTTCATCTGGAAAGGATTACCTCTCTTGCAAACCTATATTGACAACTTGTTATGTGCTTACAATGTGGTATCTTGACATCCTGCTCTGGTCTGAAGCCACTGGTTAAGGAGTTTGTCACCATGTTGCCTAAACAGTCGTACCTGGGCAAGATAGAGCACGTGCTAGATGTATATTATTTTCAAGAGTGTATACGTATACGTCATCAAAGATAACTACTTAGTCATCGAGATTCATCCTCAATTATCTAGGGGTTACACTCACATTCGCTCTCTGCACCCTTGAAATATGTCATAGCAAAAACGAAGCCACGTGCCTAGCTATGTCATTGGTCCCAAGTAAAATCACTTACCAATTACTAGACTCAGTGTGCGCCATCTTGTGGCTGAGACAGAAGACTACTTTGATCCTTTGATGTACATCAAATAATCTGTCGATCGCGTAACGGTAAAATTGACCGGCTTTGAAGTCGGGTGTCGCTCCTCTCTCATTTTCCAAAGACAGGTATCAGTAGGGTTACATCATATAATGACAAAAGCACAACATATAGCGAACGTGTACCATATAAGATAGCTCTGACGTTCCATACGTGTACATCCAATTTCACTATGACATAGTACAGGGGTGTAGAGAGTGAACGTGTGCGTAATCCCTGGAGTATCGAGGGTATCCGAGAGTGATCCTCTCGAGTAACGTAACATTTCTGTAGTAATTTGTTGAAATTTACATAGATCAGTAAAAAATGAATACTCTGCATAAAAAATCAAGAAAATAAGCAACCTAGTCACCGCATAAAGATCCACTCAAGTTACGTGACATTTTTCTGGAAATCTGTTGAACTTGTCTGCCATTATTGGCATGTCTTTGATTATATATTTTTTTTAAAATCCAAAAGCACTATCTTGAACAAACTTTAATTTGTCCCGAAGATGTGTAATCCATCAACTACAATTTTCTTACCATATTAAATCTGCAATTGCATTATGCTTTTCAGTTTTCAAGAGAAAATGAATATAGAGAAACATGAAATAATTGTCTGAATATTTAATTTTGTTTTAACGAATGCAAGTTTCGGATTACGTTAAGCTGCAAATACTGTTCATTTTGAAGTTTTAACATGTGACGTATGTGACTGGATGTCACATTCCTGTAAACAAAATCATAGCTTACTTGACATTTGGATCACAGTTGCTGCAGGTCGCCTCCCAGGCCTTCACTATCTTTGGCAGACTGGTTCCGTCACCACCTACATTTAACAGTGACAAAACATTTAAAGATGGAGGTAGAGATTCATAAAAATATGAAGCTATTAAGTCGCGTAATATGTAATGGAGAAGGTTCCTTAAAATAGTTGACATCAAACCACTTGCGATCCTCGATACTCCAGGGGTAACGCTAACTGTCGCTCTCTGCACCCCTGGAATATGTCTTAGCAAAATTGAAGGCACGCTGCTATTGTACCTATTCGATTGGTCGCAGGTAAAAAAGATCAATCACTAGGCTGATATATGTCCTTTGAATAATATAAAGGAGCATCACCCGACTTCAAAGCCAATACATTTTATTGTTATTCGACAGTGAGATTCGGTTGATGTACATCAAATGATCAAACCAGTCTTCTTGTCTCATCCACTAGGTGGTGCACGCTAAACCTTCAATTTGGCTGTGACATATTTCAAGGGTGCAGAGAGCGTAATTATAACCCCTGGAGTTTCGAGGATAACAACTGGCTCATGGTTAATAGGTTACAAACGAAAACAATAAATCTACATTTAATCATGTATATATGGATAATAGTAATTCGTTTGAGTGCTATCTAGACAATAGGATTTCAGTTCTATATTCGCCCAACGGCTGGTCATCTTTCATGTAAAACGAAAACACGTGCGTCTTCTTATCTCCATATTTGTTTGTATTCCCCCATCTTTATGAACATGATTGTTAGTTGTCGATTCTAAATTTGAAATAGGACGGATTAACTATCCGGATTAAAGTAAATCATTGGTAAAGGGGACATAACTCTTAGTATCAAATTACATAATGAACGTTATATCAAGCTCACCATCAATGCTGTGTTGTTTATTATATAACAGTTCTGTCTTCTATAGATTTAAGGTTATAGGATTTTGTCACCATTTCGTAGTAGAATTTCTTCAAATTTGGAGTTATATTGCTTTGAAGTAAAGAAAATGTTCTGCCACAAAAAAATATGTATCTTTCTTGAAAAACTTCACAGTAGTGAAATAGGTAGCCGGCACAGAACAATGGACACATGTGACTCGTTGATAACAAACAACTGAATTAATGCCTGGGTTGCTTTGAAATACTTTAATATTGAGAAAACACTGTTCTTTCAATAATAAACATACATTATTCATCAGTTTAATATTAAACATTAGAATATGCGGAAATTGTGATACTGTCTCCCTACATTGAAATTTCAACTAGGGATGTACTTCCTATTTCCGTTTATCAATACACTCCTATGATCTTAAGCCTTGAACTGTTTTGTGCGGCTTTTATGAAATGTTTGAATCATAAATGCTATACAAAAACAGTTAAATGCTTATATTTACGTTTTCTCCACCTTTCACATTTTTTTCACCTTACAAATCATCTTTAAAATCTAAAATCCCCACTTGAACGAAAATCTGAAAAAATGTGTTCAACAAATGGTACAACGTATTGTCGCCTGCTAAATGGCTAAGAATTGTGTCTGGTGGTGCATGTCAATTAAAGTCCAATTTACGACACATGTTTCAAGTGGGTTATCTAGTGACAATGCCATGTTAACGTAAATATATAGCACATTTAACGTACTTCTGTATGATAAAGTCCAAGCAAAAATAAACAAAGAAAATGTATCGTGTTTCTTCACTGAACAAAGATCCATGACCCACTACAAAGGTTTGATAACTATAATTATTTTTATTTATTTGTATTTATTATGTGTGTACACCGCCCCCCCCCCCCCCCCCCCCCCCATTTATTTTACCGTATGTATTGTGGAGAAGACTTAATTAAGTTTTAAAAACTTGTTGTCCAATTCGTTTGTATATTTGTACAATAAAATATGCTTAATCTAAAACCCACTACAAGCAAAATACTTCAGAAATTTTTGTTTACCGTACATACAGTGATCTCCCCTTAATTACCAGTTGCCTATATCTGTAGCTCGGCTGGACCAGAGTACA
This sequence comes from Mizuhopecten yessoensis, assembly GCF_002113885.1. Classification (NCBI taxonomy): domain Eukaryota; kingdom Metazoa; phylum Mollusca; class Bivalvia; order Pectinida; family Pectinidae; genus Mizuhopecten; species Mizuhopecten yessoensis. Next base: position 1,251,626 of record NW_018404667.1, read on the forward strand.
ACCTCTGCTCGGTTGGTTAAAACAACTTTATAATGTTTGGATGTCCAGAGTTCGAATTTTGGTCTTTTTTGCACATTTTGAAATCAGAACACTTGTAGATTTTGTTTACAAGTCTTTGGTGGTTTCACATAAATGATTTATCAAAGCTGTTTCGTCCAGGGAAGCTTTTATTTATCAATGAATAATTTATTTGTTTTTAATGGTGCAAGGATCCTTAATGAATATAAATTAAACTAGCTAACCAAACACTGTGTTCCTAAACTCTTTCACTCCTACCTATTAAAACTGGACTTGCCAAGTCCTTTATTTAGGAAGGCATCACATGTGAATTTAGGGGTTAATGGGTTAATAAAGATTAACTAAACTAGCTTACCAAAAGCTGTGCTCCTTAACTCTTTCACCCCTACCTATTAAAACTGGACTTGCCCAGTCCTTTATTCAGGAGGGTATCAAATATGAATTTAGGGGTTAATGGGTTGATAAAGATTGAATAAACTACCTTACCAAACGCTGTGATCCTTAACTCTTTAACCCCTATTTATTAAAACTGGACTCGCCCAGTCTTTTATTAGGTAGGGTATTACATATGAAGTTAGGGGTTAATGGATTAATGAATAGTTAATAAACTAGCTTACCAAACGCTGGACACACCACGTCCCCATTCATCTCCGCCCAGTTCGTACTGCTGTAAAACGACTGGATGACTAGCAGAGCTTTAGCCAGATTATCGAACGTGCTTTCCTGTGCAGCTGTGTCGTATGGCTCAAGTAACGTCATCACGCGTGTTTGTCCCGACAACTTCTTCAGAAGGTTGAACGCTGGAACCAAAGCCGTTACAACATAATGCTTTTCAAAAAACGAAACTCTGACAAAATAGGTCAGAACTAAAAACGCATGCAATGAACTTTGAGCGAAAATGGCTGACGAAGCGGACACGATTTTCTGAAACTTAATTTTGCCATAACTTATGTAATCAAAATTACTGATTTTGATAATTAACCCATACATGATTTATGACTTTGTTTATTGTGTATTCTGTTGTTTTTGCAATTCATATAAATAATTGGCCGCTGGATTCATTGACGAATCGTTGAAGGTCTGAACAGCTGTATGGTGCAGTGTACTTAATGTTTAGCATACTGCATCTACTGCTAAATGAATGCATTCACTTTGTTCTGATTTACCCTCATCTGTTAAAGTGTCACCTACCGTCTTACAAACAAAGTCACATAATGAACATTCACACTTTAGAAATACGGATATAAGATATTAAGATAAATTTAAAAACAGCATTATTAAAAATGTATATTTTTACTTCCCTACTTATTTCTCTATAATGTATTTTGTCAGTTCAACATATAGCATTAAACAGGATGTTAAGTTACTCAGAGCATGGATGGGCGGGGGTGGGGGGATGGGGGTAAGGGCAACATTTACGAATATGCGACGTCAGCGACATCTTTTCATAATTCATGCAAGTGCAAATGTTTATTACATAACTAAATAATGTTACTGTGTTATACGGCAATGTCATAAATATGGTAAAACACACGTGTAATGAAACCCAAAGGTGCTGTGATTCGTCAGAATCGTGGAAACATATTCGTTTTTAACTGCATTGAATTAGAGCATATCATTAAAATCCAAATGTGCTTCTTAATTCAAAACACTCAACATAATAAATCACAACAAATAATACTAATATTCAATATTGTATGCCGTATAAGCTCCCAGTTTTATCTATATGTTTGTCGGGTGGCGCATTCGATAGTGCGATTGCCTTTCACCAAGGCGGCCAGGATCTGACTCCCCAATCAAACGCGGAAAGGATTGTGGTCATCTAACCAACCACGTGGGGTTTTCCTGGTACTCCCGTGTCCTCCCACAGGAAAAACCCCTCCCTCCCCTTTCGTCTGCATGTCAAAACGTATTGATAGGGATAAACTGTTAGTTGAGAAACCAGTAAATGAACTATACGCTGTCATCCTTGTAATACCTCATTGTATTCGCTTTCTTGATTAGTATTTGGTTATTAATAAGCAAACTACATATATATGCTTTATGTGCTGTTTTTAAAAAGTTTTTCCTTTTCCCCCCTTTTTATAGGATACTAGTAGTTGTTGTCCGTGTGTAACCGGTCGTGGTTCAACGGTTCTCTTCCACATATTGATCAATACATCCTTGAATTACTATTGACTGTATTCCTAGGTCGAAAGAGATTGTTCATGGGGAGGGGGGGTCTTGATACTAAGGGAGACAACCCGTACAGTTTATGTGGACGTAGTGTAGTAGAGTAAATATTGTGATATGTGGCCAAATAAGGACTGTAACGATATACGTTAACCTGACGATGCGATACGTATCACGATACTTGGTCACGATACGTTACGTATGAACAAGTATAGGAATACGTCCACACAGGCTGAAATATTGTAGAGATGTGTGTGCAGTTTTACAAATGCGCGACTCACTGCGCAGCCGCACACTGACCACTGACTGACCACTGCAGAGAGTTTTAAACATAAAGTAATCACTGACCCCTGTCGGACAGGTAAACATGTAATCTAAAAATAGACCACTGTCATATCTATATATAGATATTTAAGTATGACGAGTGTTTTTATACTATCTATAGATATTTAAGTATGACGAGTGTTTTTATACAAGTTGCACATTATAAATATTGATAAAATTAATATAAAAAAGAGCAATACCTCGTCATTAAAATAATTACACAGTTTCATGTGTACACGAGAAAAAAAAATATGTACATGTAAATCAAACACAGATATTTTCCTTCGGTAACCATGATTTACCTCGGGAAAACAAATATATGTATATTGAGATAAATGTATTATGTTTTATCCATAGGTATTGTAAATTATTACTAGTTAATTTGCATCATTTGTATGTGTGCCACTTTGGTGTGTGAATGAGTAAATAGCAAAGCTAATTCTATAAATATACATTGGTAGATAAATGCGGTGAATTCATCGTATGACCTTGACCTTTCTGACGTCATAGTGGAATGTCTGCCATACCATGCACCAACAGTTGTCGAGGATTGAGTGTTGTGTAACATTACAAAGTACCGGTCTGCTTAGTTCAGTGAATTTCCTCTTATCTGATACGCATGCGCGATATGATAACCTCCTACACACACACACAGTAAGTCTATGTGCTAGTGCTGAATGACTACTGTATCAACATGTGCTGAAGTTACAACGTTATTTATACTGGTGACACCTGTAGTAGTGTGAAGATAAATATAAAAAAAAAACTTACTAGAAACTTCTGTTTATGTAATAAAAATAAACCGAAATAATCTAGAAATTAAATTATTTCAATAAAGCAATTAAAAAAAAATAAGTTTTGCAGTTTTGAAGCGTCGAACCGATTTTAAATGCAATTGATATTGCTAATTTAAAGATTGTCTTTCTTCTCTTTATTCTGTTGCAATCTAGATTGCATGCATTAGCTAAGGATGAAAGCATCAGGACTCAAATTAGCTGGCTGTGAAATAATGGCGGAAGTCGTTAACTTTAAAACGTGACACCCGTGGGATGGAAGTTGAAGGACCTATTAAACAATGTATGGTTGTCAGTTTTCCTCAACGTTTGTCAATACAGTACAAAGCATTGTCAGCATACCTTTAAAAATGTGTCAAGATGCAAGAGGGCCTAACTTGACTTGTTGTTGTCAAGAGAACCTACATGTCATGCGGTAAATATTATAAGTGGACGAAAAGATAATAATACAAAAATAGTTTTACAGAAAATATGCCATGTATTTCAATGCAACTTTGATATCGCTGTACATTTGTGTTCACATAGTGAAAAAAAAGACTGACATACACTTTACTTAGAAATGCACACATAAGTAAAAGCTGTTAAACTAAATAACAGTGTTATATGATACGGGATGTAATGACAGCGAGAAAAGGCGCCAGTGTGTCAGTGTGACGTAAGAGCGCGGAATATGTATATATAAATATTTCAAGATACAAATTAAAACACTATTTTTCAGGATATGTAATTTTCTGTCAACATTCTTAAGTCAAAGAATGCATGTAAAATATATAAATAGAACGGGTATGTTTTACCTCAGTCGTCTATTTCAGGACATGTACTAAACTGTCTTCATATTTTACGACACAGTCTGAACAGATTTCTTTAGTTTACGATATGGTCTGAACTGTTTTCTGTATTTTTCGACATGACCTGGTCATATTTCTTTATGTTTCGATGTAACAATGTGAAAATATTGATGTTTTGATAAAGGCTGTGATAAAATGTTTTTAAATTAAATTAATTGTTGCGCTGCGTATAACGTGCTGTTCACGTATACATGTGCTGTGTACGATCACTGTGCCGTCTACCTGTGTTGTTTTTGTACACGTGAGTATGTTGTCACATGTCACTTGTCTTACCTTGTTACGTCCATATAAGGTAATTGTTCTAAATATAGGTGTTACCTCGTTTTCGTTAGTGGTCAGTCCAGTTGTCTTTGTAACATGTTTTGGCGCGGTTTTTAGTATTCGTTCATAGACAGAGCTAAAGGGTGGATGTAATTTATATCCAGAAGTTTGAGTATTGAGGTCTTTCTCTAGATCTGGTATGTACATATATAGATGTGACAAAGTCTTCTTCTGTAATTGGTTTATGTTAAATTATTATATTAATGAGATTTTGGATAAAGTAGCATTAATTATATTGTGAAATTGTACTTTTTAGAAAATTAACAGAATCTTTATCTTACGTACATGTATAATTAATCGATACATAGATAGCTCTTTTTAAAGTAATGTATATATGTTTTTATCAACATGATGTAAATTGAGATTTACATGTCTCTTTTACAGAGATGATAGTTTTCGATTGCGAACGCGCGTATACAGATCTTCATTCGTGTAAACCCCCGACCCATAGTTGGGGTAGGTATTTTAATATCGTATGTGATAATGTAAACAAGCGATAATTGATGAGGATAATTGTATTCAATATAATTATGTATAAGTAATTTGTGTAAGTAATTTCAACTATTGATTATGATGAAGTGAGTCATTGTAAAGTTATTCCTATTTGTGAATAACCTATTGTGTGTGAACGGATCAAATATGTATGCACCGAATGTACATGTTAGGAATTATATATATATATGTGAGCGCTGTGTTTCATTATGTAATCAATTGTATTGTGTCTTTGTAGGTTTTTTTGATTATGTTCCACATATTGTGGGAATAAACCGGTAAACAAGAAATCTGCCTCGACCTTGACTTTTCATTCAACTTTACATTGAGCCAAGGGATATAACTCTCCAAGCTGACCCTATATTCCGGATTAGCGAGACCGGCTCGGAACAGAGACTAGAATTACCCTTTTCATGATCAGTGGAAGTTGCTTCGCAGGTGGAAGAGAAACACATGTCAAGCGCTCGATATGGATGTGTTTTTATGTATTTTCATGGAGTGTGGTGATGTTCGTCAGTAATTACCAACTTGGAAAAAAGAAGGAACATTACCAGTAACCAGGTATATATGTGATACTTGTCATCTAACATTATGCCGATGGCCTGGCGGTTTTGTATTGATGTTTGACTGTTACCTGTTGATCGTGACCATCGTTAGTTTAGCCATGCGATGTGGTTCAGCGGACAATCACAGTGTCACGCTAGGATATAGTGACTTAACGTTTGCGGAAGCAGTGAACTCTGAATTTATTCTTTTGTGCTGATTTAAAAGACTGACATTTTGTTCTTAAAATACAATTCTATTTTTTGTTTCAAACAATTTAAATAATATTAGAATTGAATTGATTATACTGGTTTAAATGTTAACTGTGTAATATTATCGAAGCATGATTTTGTAAGTGTCGTATTTTCGTGACTTTTTGTGCGTCGTAACTTCCGGTGTGTGTAGTAAACATCCGGTACACGTGTGTTTGATATTATATGTCAACAAAGGTGATCAGCTGTGTAAGGTTGACTATATTTTTGTTTCTACATATTTGCACATGGGTAATATATTTTGAAAGGGCTTTGTCACATATTTGAGTACATTTTTCTATTATTATTAGGTTTGCAAAAGACTTTCCAAAAAATGTTTTGGGGGGATATTTGAAATTCATTCAGACATATTTTTTTTCTTTATCAAACAGGTAAGATTGATTTTTTTTTTCTTACCCATATAATTTTCATTGAGGTATATATATATTTTGTGAACTTCTCTGATATAGTAGTGACTAGATAGCATTGGGACTTATATATATATATATAGGTATAGTTAGCATAGCTTGATACAAAGAGGGATCATATTGGTTTGTGTTCTGGTGTTATATGTCTGATGTTGTATGTTTTGTGTTTATTTATGTGGTGATTTGCAGCTTTTCGTGTATTTTTTGCCTGCTGACTCGGCGATATTCATCAATTTTCTGCGCAATGATGCTGAGCATATATGGCATATTACCTTTAGCAGGATACTGAGTGTATCTGAACTGTTTTCTATATTGTACAACATTAACTTAACTGTCTTCTAAATTTTACGACATGGACTGAACTGTTTTCTATATTTTAAGACACGAACTAAACTATTTTCTTTATTTTACGACATGGACTGAACTGATTTCTTTATTTTACGACATGATCTGAACTATTTTCTTTATTTTACAACATGGTCTGAACTGTTTTCTATATTTTACGACAAGATCTGAACAGATTTCTTTATTTCAGGACATGATCTGAACTATCCTCTATTTTGTATGACAAGATCGTAACTGTTTTTCTATATTTTCGACAACGTCTGAGTGACATTACTTTTTTTTACGACGTCGACCTACCGTTTACTACATTTTACAACAGACTAACTATCAAGCCTTTTTACGACAACGATTTACTGTCCTCAGTATTTACATTAACTACCTGTCTTCTATACTTTACATCACCTGACTGCCATCTACATTTTACGACATTGCCTAACTGTCTTCAATATTTCACTAAATCGACTAACTGTCATTGATATTTTACGACATCGACTGTCATCAATATTTCATTTAATTGACTAACAGACTTCAATATTTTACGACACTGACTAACTGGAATCAATATTTTACGACATCGACTAAATGTTTTCAATATTTTACGACATCGACTAAATGTTTTCAATATTTTACGACACTTACTAACTGTCTTAAATATTTTACGACATTGAATAACTGTTAACAATATTTTACAACAGACTTACTATCATCTTTACGACACCGACTTACTCTCATCTATATTTTACGACATCTACTTACCGTCTTCTATACGTTCCCCATTGACAGTGTACTTTGCAATCAACTTCACATCATTCTGCACTGTATTCATTCGCGCCGACAAATCCCGCATTTTCTGATTAAATTTTTCCTGACTGTCAGTATCTAAACATGAAAAAACGTTAAGATATTGTATTGTTTTGAAATATATAAATTCTATATGAAATCAAAATTACCAAAATATATGTTTAAGTTATTCCGTGTTCCGTGTTTCAAGTCCGACATTTTTACTATGTAAGTAGAGACCAGTGGCGGATTATGAGTTTTCTGGGGCTTCAGCCTCCAGCCCCCCCCCCCGAACCTGTTTCCTGAATTTTCCACCACATGGAACCCCCCCTGGAAATTTGGAAACCCCTCTAGATAGGTCTCTGGATCCAACACTGGAGACACACATAATCTTTCGCTTACCGTGCATAGCCCATCAGTCGAAGATAATCCTGTCATATAGTAAACGTATATAACATGTATATTCTTGCTTGTGTCATATCATAATACAGGTGATATTTTCGTAAATACAGCTTAATATTATCATCATCATGTTTAAAATGATAGATTCCGAGTCGTTTTTTATCAGTTTCAAAAATTTAAGTCACTATATCAACACCAATTTTTTTTTTTTTTTTTTTTCTTCAAGTCAATGGATTGTTGCCTGGATTGGTTGAACACTTGTTAAAAAGATATACTTTTCGTGAGTTGTTATTCTTTTTAGGATAATAAATTGGAAGTTTAAATCAATATGTTATCTTTTCATTGCATATAACTATGTCAATTATAAAAAGGTCCTTGTTGATCGCTTGAGACAAGTTTGCAATATAAAAAAAATAATCATAACTAACCTGAACCAAAATATTTAGCCAACACTCTATCTGGATCTGAGTACGACCCCTCAACAAGTCCGTTGTCTGTCAAAAAATTGGCCGCCGCTTTCTTGACTCCATCTCTTGTGATTTGGACGTGGCTATAGGTATCTGGCGGTGTGGTCGTAGTTAGGGTAGGTAAAAAACACCAAACGTGGACAGCATTGGTCAACAAGGTCACTGCCAATGTCCACTTATATTGTAGAAAATCCATCCTGAAAGGCACGGCACAAATAGTCAAAAGTAAAAATAGACACACAAAAAAGGATTATATATATGCACTGGTTGCTTCAAATTCCTTTGAACTAGAAACCCTTTTATTTTTTTATAACAATTTATGCATTTTATTTGTTTCAACAGATAGTTAAACAAACACATACATGAAAAACTTTACGACAGAGTCATACCACAAGAAAATCATACATAATCAAATTAATAAAGCCTGCGGAACATAGGAAACACTTACACAGATATGACACAAGACCTACTCTTACTTGTGTATACATACAACAATTAAGGTTGTAATATAGACATTCATTTTTGACACTTAACGAACTTCCTTGTCGATTAAGTACACAGCGTGTGTCTGAAATATGAAGGGCACTTATACCTGATTAATATTTACTTTGATATCGTATTTCAACATCATTCTTGAGGAGGCTCCATACTTTCGAAATAAACAAGCAAAAATTCGTGTAAACTTTCGTATAATATTTTATTTATCGCAAAATATATAAAACGTGTTACACTGTGTGAAATTGTACTGATACAAGTGATTATCTACGAGCTAAAATCAAACTGGACGCCAAGATTCATACATAAAGAGTGGGAAATTGAACAAAATATACAAGGTGGCTTTATAATTAATTATTTTTTCATTTTACAATCACTTTGATTCTGGTGAGAGATGTCTTCCTTGAAAAAAATCGGAACTTTTTACAAGACAGTTATCTTTTTTTTACATATATCAAAAAGTGATGGAAATAAATTAAAATTGTGATATCAAAATTGTCAATATATTGTCCTTTTATCGAGCCAAATTACTCTCAGTCATGTACACTTTGGACATCATTCCACGGCCCGCTAACGCACGGTATATTGTCATGTACCGTACATATGTGACCAGAGGCTATAACATGGTATGTCGTTCTCACGTGCACTCACACATGCATTTCCATCTTGTCTCATGTTAGTATCTTCCCGTGAGTCAGTGTATGTCTTTGTATTGGAAGCTTTATTCCTGAAGTAGATGTAAGTGTGATTACACATTTCCCAACAAAATCTTGATATTGCGTGTTGACATATCATCGTCACGCACGTGTACGATTGTTTACCAGGTGTTACTATAATTTACACTACGGTATTGAAATGCCCGATACGTAATACGAAAATGACGACAAGGTGTACATGCACTTTTCGTTCGAGATAATTGAGTCCGAGCTGTACTTTTTCCGGTGGTACGTCACGAAAATGGACGCTGATGACGATGTGTGGAGCCACCTTAAGTAGCTTATATGTTTCAATATGGTTTTATTTGACGCTATGTGTGGTAACATAGAACTCGCACCCTTACATGTGAAAAAAATATACAAGCACATGTGTGTTATGCAAATAAATGCCAAAAAATATACAGTCGTACTTCGATATGATTGTATATTCTGCTAAATTATTTTTTCACTGACTCAATAATGTATCATGAAGGCAACAAACTAGGTCGGCGAGGAGGACGGACAACTGGGTCAAAAGATGGCGCCGGGAACTACGGCTTTCCTCCATCACCAAAACATGGCACGTCCTTAAATGACCATAGCTGTTTAAAGGACGTAAAACACAAACCAAACCTAGCATTGCACAACGGTTATATAACACAACCAGTTATACAACATATACATTATGAAGCACATGAGTTGGATTATCATTTTGATGTAGCAAATGTAAACCCCGTTTGATAACATTGGTAAAGTGTATGCTTTGCCACGTTCTGGTTATAATAATAATAATTCGGGGTTCTTGTATACCGCTTTATCACAACCTAGTTCGTAGGTCGTCGCAAAGCGGTTCTCAAATTATTATCCGTGGTTATAGGGCTTTTGCAACCAGCCAATATTTTTCTCAACTGTCTGGGGAGCATATAGCCGGTGCTGCCATTTCGGCGATCACAGCTAGCATTCAACAATTCTAACATTGCCCAACCACGTACGCATTTACAGCTGAGTAGACTGGAAAATGTGGTGTAAAGTATCTTGCTCAAAGATACAACGCAGCACCGTATCGTGACTCAAACCGGCAACCCTTCAGTCACGAGCCCGGCGTCGTACCTCTTGAATCCCGTGCCACCAAGGTTCAGAGCCCTACAGTTGTTCAGTATGTTAGCACGATGGAGCGAAGCAGCACCATCTGTGTAAAGTGTGACCACTGTTTTATTTTTAAACAGCTTATAAACAGGATATCTCGAGTTACGCCATCCTCGATACTCCAGGGGTTACGCTAACTTTCGCTCTCTGTACCCCTGGAATCATCCTCGATACTCCAGGGCTTATTCTAACTTTCGCTCTCTGTACCCCTGGAATAATCCTCGATACTCCAGGGGTAACGCTAGCTTTCGCTCTCTGTACCCCTGGAATCATCCTCGATACTCCCGGGCTTATGCTAACTTTCGCTCTCTGTACCCCTGGAATAAGGTTGCACTATGGTTACCCGGATGTTGCAACCGGATGTGGTACATTTTGGGTGTAATTTAATTGCTCAATCTTTTGAGCCAGTTTTTCGTTCTCCTCTCCGACAATGTAGTTTGGTATCCTTATTATTGCCTTCATGAGTTAAGATACATTATGGATTTCAGTGAAAAAAAATGTTTAGCAGAATATACAACCATATCGAAGCACGACTGTATATTTGCATAACAGACATGTGCTTGTATTTTTTTTCACATGTAAGTGTGCGAGTACTATGTTACCACACAACATAGCGTCAAATAAAACCATATTGAAACATATAAGCTTCTTAAGAATCCCTATACAACGGACAAAAACTGGAGCTAAATATCAGAAACTGTTTTTCTTGAATTAACATAGAGCTTTGATGAACCATTTCTTAAAGGAACGAATACCTTGCGGGACTAATATAAAAAAAATATACAGATGAAACAAAATATCATCATAATGAGTGTTGTGCGTGTTACAAAAACCAGCGGGACTAGCCTGGGATTCGAACCCTGGACCTTATATTGTTATATTATGGTTGTAACCGATTGAGCAACAGACGTGTCCTGGCCTAAATCTTCATTTATTTTACAACAATTTTTCACATATGCTAATCACTCTTGTTGGCCCCGATGATAGAGCGCTTGTGGTCTTATTGTTGGAGGAAAACAGAGTTCCCGGACAAAAACCACGTGGTCGGGCAGGTGACTCCATACCTTCGGGGAATCGAACCTCGCCTGCCTTGATACAAGACAATCGCGCTATTCACTGCACTATCAGACCACCCTTAATGTTCTACAGTTACATCCTAACAGAAGTTGAGGGGAGTTAACTGTGTATAGGGAAAACGGCAGTGCAACGAGACAGGGATCCCTCAATATTGAACTCTGTTGATATGACATTAACTATATATGAATGCCATATCTTTGCAGTAAAACATCATCATGCGCTTGCTCGAGGTTGATGAACGAGTGAACACGCCCCAGTGGTACATGTATACCGCAAAGCATGAAAAGCTACAGATGTAGTTTTAACAGTAAGGCAGTGTTTCTGCCTGACATCCCTTATCTGCTACACTATTCCGACCCCTCCAGGGAGTCTTGTCCCGATACATGGCCCGGGGAACCCCGTGAGTCTTCCCTGTGTACCATTACACCTTCCCTGGCCACCAGAAACAGACTTTGCATATGGTTCCACAGGGCCACTCTACGCTGCCATTAAATGTTACAAGCACGTGCGGGCAGGCACTTACAAGGACTCGCACAACTTAATCACCCAGTCGGCACTTGTTTCGTACGATTGTAATCGCTACATAAAATGTGTTCCGGTTAAATACAGTGTCTCTGGTAAATTCAAATGTATTTGTTGTTGACATATTTTTTTATTGAATGAAATAAACAGATATATAGTTTTGGAAAAATGTAAAATTTTAGTTTAAATATATGATGGTGGATGTATATCAGGTTAAAGGTCAGGGTGTGTTCCCGTCCCGCCTCACCGGTTTGTATCTTGAACTTTCTATCAAACATGTTTTTTTGAAGCATTTGTCAGTGATGTATGTATCTATGAATCTAGACAGTTGTCACAAGGGTTGAACTTCAAATATAAAGCTATCAATTAAAAGACACATATGGTAAATGAGTAAGCTGTTAGAGTCCCAATGACCACGCTCGACATTGGTGAATTAATGAAAACGTCCGAGGTATACCGAATCGCTGTTCAGGTCAGTGGTCTCGTTCAACCAGGCGCTTGATCACTTGTAATTTAAACGTGGCTTGCGCAGATAACAAGTGTCTAGTTGAACAAGACTATCTAGTCGGGAACTAATGAACGCTTCAATGGTTATCCCCCCGCATGTAGCTAGAACAGATCAAATTGCCAGTTACTCATTATTTCCCCAACATTATTTGAATTTACAACATGTATACAATTTGTAACGTAAATGTACATCATTAGCAGTAGTTTATTCCTTTGAGATATAAGAAATATTGACCTTTTTTTCTTTTTTTTTCTTGGTGCATATAAAACGGACAATCCCTATTTGTTAAAACTTTTGAATTCGATAATGTGCTAAAATTTGAATGTGCTAGATGAGTTCATTTCACATTGTATGTATATATGCAAACATTATATATGTATATGTTACAGCAGAAAGAGAAATGCAACGGTCAGACCGGGGTTCGAACCTACATGTCTATACTTCTGTTCCCTGTGGTATTTTGATTAATGTAAAAAATAATTGTATTAATGCACATAAAGTTATTTATATTATCAGGTTAGTATATGATATTTTTATTTGTTATATTTTGTTGGTTCCGGATGGAGGATAACTTTCCGTTTTTTAAACTAGTCCATCCATTTAGAAGTAGTCACGTGAGGTTTTGGTGTACTAAAGTCACGTGACCTGTGCAGAATATTATTTCCATGCTGACATTTTGAAAAATCTCCTTAAAATATCAGCTATTTCCCTACTTGGAAGAGTGTTGAGCATCTGCTACAGAAGGGGTTCACGCATAAGAGGCGAGGTTAGCTATAAGCAGGGGTATCCTCCCTCGGCTTTCGCCGTAAGTACTGTCAATTTAAACATGTCCTGTGGAAACATCGGTGACGCTTAGCCCGCCAATTTGTATTGTTTGTAAACAAACGCATGTGGGGAAGACTTGTCAAAGATGATCACGATTACTGCTATGCTGCTTGGTCATTCTTTCGTTAGACGGATTAAATCCTTTTTGAACAGTTCGATAGATATTAAGGTGACCGGAAATTTCAATTTATGTCGAACGGAGGTACGAGTGATATGTGAAGGATTCCGACCAGGGCAATAACGTTACCGTTTAGTGCAAGACAATGACCCAGTAATAGTAATCTCACAGACAGCGTCAAACGGTCTGTGTGACCAGGACAAATCGGTCGAGGTCATATTTCGGCAGCTAGTGGAACTAGTTGTGACACTTCGTTACAAATATTTAGTGCATCGTGTGATCGTCATGCAGGTATTGCATAGGTTCCCCCCCTTCACGACAAATTTCATCTTTTCATCTCATAAAAAACCGCAATGTATGGTTCCCTTTTCAGAAATGATTTACCAAAAGTACAGTCACGCCGGCATAAACAATTTACAGTACCAACTTTCAATGTTTGACAGTGGTACGAGGATCCTTAAAAAAACATAATTTCACAGGCCGTACTGATATACATATTTTAATACAACAACAAATCTCAATGGTCAAAACAAAAACATCAAGATTAAAATAAACAGATAAACAAATATATTATGAAATCGTAGATCTAGAACGCTTATTGCATAGCATGAAGGGAAACATAACACATCTGTGCACGTGTGATGAGAAATACGTGCCTGCTGAACTCGTTGTAGTAAATGTGTGAAACAATGAAAACCGTTACAAGATAAATGTACGTACCTTACCTAGATTTCAAGCTTCTGAGATGTGTTGTTTATGTCATGCATACTGTGTTTGTCAGCCGATCCTTTATATCTCTGTAGACGTGTGATTCCAGTAACGCGGGGATAGTGGGAAAACCCCTACGTTTACTTCACCGAAACTATTACGTAAATCTGTCGACACACAAATATACACTATACAGAAAATGAATCGGCTTTATCTCAAATACAGACACAGCAAACGTGAAATAACCCGATACAGGACAGTTACTTTTCCCGTGTATGAGACATAACCTCCTGCAGCTGCGTTTTACACTGATTTAGCATTTTCAAAACTATTTAATATTAACGTAACAATCCCAAAGTTGTCCAGTATGACGATAGCACGAGCTCATAAAAAATTAATCACCTTATTAATAAATCTGTGTAAGAGATAATTAGGTAATGTTTACTGTCTGAGTGAGTGTGGAGTACTTAGTGTGTAAATATTTTGTTCGTAAATTTTGTTACTATGTTCGTCAACGCCATGGCGAAGTACCTAAGGTGACCCGTAAGATTACACGGTGTCAGTTCCGACAACCACTGAACTGATACGTTTTGTAATTATATCCGACTACATGTATAATGGGCTTGCTGGCAGTATAAGGTATTGACTTTGCAGCTTACAATGTTTAAATCGAGTTTTCTATTTGAAGCTATATTTGTTTTGTTCATGCTTTTCAAATGTACATAAATAGATATACAAGATTTGGTATAGCACCCTATCTAGCTAACATAAGCCATTCTAAAGCGCTTTACAGTACATAGATATACAATTTTATACAGTCAATACAATTAGCATATATATTAATCAATACAATATTTGAGGAATTCGCAGGAGCTGCCATATCAGGCGCTAACTACTAGTCATATGGCACCTGGCTAATATATCCCTATGTGTGTATGCATGTGTGTGTGCTAGACATGTATTATGTTCTGTTTGTAGCGGGACCGTGCTTCCAACGGTATCATTTATAGTGCCACCTCACTTGAATGCTACAGCACAGATACCGCAACACCCACCCCAGACCATGTTATCGAACCCCGTGTATTTATTTCACTGTGTTTCACTGTTTTGACTTGAAACTTATTTGTAGTTACAAAAGTGCAAATACAATTTTCAATTTGTATAATCTTATAACTAGTTACAAATTTGGCTATGATTATTTGGAACTTGGTTACTATCTTTGTCCGTAGGGTCGCATGGTGTCAGTTCGACAACCTCGGAAGCGTACGTTATATATCATTTTTTAGCAACTATGTACAACTATACAATGAAACTTTGGTATGTAGGTGGGTCCGAACGGCCACACGGAATCAGTTCCGACAAACTTGGAACCGATACGTTGTATCACTTTTTCAGCAACTATGTACAAGATTACACTTATAATTGCAAATTTGTATTGATCTTTGGAACTTGATAAGTCTGGACACGTTTGTCAAGTTTGTAACTGTCTGTGGACATGACGACATGTTTGTTAGTATAATCGTTACCATTGTTAACTTGTCAGCTGTCGCGTCGTCAATAAAGGTGTTGCACGATTTCACGATTTAACTGCAACGGGGACAAATAATTGTCGATGAACCTTACTCAATACAGTTCTTGTTTATAGAAGGAATACGCTTCATGGGGCGACATTTTACTGGGCATTTCGGTTAACTTCATCGTTTTACAACTTACAAAGCAATCATTCGGAACGCCTCGCCCCCGATTACATTTCATTCCGGCGAAGATGAGCGAATCGACCGGGGTGCTCTGAATGACAAAGCAATTTCAACCAAGTGTCACAAGATACTCAACGAAGGGAATCAACGGAGTAGACATTTTGTCTGACGAATGTTTCAAACATTCGAGGAATGTGTTTGTATCTTTTAATATTGTTGTGAACTGATTTGCTAAGGAGGTGCATGGTGCACTGAGCCTCACGACATTATCTTTGTTTTCTTCAATTAATTGGGATGAGAAATAAGCCGAAATAACATAATTTCCTTAAATAGATTTTTTTTTTTTTTTTACTGAATCTCTTCACCATCCCCAGCTTACTATACAGAAACGTTCATGTTATGTTTTGATTCCCTGTGTAGAAACAAAGGGGCACATTCATTTGATAGCACACTACACATGTATATGTCGTCTCTTAAATTAACGGGCCATACTAATTTAATTCAATTCGCCTGTTTGGGGCATGCTATTTTCCGGTATACCACACTATCAGAAATGAAAACCCTGAGAGTAATTGGATGTTTGGGAGCTGTAATGACTTCTTGGTACATGTAGTATCCGGCTGGTTGCCGTGTTTATGTGAATTGCGTGATTAGTAAACAGCACGGTCGCCAGACTCAGAACTAGGTCAGAGTTTATTTGTGCGAGATATGAGAGAGCAACATATGTCAAAAATAAAATAAAAAATAATAATATGGATCTTAAGTTGCTTCACAGTGGTCTCGTTTTAGATTAGATGTATAGCTGTCCGACAGGTGTCAGGGGTTACTTTATTTTTAAAACTCTCTGACGTGGTCAGTTACAGTGTATATTTCAACTAGACTGGCTACCAGCCCCTAAGTTTTTATTAAGAAATACTTTTGTTTAAATGCTGTACTTTATAATAGCGAAGAAATCATCCGATATCATGTTGAGTACATGTACTTTAATATGGGCTGGAATGGAGTGAGATATCCCAACATTTGTGACTGTATTTCATCTTTGATGTCGTTCACAAGCTGAAGGATGACCCGCCAAAGAAATCTGTAGCGCTCTATATATCCCTCTGAATAATTCTGCGTTAGTTAAGAAAGTTCATAACTTAAGACAAAATAGTAAGATAGGGTAGCCCCTAAGCTGTCGTAAGTTACGATGGATTTTTTTATGCGTAACTTAAGATACGAAGTTTCGTAAGACGGAGATTCAACGTAACATAAGATTACGATAAAATCGTAAGTTAAGTCGCTTAGTAAAACTCAGCCCTGAACCTTATGTGATAAATGTAAATATATATTTGTTTCTATTAGATACTTCAATTAGAAAGTTACATATGTATGACATATTGTGTAATATACGTTATTGTATACTTACAAATATATCTGTACCAAAGGCAAATCGAAATGCATTTCACAACATGTTACTTTGGTGCTGTACTATTTCTGTTCCGTACCTTAACACACCGTCACGCAAACGCGCTTCATTGAATTCGCATCTGTCCAGTTGACATCCATATTGCCTGTGAATGCCAACTGAAAGCATTTCAATACACTTGCTGGGCATATCAGGGTTATTACGAAATTGCTGCGTATAATACTACATAGCTGAACATATCTGCTTCCTTAGATTATAATTATACCCCTTACCGTACCTCATATTCCATTCGGAACTTGTTTATTGCGTCTTATACTGCAGTGATAACACAAGAAAGTGTTTCCGTTCCGCAATGCCTAAAGCTCAAGCAGGTCGTCGCCACTATATGAAGACATAGACACCCAGGGGTCCATGAAACTTCAGATTGTATAACGCTAAAAATAGATCACAGCTCCTTCATGTCCACGGTGTAGGAAAGGGTTTTCGGATTTGGTTAAATTTGTTGCCGATAGCTTGTCCTGATTGGAATCAAATCTAGCTATTGGTTGGAATATCGTTGTCCTATACCCCGGGGCATAAGAGAGTATTTTGATTTCGTTTAAATCAACAGAAACTAACAATTCATAAAAAGTCGTTTTGATATACAAGCATTTTGAAAAAGTATCCCCACTAATTTCTTGACCTATTATGGAAAACCCCCACCTTTTAGTGAGCTTAAGCATACATACATGTACAAATGTTTGTACAGGAAAAAAGCCCATATCTTGCTGACTTATGATATGGCGAATAGGCAATGTTGAACACGTACAGTGTTTGTGTGTAAAGTAAAAGCAAACAGCCTTGAACTACGTAACAGCTATAAATAACTACCACGTGCATGTCATCATACTCTTAAGAACACGTGCTTGAGTTCCTGACGATGCTATCGTTTCAAGAAACCTGAGCTTATTTCCATCTTCACCGGTGAAATGATTCTGTAACACGGATGTCCGACAATCAGATGAACCCCGTTCTATTTTAGTTGTCGGCGTACGTCACGTTATACACAATGCATGTATTACGTATTACTGATGAGACGGACTAGATATTGGACAATTGCCTAACTGTGTTGTCTCAGACACTGCCTTGTTTACTACGGTAGCACTATGTAGGGAGATTAATTACCCATTATGAAAACACTGCCTTGTTTACTACGGTAGTAGCACTATGTAGGGAGATTAATTACCAATTATGATAACACTACTTGTTTACTACGGTAGTACTATGTAGGGAGATTAATTACCCATTATGATAAGACTGCCTTGTTTACTACGGTAGCACTATGAAGGGAGATTAATTACCCATTATGATAACACTGCCTTGTTTACTACGGTAGCACTATGTAGGGAGATTAATTACCCATTATGATAACACTACCTTGTTTACTACGGTAGCACTATATAGGGAGATTAATTACCCATTATGATAACACTGCCTTGTTAACTACGGTAGTAGCACTATGTAGGGAGATTAATTACCCATTATGATAACACTACCTTGTTTACTACGGTAGCACTATATAGGGAGATTAATTCCCCATTATGATAACACTGCCTTGTTTACTACGGTAGCACTATATAGGGAGATTAATTACCCATTATCATAACACTACCTTGTTTACTACGGTAGCAGCACTATGTAGGGAGATTGATTACCCATTATGATAACACTACATTGTTTACTACGGTAGCAGCACTATGTAGGGAGATTAATTACCCATCACTTGGTTTGTTTTTTATGGCTCCTCAAAGTTGTACCTTTCAGAAGCTGTCTAAGTGTTGATAAAATGTGCATGTCATGTAAAATATTAATGAAAATCTAATCAAATGATGGTCACCGTAAAGAATACATTCATGGCATGAATGTGACAAAAAATCATGTTTCCATCGCGCTATTTGGCTGTTTTATGGAAGAAACAATCTCAAAAATGCCATTTTCGATGATAACATTTTAGACACAAAAAATGTGTTTTTTAGAGAATACACCCTTTTATGGGCGTTGGATGCAAACCAATTTTTATCCTATTAAACAGTACGTAATATGCTATTGATGAGAGGAAAAATCATCAAAATGTAAGTGGTGGAACATTTTCAAATGTTGGGTTGAATTAGCCTATGGTTGAATTGCCGATTTTCGACTTTCTTTAGATAATTAACAAAAAAACGAGAGTATTTGCTCGGTATGTTGAGAATATGTACACAGATATGAAAAAAA
>NW_018404667.1:1274169-1286117 GCF_002113885.1 Mizuhopecten yessoensis
TTTTATGAATAAACACGATGTTTTGGAAATATTTATCAAAAGAAATTTATACTATGTTGCGAATTACAATTTCGAGATAACCTTCTTTTATTTACGAACTTATGTCTTTGATGCTGAAATTGACAACTTTATAAAAATACATTTTCACTGAAATTATGAAATCTGGGTGTCGGAAAGGTGTAAAATTATTCTTCGGAAAAGAAAAAAACAGTAGTTGAGCTAGATAAGAAATTATACGGGGGCAGGCTCCTATGGAGAATTAACATTACTGGAAACAGGCCCTTTCATATAAAATGAACACGAGTTTGAGATCCTTTTAATCACATAATCAAGATTTGTGGCATTTATTGGTATAAAACGACAATGTTCATTCAACCTTGAAATGTGAAAAGCCGCCATTTTTACTCAAATGTGTAAGTCTATGAGGTCATGTGCTTGTCCTAGGCGTGACGTCACAATTGAAACAATTGAAACTTCAAACCAAATTTCCTTATCCTGGAAATGAAAGCCTTATGTAACAATGCATTGTTCTGTTTGATGAACTTTGACTCCATTCACCGACATGGCTCTATTATACATTTAAACATCAACTGTTTCCATTTCAGTTTGTCTACGCATATCAAAACTAAATTATATCTAATTCCCGTTATTTTTACTATTCAAGAATTTCCTAGCTATGGTTGGAAGATAAAGTTGTTTCTAAGACATGATCAGGAGTTAAATCCCTAGAGGCGGCGCCAGACGTCGGCGTCAATCCTGATATCATAAATGTATTGATAATCCATTCCCACCATGTGTTCATTTTCCATCATAATTATATATTAAAATATCGATCAAAGCGTCTTTACCAATTGCCCATTTCTTATCATAAGCATCTTATATAAAACATAAGAGTTACTACTTGTGAATGTATGCAAACTAGAAACGCCCATTGTCAATATAACTTACATGCAAATTGACATGAATACGAATAATAAGCGTCATTTGATAGTAATCAAAACTTACATAGCATAAAGATAATTATTAATGTGTGTAAATGTTGCCCGTCAGTGTTTCAAAGCAGTTTTTGAGTAACACACTTTAAAGTACGTTATATATGTAATTGTTGAATTAAACTTTAAGTTTTCCTGGTTAAAAAAACACCCTTTATCTCCAAGGAAAACGAATATGGAATTGCCATATACGGATTTCAAACCCAATTTAAGTTCGACCATTCGAAGTAAATGATAGCAATACTCGTCTTTCGAGAATAGCAACAAACTAATTAAAATGCAATCAAAACTTAAACATTGTCTTCCCAGTCGGAGAGACCGCTGATAGGAGTTTGTCCCCTCTTGGCTCCGCACTGGACATATACTTATCACACTCGTGCCTATCTGCTGTATAAGGAAGTGTCACTTGCTTGTCACGCATGTGACTCCACATTTACAGTTGAGCCTATTTTAATAAAATGTTTAGATTTTAGTTACAATTGTGATAAATACTTCCTTGCCCCGGGTATTAAAACACTTATCTCTTCCGTTTAATTGGAGGCATCACTATATATCTATATAACAATGCATTGTTCTGCTTTATGAACTTTGACCCTATTCACCGACATGACTCTTTTATGCATTTAAACATCAACTATTTCCATTTCAATTTGTCTACGCATATCAAAACTAAATAATATCTAATTCCCGTTATTTTTACTTTTCAAGACTATCCTAGCTATGGTTGGAAGATAAAGTTGTTTCCAAGACATGATCAAGAGTTAAATCCCTAGAGGCGGCGCCAGACGTCGGCGTCAATCCTGATATCATACATGTATTGATCATCCATGCCCACCATGTATTATTTTTTTCATCATCATTATATATTAGAATATTAATCAAATCGTCTTTACATGTACCAATTGCCCATTTCTTATCATAAGTATCTTATATAAAACATAAGAGTTACTACTTGTGAATGTATGCAAACTAGAAACGCCCATTGTCAATATTACGGATATAAAATTGACATAAATATGAATAATACGCGCCATTTTATAGTTATCAAAACTTACAAAGCATGTAGATAATTATTAATGTGTATAAATGTAGTTCGTTTGATCGTTTATAAAATCTGTAACATTAATGACATATTTATAAATACATTTAATAAATTACTCATATAATGAGCACCATTTATCATGTCTGCTTGTGTTTTAGTCATAAGAGATGCATAGTTTCGATTCCGCGCATTGACTACTAATTCTGAGGGTACGTTGATGTCAATAATTCAACATGTTTCGTAAAGAAGCTACCCATTGTTTTAAATCTCATGAAAAGAGTTTTAAAAATATCAGATGATATTTTATTGAGAACATTAGTTATGTATATGTACATGTACTAACATGGTGCAAATATAAGTTTATACGTGATGTACCTTTTCAAACATTCGACACTAAGTACTTAAAATGCAAATCCGTGTCGGACACTTTTAAAGTGGTATTATACCACGTGGTCCACTTAAGTCCACATGAAACAGTGTAACATAACGTGTTTACTAACATTGTTGACCAATGATCATCGCCGTTACAATAGACGAATAACACATAGTTTTACAAAATACCTGCTATAAATACTCATCACGGATTAGTGAAATAAGGTCTAGCTCATATAATTGCATTGACTGACGTTGTATATAAGTACCGTCAGCTGAAACCACAATTTGCGCTTTAAGGAAGCAAATAGTATTAACAATGAAGTGTGAGGTGTTGATGTTGTTAGTTTTACTACAGGTGGATGCTTCTTACCAACAAAATATCCTTCCTGAACACAAAAGGCGTCATTGCAAAGCTCTGCAAGAAATGGATATCATGGAGCACGCGTTACCCGAGATACGCCGCTTCCTTCAAGAAGAATCCGAAAACAGCAGACGTCAGCGTGAAGAGATTGTTGCTACTCTGAGAGGTAATATGATACATTTACTTTTCTATGAGTTGTAACTAAATTTGTTTGTTTCTCCTTTCACGTCACTGCGTAGGTCAAATGAAAAAAAAATTACATCATTGAAAAGAAAATATGTAGTGAAACTAAAATGAAAAAAAAGGAAAGAATAATTTCAAAGAAATGGACAGAAAGGAATTCGAATGTGAAGAATACAATTACGTAATACATTTTATAAGTTCTTTTCGGAATTCTGTATCCCGGGAAAGTTTTGCCCAGTCATTATTCGCCTTTCACTTGTAAAATATATGTCAGCCCTTCACCTGTAATTACTATATATGGTAAAGTCCATGTTCGCCGAGTGTGAATTTCGGTAATGTTTGTATTCAAGTGTGTTTTCTGTACATGTGTTTAGACTCGGAAAAGAACATTAAATAAAACACTGTCCTAAAAGAAATGTTGCACTGCTCATCAAATGACCTGCGGGATAGAATTATACTTTTTGTTTCATTAATTTAACATCCACTTTCAGATTTATTGATAATGTGAAATAAATTGAAATTTGTTTTAAAAAAAACCCTCGATTAATCAAACTAGAAAAAAATGTCACTACAGAATTATCTACACAAGCCGCTTCCCTTCATTTAACTTACATTGTTCAAATGACCAACATGGGTGACAGTCTACTAAACTGTATGTAAAAAAAAAAAAAAAAAATCATTTTTTCCGATTTAGAACTTTCTGAAAATAGTATCCCTGCTTCCACTGTTTAAATGTCGCAATGTGCTAGATTACAAGGAATTGGTCACACTATTACAACTTCACTGATACATCTCAAATGATTTAAGAGAGTTTTTGAGGGATGCAAATAAATGTAACTACAAATTCAATAATGTTCTATCCTAAAACAATGTATTTTATAGATGCGTTCCGAAAAGAAACCCATACCCTATTGCATTTGTTTCTGGGAAAAAAACAAATACCGAAGGGAAAAAAGTGTCATGAGAGAAAAAAATGCAACAGTGTCAGCTATAGCATTGCTTGACCATTGGCTACAATATTATCGGTCCGATTGTTTAAAATACGTGTTTATTAACGTTATATAAACCGTGACCTTTGACCTTTTAAGCGCAAATGAAAAACAATTCCTTACATGTATCATATGATGTTAACAATATTTCCTCGTCAAAACATTTTTATTTCACAGCAAACCCTCTATTAAAACAAATATGGTAATGAGATATTTATCACTGGATTTACGAGTTTTTCCGGACTGTCTTTCATAGTGCGATCGGATGGCGCAGTGGATATGACACTTGTCTTTCACCAAGACCGATGGGGTTCTAATTCTAAATTGGACACGGATGATCGGGGCTTGGTGCGATACCTCAGCATATCAGAAAAAATGCACAAATTGGTAAAGTTGTCGGCCGCTGTGTGACACCTCCCCTCACTCCCCCTCTCCAATTCCTTCTGCCTTCCCTTCTCCCATCCTTCCTGCCATACCTTCTCCCCTATCTCCTGCCATTCCCTCTCCTATCCCTCATATCTCTCCTGTCATCCCCTCTCCCATCCTTCCTGCCTTTCCTTTCCGATTCCTCCTGTCATCCCCTCTCCCATCCCTCCTACCATCCCCTCTCCCACCCCTTCTGCCTTCCGCTCTACCATCCCTCATGCCATCCCCTCTTTAATCCCTCCCACAATCACCTCTCCCGTCCATCCTGCTATCCCCTGTCCAATCCCTCATGTCATCTCTCTCCAAGCTCTCCTGCCATCCCGTCCCCTCTCCCATCATCTCCAATCCCTTCTGCGATTCCTCTATCATCCCTCCTGCCATCCACTCTGCCATCCATACTGCTTTCCCTTCTGTCATCCCTCGTGCCATCCCTCTCCCATCCCTCATGCCATCCCTCTCCCATCTATCCTGCCATCCCCTATCCCTACCCGCACGCCACCCCCTCTCCCTACCCTCCTGCCATCACCTCTCCCTACCCTCCTGGCATCCCCTCTCCTATCCCTCCTGCCATCCTTCGTTGTGTTTATGTTCGAGAGAGACTAAGATAAAAACTCGTCATATTCAAGTAGAATCCGTAGATTAAGACGTTAAGCACAGAACCTGGTAGGAGGTGACGCTCTACAGTGTTCACAACACGGCTCTTATATTCAATGTATCGTCTATCTGTGAAGAAACAAGCGAGATCATTGTTAAAATCATTGTTATAACTTCCTCTATTTCTTGTATGTAAATATTGAAACTGACAAGTACTTTTTGTCAATTCCGTCTTCATTGTATCCTCCATTTCTGTAGGAAAAAGACAACAAACTTCTGAAACGTTGCGACACGTTCATTACGTAAATTGTTGGGGTATAAAGTACAATTTTGACATCACATATTTCCAAACAGATAAAAATCGTATGGGATAAACAAAACATACGCAAAAGGTTTACGTAATGTTGATATTAAGCTTTAATATATCTAAGATACCAAATCAATAACAAACTCATTAAAAGTGAAATAAATATTAGTTGAGTTTACTAATCATTTTATATTATATGTGGTTTGTAGCAAATTTAAAATACCGCTGAATGTGAACTGTCTAGATGTTGATATCCTACTTCAATATTATTAATATAGACGCAAAAGAAAATGCCTGAAATTACACATATATAATGCATACATATATACGTGAGTTTTTTCACGCCGTGCTTACACGGGCTCATTCCCCGAACACTAACTCTGGAGAATTGAAAGGAAGGTGTTAATATAGGAAATCCTTTGAAGTTTAGTTATAGCCCGTTTCAACTAAGAATGTCAACTCATTTTGTAGATATGATAATAAAGTCAATAATAAAATAGATGAACAGTTTCCTGCATACATATAACTGTAATACACATTTTATACAGTATTATACATTATATGAAAAATAAAAATAACATTACATTATATGAGAAATATATTTCCTTAATTTAGGCCACATTGATACTAATGTCAGCAATAAAATAAAGTTTGTATTCATACATATAACAGTAATACACATTTAAAACGGCACTAAAAGTTAATTATTAAATATAAATATAAACAGTAAACCACTAAATGAAGCTGAAGTTTCTAGCACAAATCACATTCTCTATATATATCACTTAAGTCTCTAGCACAAAACATTCTATCTAAGATGCAGAAGCTGTGATGTGATGTAGTGCATAAACAACTGGGGTCATAATGCCTTCAATCTGTACGTGGATGCTGTAAATCTGGTGAAACATAGAAGGACAGGTGTAGAAGGTGCCGTCACTGAAGATTACGTCGGAGGCTGCAAGTTCGGTCAGGTTCTCTGATGTAGCGAATGCGATCATTCTGCTGTTCTGTTCACCGTCGTCGAAGAGGAAAAATGGTTCGCTTGAAGATGTTTCTATCCCTCTTCCATCCAAAGTGATGTCGGTCAAGGTCTGTGGTAGTGGATGAGCCTGTTTGCGGCGAGCACGGTAGTGGGATGATTTGGCAGTGTAAAATGTTGGTGTCATCCCAGTCGTGGTCTCGGAGTTGGTTGAGTTCCTCGTCGAAGATGGACGGTATGGGTATGATAGATTCTACGCAGCGGTTGGTGATCTGGTTCATTATCTGTTTTGCAACAACGCTGGCTGGGTCTGCGGCCTAGTTGTGTTGATGTCTTCCGAAGTTTGCTGGTATGTTGTTCACTGTCGAGAGGGATGCTGAACAACCTGAGGTTGAACATCTCCAGAATGTTCTGTCGCCGTTTCTACGTATTGGTCTGTAGATGAATCCATCATGGGAAAGGTTCTGTCCGCCTCTTCTGTTGGTGATGAACTTAACGTTGATCTGACAGTTCACACAAATCAGAAAATAAGTTTTATATGACAATAATTATAAGAGAATTCACAAAAATCGGAAAATACAAGTTTAACTAATATCTATGTATCAAAGCACCCGATAACAGATAATGATATCAAACTGAAGTCGCACAGGTTAAAATCGGAAAATAAGTACAAGTTTTATATGACAATAATTATAAGAGAATTCACACAAATTTCACTGAGAAAGAAGTTGATGTTTCCAAGTACAGAGCGAAATATGATAATTCTCCAAAATGTGCTGCTGTTTTATACATTATCCATTTAGCAATTTGGGATCGGAAATCTAAATATTAATGATTATTTTGCAATTATAAGCAGTTATTGATTATCGGATTAGTTATCAGAAGTTGATTTACCTGTGCAATTTACCTGTACACCATTTCTGCAATAGACTATAACTCACTATCATCACAACTGATCACCTATGTAAACATGTGATTTTAAGCAGAGTTGGTATTCAGGGAACACCCCCTTACACGAACGGGGGTCTTCCCCGAATACCAACTCTGCTTAAATCACATGTGGTCAGTTGTGATGATAAAAAGGTCAACCTTCAACAGAACCGCGCACAACAGACGATATGGACGCAAAATGCAATGCCATATCTCCTAAAACAGTTGTCGAATGAATTTGAAATTTCTTACTTGTGTACTTTATGCCAGATACCATGTATATAACAACTAATTATAAATCCCCGACGAGGACGGAAAAGACCCTTTACGCACCTAGTAATCTGGTCATTATCTTCTGTCCGTCCTCTTTCCGGAAAATCGTGTGTATAGAGCGTCCTGCATACTTTCAAGTGGTGTCAGGAGACTAAACTTCAGTGTTGAAATGACAAATACAATACAGTGTCGAGGTTGCAGATTATGTAACAAAATCCCAACCGACGCGTAAGCCGATGTTGGAATGTTACAGAATCTTAGCCCGAGACTGAGATAATCCGATCTTGCTCAGTAACAGGTAAAACAAATGATAATTGACCTCTTTATTACTTAAGCTACATTTGAATGCTTAGTCCGTCCTTACATAGATTATAACGTATTTTGCAGTGTAGATTATATATCCCTCAAATCAAACGAAAGGAGAAGGATATCGAACATGTATTACTATGTTCTCTCTATTGGGCCTCCGCCCTTCTGCCCCCAGGGGGTCACATGCTATTGAAGAAATTTTATTAAAAACCTTCAAATCAATTGAAGGAACACAATACGAAACATTTATCACTATGTTCTCCCTATTTGGCCCGACCCTTTACAAGGTTCAAATCCTTTCAATTATACAGAAGAAGGATTTAAAAGATTCCCCTCAGCGTCCCTTATTGGATTCCAACCCTCATGCCCCCAGGGGTATCACATACCCCATTTTTTACAAAATCAAATAAGCATGACTCGAAGATGCCCTGAACTAAATTAGGCTTAAATCCTTTCAATCATACAGAAGGAAAAGTAGTTTAAATATTCATAAACACATTTTCCTATATTGGGTCCCGCCCGTCTGCCCCTCGGGGGTGACACACCCTCCATTTATACAAAACGGAGTTCACATTACCTTAAAAAAGATGCCCTGAACAAAATTAGGGTTAATCCATTTTTATCATACAGGGGAAAAAAAAAAAGATTTTAAAGATTCATATCCATTTTCACTATTGAACCCCGCCCCTCTGCCCCCATTGGACCACACACGCCGTTTATATAAAATTGAGCCTCCTTTTTTAAGGAATCGCATGTATTCGATCGCACTTTAATAATTTGAGCATTCGGTAATAGATATGATATGTTAAAAAGATAATTACGCTTCATGATGCAATTATTTCATCCGTCTAGGACTCATTGCTGATGTTTAGGGCATAAGGTCATTTACCATACTAACTGTTCGCTCATTGTTGTTTTCAACGTATGTTTGAAGGGACATTTTAGTGAAGTATCTTCATTAACCTTGCCACAAAATTCGTCATTGAAATTTAGTTTGATACTCCTTAAGAACGATTCATACAGAAAAAAATACCAGGTACATTCTTTCTTGACGATTTTAATAGTTAATGAAGAACTTCACTTGACGTCATACAACTGTTGAGAACGTGCAAAGAGCACGTGTAGCTTGTCTCAGCCCTAGGGTGAGATAAGAAAATCACACACCGGTAAAATGGTGGATATCCCTGTCCAGGGTAAGGGAAATTCCTATCTTACCCTAGGGTCGAGATGGGGGTATTCCCCAATTCATAACAATTGTATGACGTCACATCAATAATATTCCGTCTTTGTGTATTGCAGAGTTATCTTCTCTTGGGAGCAGGTATTGATTGTTACGTCATTGGTTTGTGTGAGAAAATTACGTCGTTTTCCCAAAAATTGATGACGTTACTCTCACAAACAAGTGACGTACCAATCAATTCCTGCTCCCAAGAGAAGATAACTCTGCAATACGCAAAGACGGAATACCCAATGAACTATTGGTTTCTTATTTAAGCGTTCACTTATTAAACATTTGTTAATTAAGTATCTATTTTATAATGCGTCTGTTTAATTCAGCGTTTACTTAATTCCAATACGGCCTTGACTTACAATTGTATAACGAATGACTTTATAGACTGTATATCTAATACATCTTTTACCTAATTTACTGAATGAAGTTTGTATTTAATAAAACGTTTTCTCAATCAAGCATTTACCTAATTAAGTATTTACGTGCTCATTTAAGCGTACATTCAATTAAAAGGTAACATATACTTTATTAAGGGTATACTAAATTTGATATTTAATAATAATAATATACAGCATTTAATATAATGCCCTATCTATCTAGAATAAGCCACTCTTAAGCTCTTAACAGTACATAGATATACAATTCATACAATCATTACAATTAGCATATATACATTAATCAATATTGAGGAATTCGCAGGAGCTGCCTTGTCAGGCGCTAACTACTAGTCCTATGCCACCTGATTAATATCTCCATTTTTGTGTATACCTGCATGTGTGCTGGAGATGTAACGTGTAGCATTTACTTGATTGAGCATATCTATTGTTTGTGCTTACCTTAATTTAGTGTTTGCTTAATTAAGATTATGTGCTTAATTAAGCGTATCATTATTTAGCTTATTAAAGTCTGATTTTTGGTTTTTGTAGTGTTATTTACATGTCGACGTTGTTCCGACTCTGTTTTATCCCAAATATTGTTTTCTATTATTTATTTTGTTTCTATTATAGAAATGCAGTATCATTGTATGCGATGTAGGATTTATTAATTTTATTCTTTACAAGTACATATTTTCGCGCTTTTTTCGTTATGAGTTAAGATTGCGCTTTTTGACATCTATTACTGTACTTTTGTTGCAAATATTGTAGGTGTGCGCTTATGTGTTAAATTACGATAATAGGATTGATTGTTTAAATATTTTGCCTAATTATTTCATATGTAGTAGCTAAATTTTGTTATCCCCTCGATATGGTGCCGTGAAGAAAATATAGCATTCCATTGATTTTTATTAAACTTAAAATATTGGTCATGCATGGAAATATCTCGATTATGTTTGTGTTTAATAATAATAATAATGTCAAGATAAATGTCGTCGTTTTGTTTTGTCCCCTCTCTAGCGGCTTCGTTTCTCCACGGATTTTAATCAAACTTCATATAGTGGTCATGCATGACAATATCTCGAACGCGTTTGTGTTTCCATGTACCGAGGTCAAGTTCAAGGTCGCAATTACAAACAATGAACAAACGTTCCTAAACTTAATCTATGCACAAGCACGATAACAATTGCTCACGCATGTATTGACCATCTTCGATATCCCAGGAGTTACCCTCACTTTCGCTCTCTGCACCCCTCGAATAATTCATAGCAGAATTGAAAGCAAGCTGATAGCTATTTAATTGGCTTTAGGTGAAAAAAATATTACCAATCGCAGGCTGATGCATGTCATTTCAAGATTACAAAGGAGAGACACCCGACTTCAAAGCCAGTCAATTTTTCCGTTTAGCTGCCTGGCGATTCTGTCTCATCTAGTCTTCTTGTCTCATCCACAAGGTGGCGCACACTAGGCCTTCGATTTTGCTATGACATATTCCATGGGTGCAGAGATAGTAAGTGAGCGTAATCCTTAGAGCATTGCGGATGGTAATGCCGAAGTCCCTTCCAAAGATTGTGAGGTTAAGGATTCCCCCTCCAAAAGAAAAAGGGATACAACACAACAAATATGATACTCATCGGAAACGTTTGTTCCAACATTACTATAGCTTTGTAAATCATTTCTGTAAAGAAAACCATACATTGCAGAACTGTTATGAAAACGATAAAGAGATGGATTTAAAAAAGTGTTCTGTCTGTAAGACTGCAGCATAGTAAGAACAGGATTCGACATGGTCATCAGTTGTTGTCTTCGAAACGCAAAAAAAAATATAAGAGGAGGTAATTGTATGTACAAAAACCTGAAGTGGCGTTCCTAAGTGTTTTGCCGGAATGGGACCGGAACCCTTAAGGAATTGTAAGTTGAGAGAAAGTTACAAGCTGAAGTGCTTAAAACTCATACAACTACTTTAAATATTGTTATTTTCCTCCTTATCTATGAAGGATCACACGAAGCTGTGTATGTAATTAATGTAGCTACTTCCTTTACTTCGTCTTTATAAATATTTCAAAATTTAAGTTTGTGTGATGAAAACCTACCGAGCTAGTTGTTTTTATTTGTAAACTGTCGTGTTTCTGTGCATTATCGATGTTATTTACGCGCTTGAGTAGAGCTTGCCTTAAATTAGTCCCAGCCAAAACACATAGGTGAAGCGGACAATCTCTGGGGAATTGACAGGTAGGGCGGGGCCTAAGGGTATATAAGCCGGCCGAAACGCGCATGCATAACCGAACTACTCGGTAGTGAAGCGGACGTAAAACCTATCAATCAAGCAATCAATCAATCATCGCGTGCATCGCCACTCGGCTAGTTGGCCCGGCTATTCTGTTTTGGTGGCTTCTAAGAGCAGACGACTACTTGTTAGTTGTAAGTATGCTAGAGAGCGAGCTATAGGGAGTAATAGGGACCCCGAGTAGTTAGGATAAATCAAGGTTAGCAAGAGGAGTTCTACATATTGTACAGTAAAGGCATACAGGTAGTGGTGCCGAGCTATCATTGTAGCGAGACACCGGCCATACTGAGCTATCC
>NW_018404667.1:1286721-1462497 GCF_002113885.1 Mizuhopecten yessoensis
AGCTATCCGATCTATCGTTGTAGCGAGACAGCGGCCATACTGAGCTATCCGAGCTATCATTGGAGCGAGACACCGCCCATACTGAGCTATCCGCGCTTTCATTGTAGCGAGACCCCGGCCATACTCAGCTATCCGAGCTATCATTGTACCGAGCCGCCGGCCATACTGAGTTATCCCAGCTATCATTGTAGCGAAACACCGGCCATACTGAGCATTCCGAGCTATCATTGTGGCGAGCCGCCGGCCATACTGAGTTATCCGAGCTATCGTTGTAGCGAGATGCCGGCCATACTGAGCTCTCCGAGCTATCATTGTATCTAGACTCCGGCCATCCTGAGCTAGCCGAGCTATCATTGTGGCGAGCCGCCGGCCATACTGAGCTCTCCGAGCTATCATTGTAGCGGGACGCCGGCCATACTGACCTATCCGATCTATCGTTGTAGCGAGAGGCCGGCCATACTGAGCTATACGCGCTATTATTGTAGCGAGATATCGGCCATACTGAGCTATCAGAGCTATCATTGGAGCGAGACGCCGGCCATCCTGAGCTATCCGATCTATTATTGTAGCGAGCCACCGGCCATACTGAGCATTCCGAGCTATCATTGTATCTAGACTCCGGCCATCCTGAGCTATCCGATCT
This sequence comes from Mizuhopecten yessoensis, assembly GCF_002113885.1. Taxonomy (NCBI): domain Eukaryota; kingdom Metazoa; phylum Mollusca; class Bivalvia; order Pectinida; family Pectinidae; genus Mizuhopecten; species Mizuhopecten yessoensis. The sequence goes on from NW_018404667.1 coordinate 1,287,365, forward strand.
ATTATTGTAGCGAGCCACCGGCCATACTGAGCATTCCGAGCTATCATTGTGGCGAGCCGCCGGCCATACTGAGTTATCCGAGCTATCGTTGTAGCGAGATGCCGGCCATACTGAGGTATCCGAGCTATCATTGGAGCGAGACGCCGGCCATTCTGAGCGATCCCAGCTATCGCCAGTATAGGTGGTCAAGACCTGTGTGAGTGTTGCTGTGGCGGGGCAGGGGGGGGTGAGCGAGCGGTCGGCCTCGTGTGTATGATCCGAGCTATCATTGTCGCGAGACTCCGGCCATACTGACCTATCCGATCTATCGTTGTAGCGCGACAGCGGCCATACTGAGCTATTCGAGCTATCATTGTAGCGTGCCTCCGGCTATCCGGAGCTATCCGAGCTATAATTGTAGCGAGCCGCCGGCCATACTGAGCTCTCCGAGCTATCATTGTAGCGGGACACCGGCCATACTGATCTATCCGATCTATCATTGTAGGGAGACTCCGGCCATACTGAGCTATACGCGCTATTATTGTAGCGAGACACCGACCATACTGAGCTATCCGCGCTTTCATTGTAGCGAGACCCCGCCTATACTGAGCTATCCGCTCTATCGTTGTAGCGAGGCAGCGGCCATACTGAGCTATTCGAGCTATCTTTGTAGCGAGACCCCGGCCATACTGAGCTATTCGAGCTATCATTGTACCGAGACACCGGCCATACGGAGCTATCCGAGCTATTATTGTACCGAGACGCCGGCCATACTAAGCTATCCGAGCTATTATTGTAGCGATATCATTGTAGCGAGACCCCGCCTATACTGAGCTATCCGACCTATCATTGTGGCGAGACTCCGGCCATACGGAGCTATCCGAGCTTTCATTGTAGTGAGACGCCGGCCATACTTAGCTATCCGAGCTATCATTGAAGCGAGACGCCGGCCATTCTGAGCGATCCCAGCTATCGCCAGTATAGGTGGTCAAGACCTGTGTGTGTGTTGCTGAGGCGGGACAGTGAGAGGGCAGCGAGCGATCGGCCTCGTGTGTATGATCCGAGCTATCATTGTGGCGAGCCGCCGGCCATACTGAGTTATCCCAGCTATCATTGTAGCGACACTCCGGCCATACTGAGCCATCCGAGCTATCATTGTGGCGAGACCCCGGCCATACTGAGCTTGCCGAGCTATCATTGTAGCAAGACACCGGCCATACTGAGCGATCCGAGCTATCATTGTGGCGAGACTCCGGCCATACTGGGCTATCGGAGCTATCATTGTAGCGCGACGCCGGCCATACTGAGCTAACCGATCTATCATTGTAGGGAGACCCCGGCCATACTCAGCTATCCGAGCAATCATTGTAGCTATCCTCCGGCCATACTGAGCCATCCGAGCTATCATTGTCGCGTGACTCCGGCTATACTGAGCTATCCGATCTCTCGTTGTAGCGAGATGCCGGCCATACTGAGGTATCCGAGCTATCATTGGAGCGAGACACCGCCCATACTGAGCTATCCGATCTCTCGTTGTAGCGAGACAGCGCCCATACTGAGCTATCCGATCTATCGTTGTAGCGCGACAGCGGCCATACTGAGCCATCCGAGCTATCATTGTCGCGAGACGCCGGCCATACTGAGCTCTCCGAGCTATCATTGTACCGAGCCGCCGGCCATACTGAGCTACCCGAGCTATTATTGTAGCGATATCATTGTAGCGAGACGCCGCCCATACTGAGCTATCCGCGCTTTCATTGTAGCGAGACTCCGACCATACTGAGCTATCCGATCTCTCGTTGTAGCGAGATGCCGGCCATACTGAGGTATCCGAGCTATCATTGGAGCGAGACGCCGGCCATTCTGAGCGATCCCAGCTATCGCCAGTATAGGTGGTCAAGACCTGTGTGAGTGTTGCTGTGGCGGGGCAGTGAGAGGGCAGCGAGCGATCGGCCTCGTGTGTATGATCCGAGCTATCATTGTGGCGAGACCCCGGCCATACTCAGCTATCCGAGCTATCATTGAAGCGAGACGCCGGCCATTCTGAGCGATCCCAGCTATCGCCAGTATAGGTGGTCAAGACCTGTGTGTGTTGCTGTGGTGGGACAGTGAGAGGTCAGCGAGCGGTCGGCCTCGTGTGTATGATCCGAGCTATCATTGTCGCGAGACTCCGGCCATACTCAGCTATCCGAGCAATCATTGTAGCTATCCTCCGGCCATACTGAGCTTTCCGAGCTATCGTTGTAGCGAGACGCCGGCCATACTGAGCTATCCGAGCTATCGCCAGTATAGGTGGTCAAGACCTGTGTGTGTGTTGCTGTGGCGGGACAGTGAGAGGTCAGCGAGCGATCGGCCTCGTGTGTATGTATGCACGCTCTGAGAGATCAGTAGTAGGAGAGCTCAGTTAGATTAGTATTAGGTGTTTATTGTTCTATACGTAGTTATTTTGCATTTACTATTACATTGATACTGCTTTGTATATTCCCCCTGTGCATATTTATTAGTACAAGACGTACATGATCACAAGCAGTGATTACTCGGACATAGGCAATGTTTCAGAGCTAGAGTAACTTGTCTGTGTGTATAGGCATCCTAACTAAAATATTGATTCACCCCAGTTTGGGTAGATATACTCGCCGGTATCTTCAGTGTGACTGGTACGGACCATAGGAGAAACATCAGATTTGTTTTTCATTTCTTTCCTCAATTAACAAGAATTTTAACAATACGCAAGATATATGAGCACAGTTAATGTTCGGTTGATTTAAAGTTCATTTGTAATTTCTAACGATAACTCCTTGAACTTAAGACATTAAGATAAATATAAGAATCAAAGAGAACATCCTCCATTGTCCACATGATCGAGAGAAACTTGATTTCGTAAAAGAACAAAACATCGTTTTATGTTTTGACATAAGCTTTACTTGTTTGTATATGACTATATATAAGAAAAATAAAGAAAAAAAAAAGTTCGGATTATCAGGAAAATTTGATTATAGAAAACTAGGCATGCGCAATACTGTGTTCATCTCTTTTTCAACTTTGAGTAATTTGGGCAATTTTGATATAATTCAATTTTATGTACGTGAAGGGAGATAACTGTTTTTTGAAAAATGTTACCCTCTGCAAAAAGTTCTGTTTTTGTATGGTTTGTATGATCTATTTGAATGACACAGCTTTGTAAGCAAACAAATGACACAGCTAGCGCGCATTATGTCGTTTGCTTGCAAAGCTGTGTCATTCAAATAAATCATACATACCATACAAAAACAGTTCAATGCTTAATAAGTCACACGTATATGTTTGCAACTGATATTGATTTGGGAGAAATGGGGGAGCTAGGGCGATTTATGGAAGGTACATCTATATACCTTTCGCACTGTTACGTTGTACGAAAGTCATTTCGCTCTTAACCATTCATGGAACCGTACCGACCACATTCATTGTACATGTTGTATATGAATAAATATTCTAGTGTATTTTCGCCAAACTGGTAAAATACTGTGTTAACAAACGAAAGCGTTTTCGATTAAGTTTGGAGTTCACAGGCTTGTGGAGATAGCACATTTAGTGAAGCTTTGTCTTGAATGACGAACTGCTCCATCATGACAACGCCAGAGTCCAAAGCGTCGTCTTACAGATGACTCAGTGAAGCCTTACCGGTTCAAAGTGTTCCCTCATCGGCCATACTCATCATAATTTGCTCCTAGAACTACTTTCTATTCCAAAACGTATCGAACTGAGAAAATAAGAATTGTCTGCACGCTCTGTTCAGCCTGGAGATGACCTCCAGAAAGCAGCTGAGGAGTGGCTGTTAACCAATCACCAAGTTTTTATCATAATTGTCTTCCAGTGTATCGACCTCCAGGGTGATTATGGGGGGGGGGGGGGGGGGGGGAAGTAAGGTCTGTTTGCAGATTGGTTTAGGCCCATTGTGTTCATTTACTCTTACACATGTATTATATAAAGGAAAGTAGGCACATGTTCCTACATTTTACTAGGCCTCTCCACATGACACATTATTATAAGTATAATGCATGAAAACGAGTAGTTAATTATATATAAGAAAGGAAAACTATTATATCCTAAAAGGAGGAGATGCGTATACATGCAAATCGGTTCAACAGTAGGATAACTAATATTACAATGATTAAACAGTAAGGTTAAGATATGAAATTAGAGACGGGAGTATTCTTTTATTGAATTCCTGTATACACGATGGATAAGATAAGATACTAATATAGCATCAATCAGTAGTTATATTTAGATGTAATAATTCAAGGAATGTGTAAGTATCTTTTATCCTGTATCACTGATATAAATCAATTATTCTGATAATATCATCATAGGTGTCATAAAATGATCTTCGTTTGTCAGAGTTAAAAAAAGATGATTAGGAACAATTGGAAATCAAAAATGATACAACAGGAAAAAACACCGAACAATTACGGGCTGGCAACTCCTGTTACATTAATATGTTTAATATAAATAAATCCTTTATTATAACTTACAATACCTTTTAAGCATGAAGTATAAAATAGACTCTTTAGCAGGTTCGCGTTTATCAACAAATGTTTATAAAGCACTGTCATTAAAAGCAAGTCATATCTAATTTGCATCGATTTAAATAAATAAACATGCAATACCCTCTAATCAGACATTCACTAGTTCCAGTAAAAAAGTTTCAAATACAAATATGAGTATCATATCCAAATGTTATAATAACTCATGCAAACAATTATAACACAGACTCGAGCTTGACGTTTCGACGTAGTCCGCTAGCAAAGTTATTGTATAGTATGTACGAAACTGTCCTCAAGATATTCTCTGATAGTGACTTTCCCGTCTTTTTGTATTGCAGAGTTATCTGCTCTTGAGAGCAGGTATTGATTGTTACGTCATTTGTTTGTAAGAGTAACGTCATAATGTTTTGAAAAAACGACGTAATTTTATCACACAAACTAATGACGTAACAATCAATAAAGTTATTAATCGTTTAACAAACCACACTCGCATATCATGTCAAAATGACCAAAACATTTACTTACCGTTACAGCCGACGGTGATAGTTACAATCAATAACAGTGTTTGTTGCATCTTTTCGAATCCTCAAGATAAAATCTAACAGGTTTCTGCGGGGACAACAGTTACCGGGTTTTATGTGTACCACTCGATATTGTCAATCATGTAATTTGGTGCTAGCTGTCACGCTAAACACGCTGTTCGCACATATACAAATCATACAAAGTGCACATGTTACCTGCGAGCTGAATATCAATAGTGATAAGAAATAAACATAAAGTTGAAAGTGATACAATGTAACATTGTAAAACAAATGAAAAATATTTGAATCTCTTTAGCAAAGTTTGCATTTATATTCCTGATTATTGTTTCATATGATATTGAATCAAAATAAAGTTGAACTGCATGCCCACAATAATAACAAAATTACAGTGTGAAAATAAAATCTACATTATTACATATATGAGTAGTCCTGCTTTTTTGAAGATATGTTACATTTTGCATTGCTTTTTAGACTTTAATTATGCAGTAATTACAAGCACAATTATCATTAAGACATTTAAGAATAGATTTAGTTTAGTAACTTATGGAAGAGTAATATAACTATTCTGTTGTTTAATTCGGTTAAGAAAAAAAACCATAAGAGAATAAAATAAAAAGTTCAATAATTTGTTCCGAAGAGAAAGCTTAAAATTGTGGGAGAAAAAACTCCCCAATCTCGTAATGGTCAATTCTCATGTTCAGTTAAACACATAAACCTCGTGATTTTATACAATTTGAAAATTAACTATCTCGAGTTAAATAACTATGATAACAATCACGCTTCAGGGGAACCTCTATGAATACATCTATTGTTCTCGGTTTAAAATTTTATGTTAAGTCAATAGAAAGAGAACCTAGAACAAGATGTAGCAACCCTGAATAACTACCTACACTGTACACAAACTTTAGCGGCTTTGTTTTACTAGCTTTTCCCTTTAGTTTGAAATTGTATACAGTAAAATCCTTCTTACTCGAACTCGTGGGGCAATGGTTCGAGGAATACATGGTATTCGGCGAATCCGAGGTTCGGCCGATATCGTCATTTTTCAATCAGGCGTCCAAGACAGACAGTTCGAGCACTGCATCTATCGCGGACAGTAGATAGTAGAAGTTAAACAGAATTTCATATAAAAAAGCTGAAAAATTAAAATATATAGCCATCGGTATTAAGAAAGGGTTTTTATTTTTAAAGGACAACACATCTCGTTTTGGCAGTCCGCCATACTGTATTCGGTCACGGTCGGGACCAAGCGAACTGTTCGAGGAATAGGGGTATTTTAGTAATGAGAGTTCGAATAAGTGGGTTGTCACCGTTTTTAGAAATTTAAGTGGTCAAAATTGCTAAAGGTTATTTTGTTCTGAATGTTAAAATTATTAACAGACAGGGGCCTGTCTAATTTAAAATGTTTGCTATACTCTCGATCATTATATCAATACGGTGGTAGATAATTTGTGTTCTGCTGTATCAAGGAGTTATGTTTAAATGTTTTATTTTTGTCAGGGGCTTAATGCATATGCTTATCGTTTAGAACATAATTATGGTGGCTTGACTATTTGCATAGAACTTACCTTGGTAATATATTACTTTCTGGCTGATAAAGACAGTCAAATGAAAATTACATGCTAGCGTTGCTAAAACATATTAGTATATACAAGTATATGAGAGCTAGAGTCTTTCTATTACCTTTCGCACAACGTTTTAAAATTGACGACCCTCACAAATCTTGATATAAAATAGTGGCAGCATATGTTAACCTTTTAATCTTCCTGGACATTGCTGCAGTGCCTTCAGCCGAAGCAGGTATTTCTGCTTATTTGTATGCCAAAACAAAATGGTGATCTTGGTATAATAAATATTTTTTCACTTTGAACAGAATTGTTAACTTAAGTAAACAATCGGACGATATGTAAAGGAATCTTACCCTTATTTTTCTTTAACACATAGAACAACCAACAAAAAGATATTCAGAATTATAAAATGTGTTTATAACTTTAATTTAGATCCATGTCTTTCTCACAAACTTCTCGGGGATATGGACATCCGAGGTGCCATGTGTTCAATTTCGGGACTCAACGACTCATAGACGACGGATGGTACAAAGCCGTCTATAAAGGGCTTCCATTGGATATGCCGACATCCTGTGTTAACCCTGCTTCATGTGGAAAAGGCTTTTCAATATGGTTGAATGATATGTAAACTGAATACTTGACAATGTTTGCCCAATCAAACTTTTGCCCTACGCCAGTAAAATCCATATTCGCCCAATTTTTCTGCCGTCGTTCATATCTAATTACTATGTCGAATATGTTGTTAACTTATTATCTCATTAATGGTACATTTGTTTTTATTGCGGGGGGCTTAAAGGGGCTAAGGTTAAATTGCAAAGAAAATTTCCTAATAACTGTTTTCAAAATACCGGTACTTTTCACATTTATGAATGCTCTGTAGCAGCAGTCTGGCCAAATGCAATGTTAGTTTTAATATATATTAAATATTGCTTTGACATTCCGTTCACATTGCACGGGTCAATAACATCATTGTTTTATAATATATGATAGTGTTATATAGATATATGCAAAAGATATTCCTTTCCATACAAAATAGACACTCCCTTATTTTCGCAGCATTGAAGGTTGGTTTACGTTTTTTTCCGGAGGTAAACTACCAACGGTAACCGAGGGAGTTGTACAGAGACAGGCCTGTGCACGCGGTCTGGTTGGCGGGGACTGTTGTATCAGACAGTATAATATAAGCGTGAAGAACTGCGGAATATACAACTTCTACAACCTGATGCGTGTGATGAGGCTTACTGCTTCGGTATGTTAAAATTGTATATGTACCGTAAACGTGGATATTTAGACAAATCTTATCAATTTAGCTCTTTGTGCGCTAAAAAATAGCGCACTAAATTATGATTGCGCATATCAACTATTTTTTTCTATTTTTAAATTACATGAATCTTTAGTGCGCTGATTTTTAATTTTGCTTTTCTGTTAATATTTGGTAATGCACTAACATTTAAAATCGCTTAATTTAGTGCTTCTACCGTTCATGGATTTTTTGTTATAAATTAGATAAATGTATACATTACTTTAAAATATCACTATCATAGATAAATATTTATATATGTACACGTCCTACACAACTATCAACAGTGTTTATATATTTCTCGAATCCTAGTCAGCCAAGTATTACTGATGTACAAGAGTGTTGCTTTACAATATTATTGAATTATTATACTGAATTTGATATACAAAATAACATGGTCAAAACTTAAATATGTGGCATATAAAAACAAATAAAAAATAACGAAATGTCACTGTATCCAAAATACTAAACGCATAGGTTTTGTATATCTTTGATCGTATTGTTAAACAAACACGAGTGTTCACAGGACACACATGTAGATAAAACCAGCTGACAAGTTACACAATCACAATCAAGGACACTAAGCTCCAATAATCACTGATAGGGATAGTAACACCGCATGTTAGAAGTAATACATTATTATTGTGAATTGTTAAAAACGTTATCTCATGTTTAAGGATAGTGTAATGATGATAGCCATATGATTTATGTATATATTGCAATCCCTTATTTTCGATAAATAAGTTTGTAATTTTACTTGCCTTTCCTCTTTTTAATTTTTGTTTTTAATATAACCGTAGTTGATCTGCGTCAGTATGCTACCGTTGGTCAGGTAGCTCATTTGGTTAGAGCAATAGTCTGAAAATTTGGGATTCCAGGGATCAAATCCTAGTTTAGCCTCATGTCAATTAAAATTCCAGAAACTGATCTTGATTTTTCATTTTTTCTCCATTTGTATTATTCTGTTTCGTTTAAAAAGTTCGGCAAGGTATGGATTTCTTTTTTTAAATATCTACCAAGTTGATAGACATACTGGATACAAAAGTTCCAATACATTGTTACTTGTATTGGCAGTTAAATCGTATCGAAATCCTGTCCTACCATCTGTTTATCCTATTGAGTGCCACATTTCCGTCACCATATATAGATATCCATTTTCGATTATAAAAAAAATAAACATTTTTGACTCAGGAAATGTTGCGCCCTGGATCCCAAATTGCAAAGACAGTGCATACATAGCAGCGATTGTGGCGGGGTGTCTTTGTTCTGCCGCTGTTGGCAGCTTGATCACTGTCCTTGTGTTGTACGGGCGTGATGGAACACGCAGGTAACATATGTAATAAACGTTCTTGTGAAAGTAAAAGAAAAATATCAACTAATAGCAAAAGCAAAAATGTGCATTAGTTCATTTATTTGTTTGTTGTTGTTGTCAAGGACAAATAAACAACATTAAACAAAAAACGAAGGCAAATATTCTAATTTGTTAAGCCTTTACGTCTATTAAGATGGCTTTTCATTTTTTTGTGTTATCTTTTTATTTAATTATTCTTTCTTTCTTTCATATTGTAATTAGACCATAACCGTATTAATGGTTTCATAATACATAAATTAAAAAAAAAAATCGTGTTATTTATTTTATTTATTTATATGTTCTTTCTTTTATATTGTAATAAAAGCGTGACCCTATTCATCGTTCGATTATACATAAATTAACAGAGGAAAGGACGATAATTTACCTCTGACAAACTATTTTTTATTTAAGGATTGAATCTTGCTTTGGTCGATTTCATGGGGTGATGAATTGAGTTGGTCTTGAAACAAATTTAATGAACTGCGAAGTAATTCATGTTGAATTTGTTTCAAGAAAAAGAAAATGATTTTATTAACTTTCTGTTAATAAATAACCTATTAATTTGCACTGCAGACAGCACATTGAACTGATTAAATAAGCAAAAATCGTGTTTGACTGCGACTGGAAATCCGAAAATGTGAGGAATAGTCAGCCGAATAAACTACGATATTGTAACATTGTTTCAGGCAGGAAAGCGTACAGTTGCTTACAGATGACCAACAGAAGCGATGTTTTATGTTATAATATCAACCTAACATATTCGGTTGTAAAAGCCTTTCATAGGTTTGTGTTGCCTTGTTTACCATATACCGACTTAAATAAGATTGACTTGACTTGACTTAACTTAACATGCCTTAACATCTTGAATCTAAAGTTATGTTCCATTTGGCGTAGCATTAGTTCCTTGACATTGTAGCTTATCCATTGTTATGTTAATTCGTTTAAAAGCTTTACTATCCTAAAGAAGAGTAAAATCTACCTTCCATTCCGTGAAGTTTCAATGCATAGGAAGAAAGACTAACCTAAGAAAAATACAAATGTTGAGGTCTTATACGATAGAGGTGTCTGATATATATATAAGGGTTCTACAATAATAAATCAATGCCCTCCGTTACTACATAGTATCATACGTACCCGGGATATCAATTAGGGATCCTAAAATAGAAAGACAATCAAGAAGATGGCATTCATAGGTCGCCAAGTCCCTGTTTTTCCTACGATTTGAACAAATATTAAAAAAAGAAATTGAAAAAAAGGATGCCCTTCGTTAAGTACGGTAACTTCAACATTTGTTCTGACGGTAATAATCATAATTAATTCATCGAGCACCATCCAACTGTAGATTGTGGATTTTGTATCGGACTTACATTAAAGGGAGATAACTCGGACCATCAAAGGAAACATTATAAATTTAAATATAATTATCCTTAGAAAACGATTTTGCAAGCATGGAAAATGATCAAATGTGAAATATTTAAAAAAACAACAACATAATATTCACTTTGAAATTGCTCACTAAAATAGATTTGATGCCTTTATTTGGTAATATTTAAATTGTAGTATCCCGATATAAGTAGAATTTTTTTCCCAGTAAATTTAGTTCAGTTGGTGTTCTGAGCAACACATTTCCCTCCTTGATACTTCGATATTAATTTGAATTTTTGACTTCACATTTTTTTTTTTTTTTTTATTAGATTGGGATATTCATCAAGAACCCGAAAATAGATAAATAACTTAACATATATCGGAATGGATGGTTCGAACATAAAACAATCATAATTGTCAGATAGTATTTAAGTGTTTTGTTAACTGAAGAACAATCGGAACGGATTCTTCGATATTACACGTAAAATGTAGTTGATTTCAGGACATTTCGCATTTCCCCCTAAAAATGGGATACTTTTGGAAATGTGCTGGATTTTTTGTTAGCAAACAAATAAACATTTTTTTTGTTTAGAAATAGATAAATGAATATAAAAAGATGAAAAAATAGAAATAAATAGAAATAGATAAACAAAATAGAAATATATAAATAGATAAATAAATAGAAATAGATAAATAAATAAATAAATAATTAGAAATAAATAGATAGACATCAATCGGAGTAGACAGTTAGCATACAAAACGCTCAAAATGGCCAGACCAAGTGTCAGGTAGAATTATAGTGTATTGATATACATAATGGCATCGACACCTTTTGATTACAATCGATTGTTTTTTTTTTCTGGTTTATACGCAGGTTCGGTGTTTACCCACATTTTAACTATTAAAAACCCGTCCCGTATCTGATTTTCTGTTTGACCGACCGTATTGTAAATACATTATGGCACAGTAGACCGTTTTTCGATTGATGGGCCGATAAACATGTTTCAATTATAAGGATCCCATATCACTGGCAGAATGTTAAAAGTGTTTGGAAGAATAGTTATCTTTCTGTCAAGTTAACATTAATCTCTAATTACATAAGAAAAGAAAGCTCACACGCTCTATAGACCGGTTTTAATCTCACTGTACGAAGGAAAGATATCTCACAGGCGCTATAAACATGTTTAACACCAAGGTGCTAAGGAAAGCAAGCTCCCATCCTCTATTAACCTTTTTGTACCTACATTGCACTAAGGAAAGAAATTTCACACGATCTTAAATCCTTTTTTGACCTACACCGTAATAAGGAAAGAGACCTGACATGCGCTACAACTTTTTTTTTACCTACACCGTAATAAGGAAAGAGACCTGACACACGCTACAATTCTTGCTTTTCTTGTATTTCTCTAAGCACGATTTAATTTTACTTTAAAATCATAATCTATGTTTTAAGTTGACAAAATGCTTGTAACTATTTTATGCTAATTTTCATAAAAACCACAATGCAAATGCTAACGTGTCGAGTCATTTACCTGGATATGTAACAGAAAAGATCGGTGTGTTAGTCACGATGACCATGACCGCTATCATGGGTGGCCAATTACCTCAGCGGGGGTGCACCATCCCCCACCGGTACTTCAATTTTTGCCCCTGGGCATCTTCATTTCTGTAAAGCCAGACCCCAAGCCGTACACCGCCTGTACTGGATCTTATATTACGTAAATGATTCAGCTATCGTTTTTTTGTCAGCCCGAGTTTCCTCTGGCCTTAACATCAGACTCACCAGACAGACATCTATATGTCAAATGTCTAAGTCTGATGTTAGGGCCGGAGGAAACTCGGGCTAATCTGACTAGAGACGTATACGTCCCTGATCAGTCACTTATATAGTACTGTTTCTTTGTTTGTAGTTAAAAAATAAACATCGGCGGTTAAAGCAGAGGGGTATAAAACAGTTTATTCGTAGTACATACCCTGGTATAGTATATATGTCTCTTGTTAAAGAATTTTGAAAGGGATTGGGAGGGGCTTTTGGAAATGTCGTCCTCTGTGTTGGAGTCCACACGGCAAAGGTACGAAGCTCGTCTATGTGGACGTATATATTACATAATTTACGTCTGGTGACTCTAAATGTAAATTGAAGAATATCGTTGGTATCACTCGGGACTGTTTTGAGTACAATTGAGTTTTAGGTTTCTTCAATGTTTATCGTTTATGTACAATGGTAACATAGTTAAATTAATGCTTAGAATCCTTTGACTATGAATAACAATACAGTAAACCATCACTCCCGACATTAACTCGATATTACATTTCCTGTTGTCTGCAATATTAGAGAGAGACGATAAAGAATGGGATTATTTTGTTTTGTAGACAGAGGTTTTCACAATATTAGATTCTCTTATATAAACGTGTTTGCTTCTAAGTTGGTTGAATGAGGCATTTTAATCCAAAATATAATTTGTCATCCACGTCATATTGAATGGACAAAGTCTAATCACGGACTTATATATAGCAATATAATGCCATGGTCTAACGAACGGGACCTACATTCCGATGTCTTCAAGATTCAATTAAAATATCAAAAGCATAACGGACCGCTCTGTAAGTTGTGACGATTGTTTAAGATCCCCGATGTACACGAGAGCACTATGATCTGTGTCGCATACATAATTTACAGCTATGGCTAAATCATAAGACAGTTGCATTTTTATACTTGTAAGATACAATAAAACGTGTTTAAATGTGTATTTTATGGTAAAATAGTAATTTGACAAAATGACCCAGAACCGCTTGAATACCATACAAAATAGTACATCCATACCCGAGGCACGTGTCAACGGCGTGGCTGTTGGTTTGTGTACTGGACACGTCGATTAATCCGATATACACCAGTATGTTCCCTTCATGGAATACAACATAACAGATATACTCTACTTTAAAACAAGTACAATCTACATACAAAAGATTACATACAATAAATTATTTCCAATCCTTTCCAGGACTTCCCACACAACTGCTTATCTGGTGCGGGGTCAGCATTACAGATTTCCCTTTTTTTTTCTTTTTTTTTTTACATATTTTGACTGAATGCGTCAAGTTAACCAAAAATAGTATCTACTTATATTCCTCACGTTCATTGTTTTCTTACGTTATCGAAAAATGGTATTTATGGGCTAGTTAGTGTGCGCGCATCTCTTCGTCAACGGCCATGTAAATGAACGTGTTGAGTATCGGGTGTTCTGCACCTTGGTTTTACCTGAACACCCGGACTGGATTTAACTGTTCACGTGTTAGTTCAGGTATGTATCAGAAAATTAATATCATTATATACGTCTAGAAACATATTCAGTTTGATATTACATTGACTTCAATGGACCCATAACTAATACTTATTATTACGTATTTTAATCTTTTTCATAAGAATATTTTACATTGAGCGTTAAGCTATAATACTTGCAAATGCCATCTGTCCTCAAGACGACTATGTTAGTATGCGTACAAATTAAGGAAATCGGTACTTAACACAATTTAGTGAAGTAGTTAACACAAATTAGTAAAATATTTAGCACAATTTAGTAAAGTAGTTAACACTATTTAGTAAAATAGTTAGCACAATTTAGTGCAGTAGTTAGCACAATTTAATGAAGTAGTTAACACAAATTATGCTAACTACTTGAATTAATTGTGTTAACACAAGGAGATCACGTGGTCACGTGGGTACGGACTTAGCGATATTTTTTGTGCTCTGCAAATTTCGTCAAATTTACCTGTTTATACTGTGTTTCGGAATCTCGTTTTTTGCAATGGAATCTGTGGAATAGTTAATTACCACTATATCGAAGAACCGGAGACTTTTTTTCAAGAAAAATACAATTTTGGCCACTTGGAAATTGACAATGAACTGAGTCCCCCACGGTGACTACTACTTACCACGTACTGGTATCACTATATAGGACATACATGTATCGCTGTGTGTTAGGGCTGTTAATCTAGTGTACATTTCTCAGCTTAACCATGTCTGGTCCAGGAAAAGCGAAGTCACATGCAAGGATAACAAGACAAAGTGAATCGGATCATGATGGAAAGGTCAAGAAAACTGTAGACGAGAGGCTTGACGAGATTACAAGTACGCTCTCCTCACTGCTGACACGAGAATATTTGGATAGTAAACTAAGTATCCTGAGGAGAGACTTTAGTGAAGAGGTCAAGGTGTTGACTGACCGCCTAGAAGAAAAGATTTTTGATATGGAGAGTGAAAATGAGGACTTAAGAAGAACTGTAGATAAACTTGAAAATCGTTGTAGCGAGCTACAGGGGAACCTAGACGGAAAGATAAACGACCTTGAACAACACGGACGAAAGGACTCCATCCGGATTATCAGGCTAGAGGACGTCTCTGAGAGGGAGTCTGTAGAAGAGTGTGTGGAAAAAGTGGTCGGATTTGTGAATGACAAGCTAGATGTACGGCTAAGTAAAGATGACATTAACATCGCACATTGGTTGGGAAAATTCCAGAAAAATAAACCCAGGAACGTTATTGTGAAATTCACCAGAAGACGGATAAAACATGACATTCTCCACAAGCGCAGGAATCTGAAAAACACTGGTTATGTAAGTTTCGAGGACCTGACAAAAGCGAATCTTCAAATTCTTAAGCACGCTTATCAGTTGAACTGTGTGAAGAATACATATAGCGTGGATGGTAAGATGTTCGCTGTGTTACAGAATGGGACTAAACGCAGACTTTATTACGACACTCCACTGGAAGAGGATTATTTAAAAGACACTGGTAATTTTGTTTGAAATAAGTGTTTGTGTGTGTGTGTACATAGGTTACGGTCGGTAACGGACATTAAAGGCACATACTGTGCCGCCGATCGTGCAACGTACCTGTGTTACTTATAGAATAGCTAGTATGTGTGTGTCTGTGTGGATTAATACACCTGATGATGGGCAGTGAGCAGAATACAGGTAACCCGGTAAGTGGACGCATCCTAACCATTTACAGTATTACAGTATTCTTTTTACCTCTCATATATTCCGAGTATAATGTAAATATATTGGATCGCATCATAAATAAACGTACTTTTGGAATATGCGTGGAACATTTGAGTTTTTTCCCTCTTTTTTCCCTCTTTTTATTATTTTTGTATTAGTTCCGGATCTATGCGTAGCCTTGTTTTGTGACTTATCATGTACTTAATTCCGGTTTCCGGTTTTATTATAAGTATTCTATTTCCGGTCTATGGAGCGGCTGTATGTAAACACTGTTACTAGAAAGTACGTAGGTTTGTAGTAGGCAAAGACCTAGAACATTTCAATAATGATTTTATACATTCCCCTTTTTTCATTGTTTTCTTCTTTATTCGTTTCTTCTGTACTTTGTCAATACCTGTCCTTTCTTCTCTCTCGACTACTCTTCTTTGGGATGGTAGACTGTTTTAAATTCGATAACGTACCCTCGTGGTGGCAGATACAGGTACCGGTGTGACATTAATTTCGGCTAATTGTCAAGGGTTGTCGGATAGATTTAATCGCAGGGATGTATTTACGTACCTTAGAGAAAAACTGTATAATATTTATTGTTTACAAGATACCCATTTTACGCCAGAAAAGGAAGAATTAATAAGAAATGAATGCGGATACGATTGTTTTTTTTAACTCGTTTAAATCAAATGCAAGAGGAGTGGCTATCCTGTTGAGTAATAATTTCGAAACTAAAGTACATAGAGAAAAGCAAGATTTAACTGGTATTTTTTTAGCATTAGACATTGAAATAGAAGATTCACACATTACTTTGATTAATATATATGGCCCAAACCAAGATAACCCAGATTTTTACAACCAGGTATCTGAAGCTATTGAAATTTTTGATAATACTAAGGTTATTATTTGTGGTGATTTTAATCTAGTCTTAAAACCTGAGTTTGATTATGATAAAAACTATAAAAAACTTAAATAACCCTCAGGCTAGAAACAAACTTTTGGAGATAATAAATCATTTTAATTTGGTTGATATTTTTTGAGAACACCATGAAGAAACTAGGAGATATACATGGAGGAAAAGTAATCCTATTAGACAAGCTCGTCTTGATTTTTTTCTTATTTCAGAAAATCTACTTTCTAGTGTCAATCTTTCAAGTGTAGACCAAGGTTATCGATCAGACTATTCGTTTCCTAAAATTACAATAAAAAAAAATGAACTTAAGAAGGGGAGGGGTTAATGGAAAATGAATAATTCTTTATTACAAGATATAGAGTACTTAAACATTATAAACAATTGTATAGATAATGTTAAGAAACAATATTGTCTACCAGTCTACAAAATAGATAACCTTGAAAATATATCGGACTCTGATTTACAATTTACTATAAATGATCAGCTATGTTTGGAAACTTTATTGATGGAAATCAGAGGAAAAACTATTTCTTATTCCTCATATAGGAAAAAACAGCAAAATAATTCTTAAGAAGTCAATAGCAGAGGTAGAGGGAGTAAATATAGAGGAATTAGAAAATAAGAAAAAAGAACTAGAAACCATAAGATTGCAAAAAGTTAAGGGGAGTATTATTCGTTCTAGAGCTAGGTGGGTGGAGGAGGGAGAACAACCGACTAATTACTTCTTTAGTTTAGAGAACAGAAACTTTACATCCAAAATTATACCCAAACTAAATAAGGATAATGGTGAAATTTTGACGAGACAGGAAGATATATTGGAGGAAATGAGTAACTTTTATCGGAAACTGTATGATTCTACATGTGATGGTCATGACATAAACTTAATGTTTTTTCTTAGTGACTGTGAGGTACCGAAGCTGTCTCGGCTTGATTCTGATCAATTAGAGGGGGGAATTACTTATGAGGAAGCTGGTAAAACATTAAAACACATGAAGAATAAAAAAGTCCAGGGTCTGATGGGTTTACAACATAATTTTGTAAATGTTTTGGAGAAAATTAGGGCATTTTGTTGTTAGATCAATTCATTATGGTTATTATAGGGGGGAATTATCTATAACTCAAAGGCAGGGAATTATTACCTGTATACCAAAGGCAGATAAACCCAGACATTTTTATTAGAAATTGGAGGCCTATATCATTGTTAAATATTGTTTACAAAATTGCATCAGGTACTATAGCTTATAGGATTATAATTGTTTTGGACAAGTTGATAGATAGGGATCAAACTGATTTTATTTCAGGGCGGTATATAGGTGTAAACACAAGGCTCATATATGATATAATGCAATATACTGAAGAAAATGATATTCCTGGAATGTTATTGACGTTAGATTTTGAGAAAGCTTTTGATTCAGTGTCTTGCGTTTTTATTGATGAAGTCTTAAATTTCTTTGGTTTTGGTAAAAGTATTTCATCTTGGGTTAAAACTTTACATAAAAATGCTTATTCAGTCATTAATCAGGGCGGTAATCTGTCGTCTTCTCTTAATATTAAACGAGGTTGTCGTCAGGGGGACCCGATCGCCCCATAATTATTTCTATTCTGTGTTGAAATTCTGGCCCTCAGATTACGAAATAATGATAACATTCAAGGTATAGAAATTGATAATTGTCCAATATTAGTATCCCAATATGCAGATGATACCTCACTTATCTTGGATGGATCAGAAAAATCTCTGAAAGAAGCAATTGATGAACTTAATGAGTATGCCAAAATTTCTGGATTGAAAATTAATGTAGAAAAAACACAAGTAGTTTGGATTGGTAATAAAAAGTTTAGTGAAGAAACCTTTTTACCGAATCTCCAGTTACAGTGGGGTAAAAGCAAATTTACACTTTTGGGAATTGAGTTTAGTGTAAATCTNATCACTGCTGGTATCACAGTTTAATCACCTTTTTATTTCACTTCCAAATCCAAATGAAAACTTTCTGAAAAAGTTTAATTCTATCCTGTTCCAATATTTATGGAATGGTGGGTCTGATAAAATCAAGAGAGATGTTATCATTCAAGACTATGTGAATGGAGGACTAAAGATGATTAATGTAGATGCTTTCATTTGTTCTTTAAAATTAAGTTGGATAAGAAGATTATTCCAAACTACTGAGAAATGGCAGGCTATCTTGAAAACTCATACTGATACTGATTTGCTGGCAAATTGTGGTAGTGATTATATACAATTATGCAAGAATAAATGTAAAAACCAATTTTGGAGAGATGTTTTTAGATCATGGTATAAATACAGTTTGTGAAAGGACAACTTAGGAAAGGATGAGTTACTCTTGAAAATACCAATCTGGTATAACAAAAACATATGTATTGGAGGAAAAACTTTTTTTACAGGGATTGGGTATACGAAAGGCGTGGTTAACATATATGATGTTTTAAAAGATGCTTCTGCAGGTTCTTTTTATACCCTTAATGAGTTTTCACTTAAATATCAGATTGTGACAATTTTTTTCTGCAGTACCACAGCTTCAAATCTTCAATAAAGGGGTTTATCTCAGCTTATGATCTAACAAAATCCAACATAGTTACCCCCTTTATACCAGTAAATATACAACCTTTTTTCAAGTATGCCAGAGGTTCAAAAGTGTTTTATAATGATCTGATTAGGAATAATCCAATACCAACTGCTAAAATGAAAGGAACCAAAGTTTTGATGATATAATTGATACAGAGTGGGCCAAAATTTTCAAAATTCCTTTCCAAGGTACACAAAATACAAAGCTTCAGTGGTTTCAGTTCCGAGTGGTTCATCACATCCTGACAACAAATTCTTTCCTTTGTAAAATTGGCCTGGTTACCTCCCCTTTTTGTATTTTATGTAATTCTGAAAGAGAAACTATCACTCATATTTTGTGGGAATGTAATGAAGTACAGAATTTACTCCAAAGTTTTGAAATGCTATTACAGACATTACTTATTCCTTTTTCAATAAACAAAAAATCTTTTCTCTTTAGATTGCTATCTTTTAATCATCCTCCTGTCAACAGGGTTGATAATGAAGTTATCATTATTATCAAGCAGTACATATACAGAATGAGATGTTTACACAATTCTTTACATATAAATTCATTAATTAACATAATTAAAGACAATTATAGAGTTCAAAAATATATTGCAACTGGTAAGGGCGACTCTGTGAAGGAAAAATTGAAATAGAATGGCGTAAATGGAAAAAGTCAATTGATTTAAAATATAGAGTACTCTTGCTGTTTTTTACTTGTAAATTATTATTATTAGTACCAGTGTTATTGTTATTCATATATCAAGTAGGCTTCTCCCAGCCCTTGGCAAAGCTGAACATATTATGTCTTGTCTATATATAGCTACCTCCCAAACTATTCTTCCACTTTGTTTCTATTTCTTTTTCTCGTTTTCTTTTCTTTTCTTTAAACGTCTTTAATTCTTTCTACTTTCTATTTGTCTGTCCAGCCAATAAAGTGCTATATACATTCATGTAAATCTGATCTTATTTATCACTGCACAATAGATAATTAATTTTTTTGTTGTTGTTTTGTTACTGCGTATGCTTCCTCAACTGTATGTGTATGATGTCAGGATGTGAGAGTCATGTGACATGTGGAAGGTGATCTTGTTTTCTTGATAATAACAGTGAGGATAATGATCACATGTACATGATGCAAGTATTTATGGTAATGACCAGTGTTGATTTGTATTTTTTCTCTGTATGATTATAACGATACAATGATATTGCTTTGATGATGATGATGATGATGATGATGATGATGATGATGATGATGATGATGCATTGTATGAAATATGATGAGATGTTGTTTAATATAAACAAAAAGTGATGAGAATGATGATGAGGATGGTGCATGTCTGTGAGATGTGTTGGTATTGAGGCTATGGTTTATGATGGATGATGCTTGATGAATGATGATTATGATAATTGCTAATTTGATGAAGATGTATATTGCACTTAAAAAGGAAAATAAAAATCAAATTAAAAAAAAAGTAGTAAACACAATTTAGTAAAATATTTAACACAATTTAGTAAAATAGTTAACACAATTTAATAAAGTAAAGTAACACAATTTAGTTAAGTAGTTAGCACAATTTAATACAGCAGTTACAATGTAACACAATTTATCTCTTAAGCAATCAGAATTTAGGTAACAAATCTGCATAACTTAATTTAACAGTTAAGGATGTACTCTTTGGAGGTTTAAGTCACGTTCAAGTCTCGTTTTGATCTGGTGTAATGGGTTTTTTACAAGAATTAAAAATAATTACCAATTCGGCGGCCATTTTGAAAATGTGTATTTCTTGCGCTTCAAAAAAGGCAAAAAATTCACCTTTTTTGACACTAGATTGATCAATAAAATTGTCATTGTGTCGACATTTTTTATTGTGGCAGTTTCAATTTTGCTGTACAACTTTATAACGTTTAATATCATAGAAATAATATGCAACAAACTGGAAATTATACATGATTTATATCTTTTTTTACATATTTAGTGTAACTGAAGCACTTTTGATTTTTGACCCCGAAAAAGGTAAAAAAATAACACAAACGATAATGGGACAAAAAAAGAAGCACACGGACCCCCCCCCCCCCCCCCCCCCCCCCCCCATTTTTGAGGATGTTTTAGAAAGAGAAACACATTTTCTTTCAATTCATTAAATATTAAAAAGAGTTTAATAGCAGAACTTTTTATATCAAGCGTTTAATCTGAAAAAAATGGTATTTTTTTTTAATATTTTTTCATTAAGAAATAGGGGGTAGGGGTAACTAAAATAGGCTTTCTGAGTTAAAAGAATAAGATTAAGAAATTATACTTCCATAATTGAAAAGAAAATAATATTTTCATCAATTCTACAAACATTCATACATATCTGATAACACACTTGGAAGAAATTGTATGAATTTGTTCTGCAAATGGTCAAAACCCAAAAAATCACCTAAAATCACATGTTGTGTTAATTTGGTATCTTTGACCGATCATAGCACAAAAACGAACTCACGGACATATATGTTTTGTTTTTTTTTGCATTTCCAAAAATCCATATAAGAAAAAAAGTTTATTACAGGATTTTTTTGACTTCTCAGAGGTGTACATCCTTAAATGTTATGAAACATTACGATATATGTGTATTGACTTCGTTTTATACTGCAATTTCGATCTACTGTATACATAATGACTTATGTAATAATCTGGTTTGCAGATGAACTTAACAATTTTTGCTTGATATAGAACGACCATCAACATGAAACCAAAAAAGTAAATGTTATGGTCACTGTACCATATATAAATATTGTTCAAATATAATTTTCATGAAGATACATTGACAAATTAACCGAAATTTATTGATGATTGACCACACTTGTATATATGGTACTGAGGATTACGCGAGATTACGTTAGTTTCGAGACAAACAATAGTGATATGCAAAATATGAGGTGCCTGTAAGTAAATCCGTATTGAGTTGGGTATACGTACAATGTATAATGCACATTCAAAATTCTAAATCAAGGTGGGCACGTCATCCCTCACTACCATTTATACAAGTGTGGACTTTTACTCAAACAACAATAAATCTCGCTCAATTTGTCAATTCCACACTTCCATATATGATAAGAGCACGGCTTTCCTCTGGCTCTGAAACCAGACTTAGACATTTTGACAGATTTGTGTCTGCTGTGGGGCCAGAGCGCACTGCTATATGACACCAGACATCTATCTGTCAACATGTCTAAGTCTGGTGTCAGGGCCAGAGGCAACTCGGGCTAATATGATAGAGTGATCACGTGAGATATTAAGAGTGCATATTAATATTGTCGAGATGATCAATTTTTTGAGAAACAGCACTGGATACAGTCAACTCATTTATTTTCACTATTCACATAAACTATACTGAAGCACATAGCATGCAGGAGCAATCATTTGAAACCATGACACTGCAGATTGTCTTCGTGCCACACTTGGTTAATATAAATGTACGTGTCAATTGAACTTAGAACATTCTAACTGTTTTTGGTTAGACTTTTTTGAACACACTTTACTGCAGTTTCCATTATACAGTAGATGTCGCTTAATATCACTTCTTATTTGACAGAGGGGAACATGACATTAACCGGTAGGTAACATAAAAAGAAAATATGTGTTTATGACCATTTCAGCTGTCAAAATCTGGAAATGACAATATTTATATGTCCAAGTGATATGGTTTTGCAAAGAAGATCATTTTGGAACGGCGTTTTCTTTATAAACAGTGAAAGTATCGTCTTTTATTTGTGTATTTCATTCAAATACGCAGCTAATACACTTGTAGTAGGCATTGGTACAGTTTTAGCAGCAGATGATGCGGAGGCTGATCGGGTGCTGTGCGGTTTGAAACAGTTTGTGTCAATAACTGCAGACAATAACACATTTTTAATCCATCTACTTAAAGTATCCTTAGTAACCCTTTAAAATGGCTGAATAAAGCTAATTACCGTTTTTTTCTCATCTTGTCTTAATATGTTTTTTACCATGTATGTATTAAGACAGTCCACTACAAATAAACTATTGTCTTTCGAAAATTGGTCAAACACAAGTTAGGTAAATACATTCCTGGCCTCGTTTGTTTTAACAGTTCACCAATATGTATCTGTACATGGTCGTCTGAAAACTGGATGTTGTCTCCATGTAGTAGATGTAATGGTTGAACACACTGACCAGTAAGTTACCCTAATAAATTCGCAGTAGATAGCGTCAACAAAT
This sequence comes from Mizuhopecten yessoensis, assembly GCF_002113885.1. Classification (NCBI taxonomy): domain Eukaryota; kingdom Metazoa; phylum Mollusca; class Bivalvia; order Pectinida; family Pectinidae; genus Mizuhopecten; species Mizuhopecten yessoensis. The sequence continues at coordinate 1,310,686 of NW_018404667.1, forward strand.
TCAGATTCTTGATTGTTGGGTTGTTGGGTACTCTAAAACAGTTTTCACATCCCATGCTCTGTTATATCACATTAAGGCAAGGCTAATATTGAACACGCCTTTCATAAACCTTGTAACCAATTAACTTGGCTGAAGTGCCCCCTCGGATGTTTACAAAAGCAGATATAGCCGACCGAGCTGAATTTAAAACACTATATCCCATCCTAAGTTATGGAGTGCCAAGAGGAATTCAATAACCCATTTTACACCATTCAGAAAGGGTATTGACACCTTGTCAGTCACAAAAGAGCATCCACTTTTTGTGATGTCCTATATTGGATTTTTGTGGGGTTGCGCCAGGGTTACATGCTATTGTTCGTTTTGCTTGGAATATAATATTGTTTTGTAACCGAAACATTGCAGTCAGGGCCTTAACTGTAAATATCCTTTTAAACCATGAAAGTGTTAAAGCCATCCCTTGCAGGAATTCTTTGATTTTATATTACATTGTAAGTGGTAATCATGATTTAGAGGTTTCGAATTTCCACGAAATGAGATATAACCGCTAAAATAATCATATTTACAGTATATGCAAAAATTCTCTCTGTTTGTTCATTGCTTCAGCTGGTGTCAATATTTTACAATTTATTTTATCATTTGTGGTAGAGGAAAGGTCTGTCGATAAGTAGATGATCAGTTTGTTATAATCGATGTATGTATATTTAATTTGTTGGAGATAGAGGTTTGTGTTCCATGTGTGGTGATTTAATTTTATAGAAAATCTGCATCATAACCGCAACATATGCTTACCTGACAATTTCAACCAAAAAATCACACCACATTTCAATAAGAAGCAGTATTTTTTTTTAAATTATCTACATTCTAAGTATCAGAGAAAATAGGTATCAAACCATTTATACTAGCTTGTGCATTTTGCATTGAATAACATTATTAGTAGGATAGAAATGGACTCTTTGGTAGTCAGTAGTAGTAAGCTATTCCACAACGTAGCCGAAACCCTCCCAAAGCATCTGTTTCCGTAGGTACGAGATTTTGGGACACACAACAAAGATTCTGACTCCGACCGCAGTGATCTTGACGGCTGATACAGGGTAACAAGCTCCTGTAGGTACTGAGGATCTGTTCCATTCGGTGCCTTGTATGTGTATACCAGAATTTTATGTAACAGGACATTTTGATATCGTTGCTGTGATACGTCTTTCTAGAGACTGACTGTTGAAAGTACGCTTCATCTTTCAATGCCTCACATGTTAGTAAGTTAAGCACTTTAGGACATCGTTAAAATACAGGGTCATGATACATTTGTATGCAACTGATATTGAAATTATCTCTAGTAAACAATTAAATAATCCTGTATTAAGAATACAACTTTCAGAATGAGATAAATACACTTTATTAAAAGACGGCTAGTCGAGGAATAACAATAAAACACAGGCTCTAATGAGATTAAGACCGACATAACAATAGGGAGACAGGAGCAAGTTCGGCCCTTTTTTTATTTAAGTCCGTTCTAGTAAGTATGGCGGCACGTCCGCTTTTGGACATTATTTAACTATCCTGTCGGAAGATCGGATGGCCGTAAGTTCGGCCCCCATTGTAATCAGCTTAAGTATGACTTCATAAAGCATGCAACGTCAGATTTTACCACCAATTCTACAAATTGTTATGTGTTACATGGGCCGAAATTGCCACGGTATCATTGGCCGAAACTGTCCGGGCCTAAATTGGTATTTCAATATTTTTTTATCGTACAGCAATATGGTAGTGAGTGATTGGCTTGGCTTTTATGTATTATCATTTGAAGCTGTCTGTGTCTTACATGTTTGATTGTAAAAAAGTAGCAATTCCGTTTCAAAAAATTCGAATAACTAAGCGAGATCATGATTTTCTTTCTACCCTCTCAAAAGTAATTTCCTCGTGTTAAGTCATTTTATATTAGAGTTTTCTTCGCCATTTTTTCGTCGTTGAATGCCCAGCCAACTAAACTGCTAAGATCCTTAAACTTGTTAATATTAGCTCAAAAAAAAAATAAAAAAAATATCAGGTTGGCCGAACTTGCCTCGGTTTACCGTATGTAGATTTTTTATATCATTGATGATTGGTAAAAATGTATTCACAATATATTTTTTGCATCATTGACGCCATTTTCTTCCAGTCAAAGATAGTAAACATCTTAACATGGCAGAAAACACTTTTTGGTAATTATGTATTAAACTTTTTTACACTTAAGTTCTAAACATCTTCACATAATGACAAAAACATTTGTTTGTCATTATGTATTAAGAAGTATTTTTTTTTTACATTTAAGTTTACTTCATCAAGCACGTCCAAACCGATTGTAAAGTGGTATTTGACCGTTATTTTTCCGAAAACACCCAGTTTAGGACGACGAAAGACATGTTCTTTGCAAACAACACAAATAAAGAAAATGTTATCAACCTGTTGAGTAAATAGAGGTCCGAAAGTGGAATTGATACAAAAAGGGCAATGTCTGATGCAGATGTCCTGATAATTTCAGTCGCTGTACTTCAGATCAGATCATGATTTCAGAAGGAAAATCAAGGTGTGGGACGTACGAAAGACTAAAACTGTTATTGGACACGATATTAGTGGGGTTCTGCCAGTTATCCACGCAATAAGCGGCTGTGATACCACTTAAAGGATTGTTTGGAATTAGTAAAGCTGCAACGCTAAAGTAGTTTCGAGATGTTGAATTCCTGAAGTCACAATCACGTGTCTTTTTCAAGCAAAGTACGAAAGCACAGGTGATTAAGTTTGGAGAACATTTGGTTACTGCTGTATACGGCGGAGTGATTCATGAAGGTCTGGTGAAAAAATCTTAATATAATTATACATGGCCATTTAATGAAAAGGCAGATCGTGTCGCGAAAGCAGCACTACCACTCCCACCTGAAGATTTTAAACTTCATTTTACTGATTTTAAACCACTTGATTAAAACAACATTTATACGATCACAGGGCAAAATAATTGGAATCAATGCGTTGATAACAAATCACATTCTATTAAACCTGAAATCGGTGAATCGGATGGGCCATTCATACATTACCCGTTGTTATTTACTGAAACGTTAAGTCCAGCGTCAATGCATAGTGTGTCAGGATCCATTTACAGTATAACACTTGCTATTAGATTGTGTCGACCTTCAGTCAACACGAGAACATTTCTATAATAACATTACATGTCTCTTTTCGAAACATAACTGTCTTTTCAATTTTAGAGTATCTGAAAGCTGCTGGTCTTTTAAAATAAAATTTGAGTCACCATAGCCACTTTCAATATTCAAATTGACGTTTATTTTTTACCTTTAAGTTTGTTTGATATATTTATTTTGCATTTGTTTTTGTCCATTGGTGGCCCTGATGACCTATCCTGTGTTGGTGGGCCGATGAGCATTTGATACTAATAAGATCTGGACCTAGGATATCGGAAGTTTTAACAAACAAAGTATGTGTTCAGATACACACGATAGTCACTTTGGCTGTCGCTAGTTTCCATGCATGAGGACATCATTTTTTGTCTACACGTGGTTTTCGAGTTCAAATCATTTTTTTGGTTTATACGTTGTTAAAATATGGCGCGTGCGAGGACTATGCATTCTGTTTCGGAAAGTAGGAATAAATTAAGCCTATAGAAATACTGATATTCATTGAAATTTCAAAACCAAATAAAATGCTTAAATGGTGACACAAATGTTCATTTCAAGTGTAAGATATTGTAAAATTCAAGTCGTGATCCGTTTTTGGTACTGACATTTGCAAAAACCGGAAACGCTAATTGGTGACGTCAGAGTGTTCTATCAATATCTCACGTGAGCCCCGGGTGCTAATTTAGTTCGAAAGAACAGCTACAACCATACATGCATATACATCTTTCTCTAAATTTACAATGAATGCATAAAATGACGGTTTGGTGTTCCATTTTGGAAACTGTCATCCTGAAACCTTGATCTCTTGGAATCGGCATAAGTCATCTCGTCCATACTAGTTAGACGATAGATTGTCTGAATACTAGTGATACTATTCGACTTCGAGATACATTTAAGACGTTTAAAAAACGTTTTACGAGTGTTCCATAATAACTATATAGAACTTTCTGTTAATTCAGGACTCTGATCTTACAAATCTGTTTTAATGTCATAATTATAAGTCAGTTCGTCCCAAATATTACTATTTTAAACACGATAAAGTGTTTTATTTGTTTATTTTGCTTTCATTTATGTATATCGCTCAAAAGTATTGAAAAATGTATTCATTGATTTGGATAAATTGTAAAACCGGGTCAATATAGTATCTGTTTCATCATATTGTCAATAGATATGTGTATGGAACATAGCAAATAGCTAGTGTGACCTTTGACCCCAAAAAAATAAACTTTCCCATTTTTTCTGTGTTTTCGAATTTGTATGTGTGTTTAACCACACACTATGTATTATGATAGTGAATAAAAAGTGTCTTTTGCAATTAGTTTGAGGCTCGGCTTAATTTGGCGTAGAATGGTTAGACTACTATCCAATGCCATTACTACACTCGACCAATGTTGCTCTCAAAGAACTAATAAATACCTCACCGAAAGGAATTTGTTCATGCTCCTTTGGCAATACAAAGTCATATTAAAAGACAGAAAAAGATGTTTTCACAGATTTTCATATAGACATTTCTTTTGTCTGTCATTCTTCAGATTTTCTTTTTAATTTCTTTACATTTTACTCAGTTTCAATAATTTTGAAAACAATACATGAGAAATATAAGAATAAATTTGTCGTTAAGCTGATGATATTTTGTCTACAGGGTCCCGGAATTAACATCTTTTCTGGACACATACATGCACTGACAGTTTGACATTAATACCATAAAATAAATCAAGTCTACATAAACGTCAAACATGTGTACCCTAGGTAAATACATGGGTTACCGTTCTATAACTTAGTTTCGTTTTGTCTTCCCGAATAAAGCTGAAGTTGTACTGTCGCGTTCACATCTTTCCGTCCTTGTATACTGTACATTGAAAGAATTACCTGTTGATCTGTGCTCATCAACTGTTTGTCAAGTAGAAACATAACAGCTCTTTTCTACTGAGCCTCAAACGACAGTATAATATCAGCTGTTCCTAGAACATGCCCCCTCCCACCCAAACTTGATTGCTGTAAACTATATTTTCATAACTAATGTTCAAAGAAACAGTTGGATAAACTAGCTTTTAGGCAAGTTTATGCTTGTCGAAATCATTTGGGTAAATGAGAGTGAAAGATCCGTTTAAATTAACAATGTCGCGAAAATATCCAATATCCAGCCATGCAAAACATTTTGATTTTAAAATTTATTGCTTGATAGCGTTAACAACTAAAGCATATTGTGAACGCTGCACACACGAGTACGCGGGCAAAACAGTGTGTATGATATCCTTTCTGTGACCGGTTACCCGAAAAATATCCCGATCGAATAACCGGTTAATCGGTCAATTTGGTTATTAAACGATAAACAACAACAAACACATTATATGTTTAGCGAATGTATTTGCACCACAGAAATACACTTACATAAATAATATGGCTATGATATGAATAAATATATATACATGTATGAATATATCCATGTACACGCACATTTATGAATGACATTACCAAATACATTCCTTGCCTTCCCCCAATTCTTCAATTGGTCAGGTACAAATGTTCATGTTTTCAGTCTTGTATTTACAAACATACAGCTCTGTACTTGCTTTGGTGTTTGTATTATCAAAAAACATGGCTATGGTATGGTACATGTAAGTATACAAAACTTGTATACAGATCATGTCATTTCAAACATTTGAAGTAACTAGTTTGGTTACAAAAGAAATTCATGTGAATGTTTTTAATGCAGGCATCAGCCTTTAAGGTGGCTCCGACCTTTCGCAATTAGCAAGCAGAATTCAATGAAAGTTTCACATAATGGTTATGTCAATATGTAGAGATGATTTTATGAAATTCAAAGCATTCCGATAAACTGGGGATTTTTTTGTTAAAAATACCGAAAAAAATATTTTTTGTCAAATTCAACACTTTCACATTTTTTGAGTGTGTGGCATTGTTCAAAACTATTACAACAATATAATAGTGAAAAGAAACATTGCTAATCAACCCTACAAATATTTTATTTATCATAAAATATCTACAACATGTTAAAAAAGCGTTTTCTATTGAAATGGTATGGATAAAAGTTACTAAATACAAGCTAAAAGCAAACAGGACAAATAGTTTTATACAAAAATAATGAAAAATTGAACCAAATACTCACAAAGTCTTTATAATTCATTTATTTTACATTTTACAATAATTTTGATCCTGCTGAGAGTTGTCTACCTTGATAAAAAATCGGAACTTTTTGCAGAGGGATAGAATTAATACAATGACACTTATTTTCTTTACTATACCAAAAACGACGGAAATAAATTAAATTACTATATTTGATTGTCAATTTACTGTTCTGTTATTGAACAAAATTGCTCTCAATCATGCACACTTTTGAGATCATTCCATAGCCCGCTTACGCATGTTATATTTACATGTCAATAATATGTAACCAGAGGGCATAGGCTATCGCATGTTATGTCGTTATCACGTGCACGCACATGCACTTGCAATTTATAGGGATCATACTATTTTACAAACCACTATTTTCACAGAGTTATTGTAATTGCATTTGTGAAACGATGTATCTGACAGAGCGTAACTCGCACGGCAACAAATGTAGCGACCACGAGCTTATGAACTACCGTTAGCAAGTGCTACATATAGGTGAGGTCGGTAAACAAAACACGTCTGTCTGCATTCCATGCGCCTCACATACGACCTGATATCATGTCAGTGTCTTCCGGTGAGTTAATGAATGTCACGTGTGATTACACATTTCCATGTTAAGTCTCGATATCGGGTGTTGACATAGCATCGTCACGCACGTGTACTATTGTGTACCCGGTGTACGCACGTGTACTATTGTTTACCCGGTGTTATTATAATTTACACTACGGTAAAGGAATGCCCGATACGCAATACGGAAATAACGACTCAAAAATACGACAAGAAAAACATGTGTATTACGAAGGGTGGACAGTCCTTTAAGTCTTATTTTGTGGCAGGAGTGATAATGCGTTATAAAATTGAACCTATATTTTGTTATATATTGTTTGCACACCTTTATAGGAGGTGACATTGATTGGTATGTTCTGGTATGCCTGTTGTACAAATGTACATTGAAAACTATACACAAGTATATATATCTATAGTGTGTCCCCTTCCCAAACTTGGTTGTTTACATCCGGGAATCTATAGTTATGGCACTTCAGACATTTTCATGTTAGGACCCTTTTTATTGGCTTGTTAAACTTCCGTTTTCTTAATTAATCATTGCATGCTTTGACCTATGCCCTTGTTTATAAAAGCACATGAAGAACTAAATAAAGTCACTCTTGCACCGAAACAATTTGTCGTACTCCGAGGCACGTCTGCATCATACACACAAAGACATAAGGCCCCGCAGCCTATATACTGCTAAAACATGATCTTCATAACTTTTATTAACTTTATTAACAAGGAAAGGTTGTTATTTGAGTACTATAAGTGGGAATGTCGGGTGGTTCTTACTTTTTATCATTATAGCTGTGTCAACGAAATTATCTTTCTACAATGTAGCAGCATACCAGCTAGTTATTTTGTACATTCCGTAGGGCAGTTGTATTACTATGTAAATATTTACGAAATTGTAATAGGATTGAACTGTCATAGATCTTTCTGTGTAGGGATACTTCCTCCCACTAAAATGCCACTCTTGTTCTATCAGTTCAACTTATGAACAGGGGGCACTAATGACTTGCAAAACAAAAAAAACAAAAAAACAATTGTAGCAATTTCTCTGTTTAATATATCATTAGGGCATTGCTTTCCTATTACTAATTAGTTATGATTGACTTTTTAATGTGAGCATTGTATAGCTAAAAATATCAATTAAATATTTATATGTAATTGAAACATACATGGAATTATCTCCCCTATACCATCTGCTATATATATATATGTATATGCTACCTATTATATATGATTTGCATCAGTATTTTCTTACAAACCATTTCATTCATCTTTGTCTTTGTCATGTCAACCAAAGGAGAGAACTTATATAGGCCTAGCCTGCTGTTCAATCCTATTGTTTACTCAATAAAATATGATGAAATGAAATCAGTTCAACTTTGTTTTTGTCTACCCTAGGGTATGATTTATCTGTGACCCTCTTTGTTTGTACTTCCTCCCACTAAATTGCCACTCTTGTTCCATCAGTTCAATTTTGTTTTTGTCTACCCTAGGGTATGATTTATCTGTGACCCTCTTTGTTCGTGATCCATTACAATCCTTTTAGAGTTAAATTAAAGTGTCATGTACCTTATAAGCTTGTAGGAACGTCTAGTAGGCTCTCAACACAGGATACAACACACAGGGGTTTGTTACAGATGTCTTACATACACATATGCTGTAATACTGATATGCGTCACAGCACTAATAAACATATATGTTTCAGACTTTTGTTATGAATCCCTGTGCTCTACCCTACCACTCTTCTGCCTCATCATCTCATTTTTAACAAATCGTGCCGTTTTACAAAGACCTAAGCTGGACTACTACGTACACTCCAACAAAGAATGCTCATCGAAAGTATATACATACAGGTTCAGGTTCAAGATCAATATTCATAGTAGTTGCGTGCTCCTGTGGTAGGCTGTACTTGAAATTCAAGTTGAATGACCTTCAAATCTGATAGATATAATGTGTCTTGGTGAAGATTTGATGTGCGATGATTTATAGAAACATCAATTTTAAATCTAGTTTTTGTTACCAGAGTTCCAGCAGGAGTTCCCGTGTTGAAGGAATGAGAACGAAGAATCGTCGGATTAAATTATACAAGGACATTTTGATCGCAAGTGATCACAAGTTATTCCGGAAGAGGAATGCATGACATGCGCAAAAAAATACGCAACACTGCGGCTTTCGATTAAGTGCTATACCATGCACAGCTGCCGTCACCCAAATCGGGACAGTATCCAAAACGGGACACTTAAATAGGAAAACGGACCTAGAAACTGTCATTCAGTGCAAAGAGGTACATCTATGTATATAGTTGTCATTTGATAATACTTTTATGACAATTTAGCTGTATGTAAGCTTGGACAATTTAAAGGTCAGAACACAGGGGCACGTAACTACTATTAATATTGATATTGTTTTAGGTTTTCAGTCGCTGGGTACTTTATATCCCAATATCGTACCCAGCGACTGAAAACCTAAAACAAGATCAATAGTAATAGTAGTTACGTGCCCCTGTGGTCAGAATGACCAAAACAAAACGTTCTCGATGTACGTGTCTTGCGACGCTATTTATTTGGATATCATTTTCACTCTGCTTTATCAAAACTAATGCTAGTTTGGAGAAAAATAATCATAACCCTGTTTGACTCTATAGTATTTGAAATATGTCTTCTTTTCTGCTTATATTGATCGTTTATCCCAAAATATTAGCCAAAATACCGAAATGTCCCTTTCCGGATACAGTTACGCCGGTTCAAGGGCCTACGCTACCCTGATGGTATTTCGCGTTTTATTTATAGAACCACGGTATTAGAAGAGAAACCATGATAGAACCACGCACCAAAATATCAACTAAATTGTAATAAAAATGAAAATTGGATAGTAACTATTTATGAAAAATGGACAAACATATTTTGGAACTGATAGTATGGTATTAACAGAGACGTATATATTACATATAGTGTATTAAGAACATTGATATTTATCTAAAAGGTGTCTCGAGGGTACAGTGACGTCAGTCGGCTTTAGTAGACTATGTGTTCAAATGTTTGTTAGATTTGTCAAGCTTGTCACTATAACTGATCATTAAAGGATCATCCGTCAACGCGCGTTCAGAAGTGTCCCGTTACCTAGGTAAATCAAAGGTGACCGCTCCTTACTTGTGAGAATTCCAATGAGCCAACAGGACACGTGGTACATGTACATGCGACGTCAGATTGGCAAGTTTGGGTCACCGAATGAAGCTTCAAATACTTTAAAAACTATGAAAACAAATTAAAGGCCAGGCTCCGATGGGTATACATTAGAATTTTGTAAATGCTTTTGGAATCAACTAGGTACTTGTACAAAGACAGGGCATAATTACATGTATACCTAAGGGAGATAGGCCTCGATTATATCTTAAAAATTGGAGACCAATTGCTTTACTTAATGTTATTTATAAAATTGCATCAGAATCAATAGCTAGCAGAATAAAAACAGTTTTAAATAAAATAATTAATACAGATCAAACAGGATGAGAATTTCCTGAAAAAGATAAACACAGAACTGTACTGTATTTTTGGAAAAGTAAAATAGATAAAGTGAAAAGAGATATAACTGTAAAAAAAATACATTGACGGAGGTCTATTTTTTTACATGTAAAGTCTTTCATTGAATCTCTAAGGTTAACGCGATTAAGGAGACTCTATACAAGTCCATGTCAATGGCAAATTTTATTTGTTTTACTTTTTTTAGGAATGTCAACAGGTCTTTGGTATAAATACAAACTTTCTTAATTACCAAAGACTTATTTCAGCTATTCGAAAACATATACAAAACCAAGATTCACCATGTCCTATCTACCCTTTCATACCAATTAATCTAGATATACTTTTCCGGAGTAAAAAAGGAACACAAGATTTTTATTATTTACTCAATAAAAATAATACAATATCCACTGGAAGAAAAAAATAGGAAGATGTTTTTAATTTTGATAATGAAACATGGAAGAAAATATATAAAATGCCTTTTAATATAACCAAATATTCAAAATTACAGTGGCTTCAATACAGAATCATTCAACACATTTTGACAACAAACTCATTCTTATTTAGGGCAGGAATAGCTGATAGTCCTTATTGTAACTCATGTAAAACTGATAGTGAAACAACAGAACATACCCTATGGGAATGTGATAAGATACAGGTTTTGTTACAAAATTTTGAGTTTTTATTAGATGCTTTACTGATCCGTTTTGCTTCAATAATGAGACGTTTATCTTTGGGCTATATACTCAAGATGGAATAATAACACCAATAGACAGTACACTTATTTTGATTATGAAACAATATATTTATTCAGCAAGATGCCTACACACAAATTTATCTATAAATGGTTTTTAAAAAAGCAATCAAGGACAACTATACTACACACAAATATATTGCAACAGGTAAAGATGCGAATATAATAACACTTTTAAATATAATTGGAAAAAATGGCAAAAGTTAATTAATATATCCCGAATGTTCAATTTGCTGAACTTTATTTTAAGAATACTGTTTACAGTTATAATATGTAATATTATTGGACACTAGTATATGAGTTGTTTTGCATCCATTTTTCCTATCCATAAGACATAAACATATGATGTTTAGCTATTACTATACATATATTGACATTTGCAGCTGACAACACATGCTCTTTACTCCCTCCTGTTTTCCTATGTTAGTCATACATATAGATATATAGATATTTACTATTGATTACCTGACATCTCTCTCTGTCTCTCTCTCTCTGACTCTCTCCCCCTCTCTCTCTCTCTGTCTGTCTATGTTTTGTCCTTGTATTTTTTCATCCTTTGTCTATTAAAATGACAATCAATAATTGTTTTTGTGAAAGTGGAAGCGAGATTAGTGTGTGTGAGATTTTCATCTATTACAAATGAACTTTGCTTTGTATAAAAAAAATCTGAAAATAAAAACAAATACAAAAAATAAAATGTGGGTCACTGGTTCATTTAACAATAGCTAGGTGTTAGGAGCTACACCCCTCCTTTATATTTCTGATTGGTTTCGACGGACACGTCTGACAGTGCGATTCTTGACATGAAGTACAATTCTCTACCAATTTATATGTTTATATATATAATAAGGTTGAAGACTAATCACTATTTACGTAAATAGTTACATCGGAGAAGAGACGTATAATACAGAGATTGGCAACTCACGCAGACCTCCCAAACACATGAGTGTAGTCCATATACCAACAGGAGACTGTGTTAGACAACTGAGTGTAGGCCATATACCAACAGGAGACTGTGTTAGACAACTGAGTGTAGTCCATATACCAACAGGAGACTGTGTTAGACAACTGAGTGTAGTAGTATACTAACAATAGACTGTGTTAGACAACTGAGTGTAGTAGTATACTAACAAGAGACTGGGTTAGACAACTGAGTGTAGTAGTATTCTAACAAGAGACTGTGTTAGACAACCGAGTGTAGTAGTATACTAACAAGAGAATGTGTTAGACAACTGAGTGTAGTAGTATACCAACAAGAGACTGTGTTAGACAACTAAGTATAGTAGTATACTAACAAGAGACTGCGTTAGCAAAAGATATGCAGTGCTTTTTTGTGTTGGATATTTTTTGTCACCTTCCCGGGCGGCCTCTTAGTGGTTTACTCAACGAATTCACTGCCACACATTCTACACCTATGGATTCTATGAATATAAAATGTATACTGACAAGAGACTGTGTTAGACAACTGAGTGCAGTAGTATACTAACAAGAGACTGAGTTAGACATTTGAGTGTAGTAGTATACTTAGACAACTGAGTGTAGTAGTATACCAACAGGAGACTGTGTTAGACAACTGAGTGTAGGAAGATACTAACAAGAGACTGAGTTAGACATTTGAGTGTAGTAGTATACTAACAGGAGACTGTGTTAGACAACTGAGTGTAGTCCATATACCAACAGGAGTCTGTGTTAGACAACTGAGTGTAGTAGCATACTAACAAGAGACTGTGTTAGACAACGGAGTGTAGTAGTATACTAACAAGAGCCTGTGTTAGACAACTGAGTGTAGTAGCATACTAACAAGAGACTGTGTTAGACAACTAAGTGTAGTAGTATACTAACAAGAGACGGTGTTAGACAACTGAGTGTAGTAGTTTACTAACAAGAGACTGAGTTAGACATTTGAGTGTAGTAGTATACTAACAGGAGACTGAGTTAGACAACTGAGTGTAATAGTATACTAACAAGAGACTGTGATAGACAACTGAGTGTAGTAGTATACCAACAGGAGACTGTGTTAGACACCTGAGTGTAGTAGTATACTAACAAGAAACTGTGTTAGACAACTGAGTGTAGTCCATATACCAACAGGAGACTGTGTTAGACACCTGAGTGTAGTCCATATACCAACAGGAGCCTGTGTTAGACAACTGAGTGTAGTAGTACACTAACAAGAGACTGTGTTAGACAACCGAGTGTAGTAGTATACTAACAAGAGAATGTGTTAGACAACTGAGTGTAGTAGTACACTAACAAGAGACTGTGTTAGACAACTAAGTATAGTAGTATACTAACAAGAGACTGCGTTAGACAACTGAGTGTAGTAGTATTCTACCAAGAGGCTGTGTTAGACAACTGAGTGTAGTAGCATACTAACAAGAGACTGTGTTAGACACCTGAGTGTAGTCCATATACCAACAGGATACTGTGTTAGACAACTGAGTGTAGTAGTTTACTAACAAGAGACTGAGTTAGACAACTGCGTGTAGTAGTATACTAACAAGAGACGGTGTTAGACAACTGAGTGTAGTAGTATTCTACCAAGAGGCTGTGTTAGACAACTGAGTGTAGTAGGATACTAACAAGAGACTGAGTTAGACATTTGAGTGTAGTAGTATACTTAGACAACTGAGTGTAGTAGTATACTACCAAGAGACTGAGTTAGACATTTGAATGTAGTAGTATACTAACAGGAGACTGTGTTAGACAACTGAGCGTAGTAGTATACTAACAATAGACTGCGTTAGACAACTGAGTGTAGTAGTATTCTACCAAGAGGCTGTGTTAGACAACTGAGTGTAGTAGCATACTAACAAGAGACTGTGTTAGACAACCGAGTGTAGTAGTATACTAACAAGAGCCTGTGTTAGACAACTGAGTGTAGTAGGATACTAACAAGAGACTGAGTTAGACATTTGAGTGTAGTAGTATACTAACAGGAGACTGAGTTAGACAACTGAGTGTAGTAGTATTCTAACAAGAGACTGTGTTAGACAACGGAGTGTAGTAGTATACTAACAAGAGCCTGTGTTAGACAACTGAGTGTAGTAGGATACTAACAAGAGACTGAGTTAGACAACTGAGAGTAGTAGTATACTAACAATAGACTGCGTTAGACAACTGAGTGTAGTAGTATTCTAACAAGAGACTGTGTTAGACAACCGAGTGTAGTAGTATACTAACAAGAGAATGTGTTAGACAACTGAGTGTAGTAGTTTACTAACAAGAGACTGAGTTAGACAACTGAGTGTAATAGTATACTAACAAGAGACTGTGATAGACAACTGAGTGTAGTAGTATACTAAGAAGAGACTGTGTTAGACAACTGAGTGTAGTAGTATACTAACAAGAGACTGTGTTAGACAACTAAGTATAGTAGTATACTAACAAGAGACTGCGTTAGCAAAAGATATGCAGTGCTTTTTTGTGTTGGATATTTTTTGTCACCTTCCCGGTCGGCCTCTTAGTGGTTTACTCAACGAATTCACTGCAACACATTCTACACCTATGGATTCTATGAATATAAAATGGAACCGGGTAGTTCCAAACCACCAGGACACGTGTGACAGACCTCGTTTAGTTCTAGGAATGTTGACACCAGCCACACATATTAACTACAGGAACGCGCAACGATCAACGTGGCTGTCTACTATTCAATGTTTACAAAAAGAACTTCCATTTAGAATAAAGTACAAGTGTCTAGTGGACCAACCAAAAAACGAAACAATTGTAGAAAACCATAATTACAACGATCTTGTATTTCTTAATGTAACCAGCTATGGACGAGCCGTTAAATTTGTAGAGAAATTGTATGTTTGGTTTAAATACATTCATGAACAATATCCTGATGCTTTACTTGGGCGAAAGTAGATGATGACGTATTTGAATGTGTCCCTCAATTGAAACCGTAAAAAATATACTAGATATGGACACATGGCGCTGGGTCACACGTAAACATAGACGCACGTATCGATGAAATGTGTGTGGTTGTTGGTAAAGATTTGTTAGAAAGAATCGCAAAGCGGAGGTACTGTACCGGGAAGAAATGCAACGCAAGTGAAAATTTAATTGATACAGATTTTGGCGGAACGTCTTTAGGATCATGGCTCTCGATATACGACGACATATATTACCGGTCTACCAACAAACGATTAATTCAATTAAACAGAGGCAAGGAAAAGGAAATTTAGCAAAACAACAAGCCAGGTTTTTGCTCGAAATATATCCTGAACCATAAATCGTCTGTAGCAGTAATGAAACAACTTCTCGAATATAACAAAACCCGGAAGTTCACTTCATGATGAATTCATCGGTGATGGATCACTGTTTTCCGGTTAAGTGGTAGAAACACTTCTACCACAATCATTAGCAAATGAACACAAATATTTGACGATCTTGGACAAAATACCAGCGTGCGATAACTGGGCATTTGTGACGACAATTTTCTATTCATCGAAAGCTGTAAAACACATAGTGTCACTTTCAATGTGGTGCTTAGTAATTTTACGTTTGATCTGTGATATTGGAGTATGTAATTTATTGTGAACTGTTGTGTTGTCAACCTGTAAGTGGACATTATTGCCAGTTGGATTGAAATAAATAAATAAATAAATTTGCTTAGTCTAAGTATTTCAGAATACAATAGTATCACCTTCACCTGTTTTGTTTATTTCGGCAAGGTAAATAAACCAGTTTCATTTAGGTTTTTATTCTTCATGTTCCCATATATTTTCATAACACCAATATACATGTTGTCAAGTAGAATTATAAGTATCAACTGTATTTCATGAGAATGATGTACTAGATGAGAGGGGTCATTTGGGTAAATTTCTTGCTGAGATGAGGGTGTGCTGAAAAGCATGAACACTATATGTATGCTGTTTTATGTAACTGCTTTTTAAAATATGACAGCTTACAAGTTAAATGTTTTCTTACACAACCTGAGTACGTAATGGACAATAATAAAGAATTATCTTTTGATTATAAGTAAATAAACATACATTGTTTTATTGTTCAGAAACAATTTTACAAAAAACTTATTCAGTCTATCACTTGATTGTACTACTAATGAATTACACTGGCTCAGAAGAAACTATAATTTCCTTAAAGGCATACAAAGACTATGAAATTGACCTGCTAAGACTAACAAGTTGATTATATATATATATATCTTTATCTTTTTTAATTTCTCTCTGTGATTTATATATAATTTACAATTTGATTGAAAATTAGTCACAATTTACTTGTATACACATTCAAATTATTTGCATTCATTTACAATATATTATAAATTTGACTGTTTTATCAATTTTGCCATTTTTTCATGTGTTTGTAAGCTAGGAATTGTCGCAATACAATGAAACAGTCTTAGGAAAATGTATAGATAATGATCAATCAGGATATTTAGAAGAGCGTTACATTAGCGAAAACACTAGGCTTATTTATAATAGTATGAACTATACTGAAGACAATTATATACCTGGAATGCTTCTTATGATTGACTTTGAAAAAGCTTTCGGGAATCAATTTTGAAACTGAATTTATTTGGTTTCTGGGTTAAAAATCAATACTAACAAAACTCAGGTAATAAGGATAGGGAGTAAGAAATACAGCAATGGCCTTTTTTTTTACCAGAGTTAGGTTTACAATGGGGTTGGGATAATTTACACTTTTGGGGATAGACTTTAGCGCTAATTTACATGAAGTACCTAAATTAAACTTTGACAAAAAAATGATTAAACTTAAATCTTTAGTTAAGTCATGGAGTAGAAGACGATTAACTCCTATTGGTAAAATACACGTGATTAAATCATTATTAATTTTACAATTTAACCACTTGTTTATTTCACTACCCAACCCAAGCATTACTTTTCTTAATACGTTAAATACTATTATATATATTTTTCTTTGGAATGGCAAAACAGACAAAGTGAAAGTAAATGTTATAACTAAAGATTACTTTGAAGGTGGTCTGAAAATGGACAACATCAAGTCTTTTATAGATGCTCTAAAACTAGGATGGTTAAAGAGATTTTTTCAAAGTACATGTTCTAGAAAGTGGCAAGTTATATTTATGAATATTACTAATGTTGATTTTATTATGAATTGAGGAAATAGTTACCTACGTATATGTCATAGGACATGCACAAATATGCTTTGTCGTTATGTTTTCAAAGCTTGGGAAAAAATATTGAATTCTGATTTACCAAAGGGGCAAACAACTCTATTCTGAAAACCCCCTTATGGCATAACCCACATATAACTATTGGTGGAAACTCTGTCTTTTACAATAACTGGTGTGCTAAGGGTGTTAGAGTGATAAATGATACGTTGAAAAAATACAAATCCTGTTACTTTCTATTCCTATCATGAATTTACACAGAAATTAAATATGTTTACAAACTTTCTTCACTCTCAAGGTCTGGTCAAATCTGTTGAATCAAGTATTTATACACAAAGGATTCAGGATATAAAACTTCTACTTCCTTTCATTCCTTTAAACATAGAACCATTTTTTAATAAGACACGAGGAACAAAATACCTATATAAAATTTTATCAAAGAATGATGAAATTCCACGAATGTAGGTAGGACAAAATGGGCAAATCAATTTGACTTTGATCATTCGAATTGGGCAAATATTTGTTCTCTACGTTTCAATGTAACAAATGATTCAAAATTTCAGTGGTATCAGTATAGAACTTACATAATATTTTAACAACAAATTCACTACTAATTTAGGCAAACATAGTTGCAAGCCCACTTTGTACTTTTTGTAAATCATAGTCAGAAACCATAACACACATATTTTGGAAATGTCAAAAAGTTCTAAATTTACTGCAGAGCTTGGACATACTTTGAGACGCACTTTTAATGAATGTTTCTGCACAAATGCATGGTGTGTATGAAATGTTTAATATGAATGTTACATACAGTTGTATGGTATGTATGAAATAATTAATATTGGTGTTTCTATACGGATGTATGGTGTGTATGAAATGTTTAATAGTAATGTTTCTTTACAGATGTATGGTGTGTATGAAATGTTTAATATAAATGTTTTAATATTGATGTATGGTGTGTATGGAATGTTTGATATTAATGTTGCATACGGTTGAATGGTGTGTATGAAATGTTTAATATTAATGTGTATATATAGTTGTATGGTGTGTATGAAATGTTTGATATAAATGTTTCTATACAGATGTACGATGCGTATGAAATGTTTGATATTAATGTTGCATACGATTGTATGGTGTGTATGAAATGTTTAATATGAATGTTACATACAGTTGTATGGTATGTATGAAATAATTAATATTGGTGTTTCTATACGGATGTATGGTGTGTATGAAATGTTTAATATTAATATTTCTTTACAGATGTATGGTGTGTATGAAATGTTTAATATAAATGTTTTAATATTGATGTATGGTGTGTATGGAATGTTTGATATTAATGTTGCATACGGTTGAATGGTGTGTATGAAATGTTTAATATTAATGTGTATATATAGTTGTATGGTGTGTATGAAATGTTTGATATAAATGTTTCTATACAGATGTACGATGTGTATGAAATGTTTGATATTAATGTTGCATACGGTTGTATGGTGTGTATGAAATGTTTGATATGAATGCTCTTTACAGATGTATGGTGTGTATGACATATTTGATATGAATGTTATATACAGATCTATGGTGTGTATGATTATATATGAAATGTTTGAAATTAATATGTCATACATTAACATGCTCTGTTATAAAGGTACACACGATCAGTAAAATTAATTTTCTCTACAGATCCAATACTTAGATAACTGGATATATGAAATGAGTATGGTTAACATGGAATGTGTATAGAATGTTTAGGACTTTTTTCACTACTTTTAAAATACATGATGACAAAAATATGTAAAGATTGTTTACACTTTTTTTCACTGGAAAAACTGTAAAAAGTTTGAAACATAATAACAAAAAAAAATTGTTTGTCATTATGTAATGATTTGTTGCACTAAAGTGAAAAAAGTAGTGTTTGCACTTAAATGTAAAACACTTTGTTACTACCTAATATTAACATAATGACAAAAACACATTTTTTGCCATTACCTGAATTTTTTTTTGCACTTAAGTGCAAAAACGTCTTTTTTCACTTAAGCGTGAAAAGTTTAATACATAATAACAAAAACATGTTTTTGCCATTATGTGAAGATTTTTAGCACTTAAGTGCAAAAACGACTTTTTTTTTACTTAAGTGTAAAAACATTTTTTCTTCTTAATGCATATATAATGACAAAAAAATGTGTTTGTCATTATGTGAAGATTTTTAGCACTTAAGTGCAAAAACGACTTTATTTCACTTTAGTGTAAAAAAGTTTAATGCATAATACAAAAAAGTGTTTTTTGCCATGTGAAGATTTTTAGCACTTTTTCTAGTGCAAAAACGACTTTGTTTCACTTAAGTGTAAACAGTTTATTTCATAATGACAAAAAAATAAAGATGCAGAAATAGCCTAAATATGGTGTTTTGGACAGTTAACATGCAGAAATGAAAGCTTCAGCATGTGGATAAAAAATAAATCCTTTTTATGAATGAACACTGGTAGAACAATGTTTAAACATGTCAAATATTTATTTGTTCTTTGCATGTGAAGGCTGTCAAAAAAATGAAGAGAGTTTAGTTAATTTCCTCCAAAATGACAAATGTTCAACCAAATGGCGCACAACAGACAGACAGTATTCATGTATTTTATCAAGAAAATGTGCGTTTATGTATCTCTTTGTAATGCTATATATACTAAACCAGTTATCGAATGAATTTGAAATGTCATCCTTGCCTCCTTCATTGATTCTAGATTACGAATATAACAACTGATCCTAAATCCTCGATAAGGCATGAAATGATCCGTAAGGACCCTAGTCCTTTTCTAATGATAAAAACTAGGTCAAAAATAACCGAGAATCAAGTTCTCACCTTTTCATTACAATGACTAGACTTATACAAGCCCCACACATCATCTTAGCCGTTTGCGAATTAAGGGGTGTGCCACTGCCAGCTGGTTCAATTTTGGTGATTAAATGTTCACTCTGGACCACAATTAACTCTTATCATGGATGTTAACATTAACATTCTCTAGCGAACAATCACAGGTAATGTAGAGAAGACACATTATTCAACTTCTTCACTGACAGTCAGATATGGTTGCCAATTTCCTCAATAGCTCAAACATTCACAGCTGCTCTGGAGTCTACCTGGATTTTGAGCAGGTCTGATGCATGTTCTCGTTACATGACGAAAGTCACCCAGCTGACAATTTACCTATGGAACAAACACAGCAAGGTGCAATGGCACAAGTTGTTGCCTTTATCTAGATCTCCATGTTCTCCATAGTGGACTACAAAAGCTGTCTCAAACCTTCATATGTAGATCTTCAATGTAACACTAACTGATCCATTGTCTAGTTGTTGCCTCCGGATAGTAACTGAAGTTGCGAAAAGCAGAAAAGATGTCCAAAACAAATAATGAACTGTCAACACCACACTGGGAAAAGGTAACCATTGAAGATTGCCCATCCATGTAGCCATGGGTAAACAAGCCGTTCACCTATATAAAATAGTAATCAGATTATAATAAATGTTCATTTGAAGGCAAAAAATGTACAGTACATTTCTATTTTAAATAGTTAATATGATTGTATGAATCCATCGGCCTTCATCAGTTATTTCCGGAAGGATGAAAAATAACCGGAAAATTGTTGAACTGATGTCCGTTGCATTTCTCTTGTCGGTGCTTTTTTATTTCATTTTTTTTCCACAGGCACAAAAAGTAATAATGCGGATATTTTCTGAAGGTCTTTTTGGTCAACAACCCGGTTCTGTTGTTTTTCCTACCGGAACATATCTTAAAAAAATAGATCATTTAAAATTTTATCAGTTTTGCTTTCCATTTGTTGAGAATATGAACGAAATAATTGATATTTTTGAAAGTCTAGATATAGTCTTTACATTATGTATGCATCACCACTCATAAAAGAAGCAATGGAAAATGCATTTATGACGAAATTAACTATAATTTTCCAGACAACCAACCCAAGTGCAACGCCCTTTTTCAGCAACGTATTACTTTTTCACAACGCGTGCCGAATTATAACTAGTTACAGCCAGAAACTGTTATTAATATTTTGGCATCATTATACCTATAGTAATTACCAAACATTTTTCCCCCAGCTTATCTCAATCATTCTTTTTTTTGCCCTGACGGAAGCACGAAGAGGATTTAATTCTTAATATGGGAGGAAGCTGGAGTATCCGAAGAAAATCCGCGTGGTCGGGCAGGTGACCGGGTTTAAATCCGGCCATCTTGGTGAAGGCGAGCGCGCTATCCACTGCGCCACCGACCCATCATATACACAAGAACAAATATCTGCTTTAGCTTTGACTGGAAAAGAATGGCGTCATTGATGCAAAAATTATATTGTGAATACATTTTTACCAATCATCAATGATATAAAAAAAATCTACATATGGTAAACCGAGGCAAGTTCGGCCATACCTGATATTTTTTGTTTTTTAGCTAATATTTGCAAGTTTAAGGATCTTAGCAGTTTAGTTGGTTGGGCATTCAACGACGAAAAAATGTCGAGGAAAACTCTAATGTAAAATGTCTTAAAAGGAGGAAATTACTTTTGAGAGGGTGAAAGAAAATCATGATCTCGCTTCTAGTTATGCGAACTTTTTGAAACGGAATTGCCACATTTTTTACAGTCAAACGTGTAAGACACTGACAGCTTCAAATAATAATACATAAAAGCCAAGCCAATCACTCACTACCATATTGCTGTAAGATAAATTTTTTATTGAAATATCAAGTTGGGCCCGGACAGTTTCGGCCAATGATACCGAGGCAAGTTCGGCCCATGTAACACCTAACAATTTGTAGAATTGGCGGTAAAATCTGACGTTGCATGCTTGATGACGTCATAATTAAGCTGATTCCAAAGGGGGACGAACTTACGGCCATCCGATCTTCCGACAGGATAGTTAAATAATGTTCAAAAACGGACGTGCTGCCATACTTACTAGAACGGACTTAAATACCTATTTCTATGTCGGTCTTAATCTCATTGGGGCTTGTGTTTTATTGTTATTCCTCGACTAGCCGACTTTTAATAAAGTTTATCTTATCTCATTTTGAAAGTTGTATTCCTAATCAGTAAGTATCAGAGATCAACAAAAGCTACGCTCTTTTAAGGTTTTGCCTTTTCATATTAAACCTATGGTATACACACTAGTAAATATTAGCAACACTTTTTATCCGGTGTTTATTTAGTTTTTAGAATGTGTATACACACCGGATATCACAGCAACACTTGTTATCCCGAAACCGAGCCCATGTGATGCCTCGGCCAGGAGTCGAACCCGGTACCTCTAGTTGACTAGTCTTACACTCTATCGAATGAGCTAAAAATAAATTATCTCTAGGCGAGTCTGTAGAATGCTGTTAGTATTTTAGATAATTTTACTAACGTGACAAACTCCACCTCCAGGAAATAACTCGTCCTGAATTTCCCAGTGTTCACAGCGATTCCTTCTTATTTTAGCTCAGTAAACATTGCATTAAATCCTGATTGCGTCAATTTAAAGCGCAAAGCCTCAACATTTAGGAAATTTGATAACCCCTCGGTTGGAATTTCTCTATCCTACACCCCTTGACAGGCAGGAGTCTTTTAATGGTACATTCAGAAGTTCTGCTGGTGGGTTTCTTAGTTCCAGAGGTTTGCCGTAACCTCGATGTGGCACTGTTCGTGATTACACATTTTACTTGTTATTAATTGGAAATCAAACTGTACATCCTTCATTTTATAATTCGTGTCAACGTTATTAAAGATACATTTATGACATCAAGGAATCGCGTATTTGAAAAAAACAACAACCATAAAGTAAATATGTTACTGCGCAATATGGTAAATCGGCTATGGATTGCTAATTCTGTAAATTATTCATATTTTTAGAAAACCCAGAGTTTATTGATTATTTCCTTGGAGAATATCTAAGCAATACGGGACGTAAATGGTTCTGGAGAAGGACTGGTAAGCAAATTGGATATACTGACTGAGCACCATACGAACCCAACAATGACGCTGGTGATGGAAATGGTCTGGTGCTGTGAATGTACGTTGTGTGTGGCGCCTTTAAATGGAATGATGCTTCGGGCAACAACACTTTCTCTTTGATCTGCAAAAATGGTATTGTTTGTTCAAAGATCATTGTACCTATACAGGCGACAGGCTACATATTTCCACTGTAGTTTGTCGTACAATCACATGTGTTACCTCCCTTAATTTTGTTTTGGATGTAAATTTATCAAGACAGAGCCAGAACACTTCCAATGATCAGTAGCTTAGTTTGTTAGTAAGACAAAATATGAACTAAAATTTAGGGTTCGAATGATGGTCCATTTTTGATATTCCAAGGGTTACGCTCATTTTCGCTATCTGAACACCCTTTAAGGAAATATCTTAGCAAAATTGAAGACACGTGCTCATTTAATCGTACATTCAATTAACGGTAACACGTACTTCATTAAGGGTACACTCAATTTAACATTTAAAAATACAATACAATTAACATATACACTAATCAATATTGAGGAATTAGCAAGAGCTGCCTTAGCAGGCGCTAACTTCATGTACTAGTCCTATGCAGCCTGGTTAATATCTCCCTTTTTGTGTATACCTGCACGTGTGCTCGAGATGTAATGTGTAACATATACGTGTGTTACCTCCCTTAATTTCGTTTTGGATGTAAATTTATCAAGACAGAGCCAGAACACTTCCAATGATCAGTAGCTTAGTTTGTTAGTAAGACAAAATATGAACTAAAATTTAGGGTTCGAATGATGGTCCATTTTTGATATTCCAAGGGTTACGCTCATTTTCGCTATCTGAACACCCTTTAAGGAAATATCTTAGCAAAATTGAAGACACGTGCTCATTTAATCGTACATTCAATTAACGGTAACACGCACTTCATCAAGGGTACACTCAATTTAACATTTAAAAATACAATACAATTAACATATACACTAATCAATATTGAGGAATTAGCAAGAGCTGCCTTAGCAGGCGCTAACTTCATGTACTAGTCCTATGCAGCCTGGTTAATATCTCCCTTTTTGTGTACACCTGCACGTGTGCTCGAGATGTAATGTGTAACATATACGTGATTGAGCATATATATTGTTTATGCTTACCTTAATTAAATGCTTTTTTTATAATTAAGTTTACGTGCACATCAATTAAGCGTATCATATTTTTGCTTAATTTAATCTGATTTATGGTCTTTGTAGTCTTAATGACATGTCGACAATGTTCCGACTCTATGTTATCCCAAACACTGTTTTTTTATTCATTTATATTGCTTTCTTCATAGAATCTCAGCATTATTGTGTGCGGCGTAGGTTATCAGATTATCAGATTTGCAGAAATTGTAAATGCACTTTTTAAAATTTTGTAATGCAGTTTTTGTATTGCAAATATTGTGGGTGTGCACCGCTTCATCAATGGGCTTATGTGTTAGAATTCGATAGTCCGCTAAATTTTCACCGCGCTTCAATAAGGACGTAAGCAATATATATACTAGCGGAAAAAAGAAACTGTGCATGCCTAAAATGTGTTATAAAAATAAATGTGTATGACGTAGAACAAGGTTTTCAGGGACAATTTATTTGTTATATATTAACAGTCGCATTCCATTTTCCACGTTATGGAATCAATAAGTTCCGCTCAGGAGTGACGTAAACACAGCAGGGGTCAATACTGAGTTCACAAAGTTAACACCCCGTATGTCCACCGTTTGCCTGAATGCAAGCCTGGCAACGTCGACGCATGGAGCCTATCAGACGGTTCAAGAATACTTGTGGGATGGTATTCCAGATCTGTACCAACGCTGCAGGAAAATCAGCCAATGTCACCAGTTGATTAGGCAATGCCCGTAAAAATGCGTTCCATTTCATCCCAGACGTGTTCAATGGGCAACAGATCGGGGGATACAGCAGGCCAGGGCAACACGTCAACGTTCTGCTGGGCCAGAAAGTCCATAGCGACACGAGCTTTGTGTGATTGGCGTTGTCCGGCTATAGCGAAGTGTGACGTTGCTGTCCTTGCACGAATGGAACGACGTGGGTCCGGAGGATCTCGTCATGGTAACGTAGCGCGTTCAAATTCCCGTTAACAACCACCAAATGCGTTCTCCCGTTGGCTGTGATGCCGCCCCAAATCATAATGCTGCCTCCGCCGAAAGAACGTCGTTGTACCACACACACGTCACGGAAACGTTCTCCAACGCGACGATACACTCTGGAACGGCCGTCCAGGTGGACTCGTGAATCGTCCGTAAACACAATTCGTGGCCAATCCCGTCGAGTAAATCGCAGATGCCTTCTGCGCCAGTCCAGACGTGATTCAGGATGACGTGGTAGAAGAACTGGGCGGATTGCAGGACGTCGCGGACGGATAGCTCGTTCACGCAATCGGTTCCGTACAGTTCTCGGGCTTATTGGTAGCAACCCAGGAATATCCGTGCAGTCAAACATGCCGTTTGGAAGCGATTTATCAAATGGACAAGCCGAATATGACTGTCGTGTTGACGTGACGTCAAACGTGGACGTCCCGCAAGAGGTCGATCGCCGACGTGGCCAAACTGTTGATGTCGTCTCCACAAATCCCGGATTGTGTTTCGTTGGACATGAAAACGTGTAGAGACAACGGTTTGGCCCATACCAGCTTGAAGCATGCCAATAATCCGGAGGCGGTCATTTTCATTGAGACTCGGCATAGCATTAATCACAAATTAAAACGTTATAATGCTGTTTTTACTGTGCACTGGTCTCAACAGAGTGACCCAACAGTTGAAAAATAAACTTTCATTGTCGAATCGGATGGCTGGACGAGAAAAAAGTGCAAACTGGTCAACGCCTATAGAGAGCAAACTACACGGGAAAAACTGTCAATGGCACACGGATAGTGTGTTTGTGTCATACTCGGTCATGTGTGTGAATTTCCATGTATATACAGTTGGTAATACATGGTCTATAACAATTCTCCGCATGCACAGTTTCTTTTTCCGCTAGTATAGTATATATAATTTGATATACATTGGAAGCAACATCGATGCATGTGTAATGCTATTGATTAATACCTGTATCGAATCTTCAAAGTACCATTTAATTTTGGTTTTCAGGGTCGAACACGAAGTGTACCCTTGAAGACGAAAATGAAAAATACCTACCAGGACAGGAAAGATCTTCAAACGCCACACGTCACAAATTATCATAGATAATTGATTCATGATTTTTGAACATTATAGGTTTGATTGTTTAAATGTTTTGCCTACTTATTTCATATGAAGTAACCAAAGTATTGTATCCCCTCGAGACGATGTCGTGGAGGAAATATAGCATTCCATTGATTTTTATTAAACTTCAAATATTTGTCACTTTCGCTCTCTGTATTCCTAGAATATGTCATAGCAGAATTGGAGGCACGCGGCTAGTAATTTTGCATCATGTGAAAAAATCTGTCCAATCGCACACTGATACATGTCCTTTGAAGATTACAAAGGAGCAACATCCGACTTCAAGGCCAGTCGCGAGATTATTTTGGTGTACATGACAGGATCAAACAACAGTAGTCATCTTGTCTAATCTTTAAGGTGGCGCACACTGAGCTTTCGATTTTGCTATGACATATGCCAAGGGTGCAGAGAGCGTAAGTGAGCGTATCATCAAGGATGGTAATGCCGAAGACCCTTCTAAAGATTATGAGGTTCAGGATTCCCCCTCCGAAAAATACACAACAAATACTATACTTCATCGGAAACGTTTGTTCCAACATTACTATAGCTTTGTAAATCATTTCTGTAAAGAAAACCATACATTGCAGAACTTTTTATGAAAACGATAAAAGAGTTAAACATTGTTTTATTTGTTGATATATTTTATTGTCGATATGTTTTGACATAAACTTTACTTGTTTCTATTTGACTATATATTTATAAAAAAAATACAAAAAAACATAGTTCAGAATACCAGGAAAGTTAGATATTTATAACACTAGGCATGCGCAATACTTTGTTCATCTCTTTTTCAGCTTATATGTCATTGGGACAATATTGATTTAATTCCATTTCAATTACATGATCACATGATTCCCCCTGTGCATATTTATTAGTACAAGACGTACATGATCACAAGCAGTGATTACTCGGACATAGGCAATGTTTCAGAGCTAGAGTAACTTGCCTGTGTGTATTGGCATCCTAACTAAAATATTGATTCACCCCAGTTTGGGTAGATATACTCGCCGGAATCTTCAGTGTGACTGGTACGGACCATAGGAGAAACGTCAGATTTGTTTTTCATTTTTTTCCTCAATTAACAAGAATTTTAACAATACGCAAGATATATATGAGCACAGTTAATGTGGGGTTGATTTAAAGTTCATTGTTAATTTCTATCGATAACTCCTTGAACCTAAGATATTAGGATAATTAAAAGAATCAAAGAACACATCCTCCATTGTCCACATGATCGAGCGAAACTTGATTTTATGTTTTGACATAAGCTTTACTTGTTTGTATATGACTCTATATTTTAAAATTAAAAAAAAAAGATTAAAAAAAATGTTCGGATTATCAGGAAAATTTGATTATAGAACACTTGGCATGCGCAATACTGTGTTCATCTTTTTTTCAACTTTAAGTAATTTGGGCAATTTTGATATAATTCCATTTTATGTACGTGAAGGGAGATAACTGTTTTGATGAAAAATGTTATCCCTCTGCAAAAAGTTCCGATTTTTTTCGAGGAAGACAACTCCCATCGAAATCAAAATTATTGTAAAAATAGTGTATTTTTTGGTATTTTTCATCCATTTTACAAGAAACTATATATATTACGTTTGTTTTTAGCTTGTAGATAATCACATTTATGATTACAATTTCAAAGGAAAAAATACTATTTGTATAACTTTTAACATATTTGTGAAAAATAAAATATTTGTTTGGTAAGTTAACAGTGATTCTTTCCCTTTATTATTTGTTGGTATTTTTCCAAACAATGTCACACACACACAAAACCATAAAAAATTGATAACTATGTAAAAATTGACAAAATCTATTTTTTTTTTTATATTTTGCCCCTAAAAATCATCTATGTATTAGATTGCTTAGATTTTCTTAAAAACACCTCTACATGGTTAAATAAGTATTATGTAAATGTTTCAACGAAATCTGCCGTATAATTGCTGAAGGGTAGAGCCTCCCTAAAAGAATTATCGAGAAGCGACCCCTGTTAAGTTTTACTGACATAGGGGAAGCAACTCTTACGACCTTACAAATTGACAATTTGACAATTTGATATCATCCCGGTTGCCTCTTTCAGAAGCTTTACTTTTTCTAATCGAAGTTATTCGGCAAATGAAATTGTTCATTTCGGATAAATTTTCGAAGAAAAAAATGGTATTGGACTGATTGTGAGATATGATAAAGAAGTAAATATCTGATTTTTTTACTTTAATCTTATGGAATTTTTTAGATAATGAATATCGTATACCTACAGTGTAATATCAATTTATCAATCAATCTGCCGTACCAATGTTTCAACCATAATTATGCATTGGCATTATTTTTCATGTCATGAATACAGCTTTGTAATAACAAATCAGTAACTTGCAAATTTTTTATGAAAACATGAAAAAGATGAAATAAATAATCTACAGTGAATTGAATTAAAAAATATAACGAAATCTGAAAAAGAATAAGTACCTATGATTCCCGATCACTACACTGTCTTTCTCTGTTGCGCTACAGTTACATCAAAATGTATTAACGGGAGATGACTCTGTATCATAAGAACTGCAATGACGTTCTCTGGTGCTTTGCATGCAGTGGGACAGGGGTCTTAAAGGGACAATTTAGTGAAGTAAGTGATTTTTAAAAACCTAGTTTAAAAATTCTTCATGAAAACATATATTGATACTCATTGTGACCAATACATGTCTAGAAACTGACAAGAGACAATGTTTTCTTGGCGTTCCTGTCCAGGATTGAAGAAATCTTTAACTGTGCAACCGAATGTTTTAGTGGTAACTGTCGGTGAAATGTGTCTGTCCAGCCGTGGATTGAAGGTTAATTTACTCTATTTTCACAGCTAACTTTTTCCGAATACAAGTACTGGCATTTATTCTGAATCAATAGCATCATCCAAACAACATCTCAATTATCGTTATAAATTAGTAATTTAGTTTTAAGTTTACCTACAGATATCTCACTATGTTAACTTCTTGCTGAAAGACCCGGATATTGCGCTCCTTCGTAGGTATTTTTATCAACGGCTTTCCCAAAAGATAAAACTGACCACACTGGACGTTGGTTTCAGATTATGTCATTGTCAACTACGTAGACTTTCGTTAGAAAATCTTTATTTCTAGTATCTAATTTGTCTTAATGGTGTTGCTTGACTAAATAACCCCTTTAACAGAACAATATTTGACTTTAGTCTTGTAATCAACGGTATACATTTAATGGTGTTTAATTTTAATACAATTACCTCTGACCTGTAATAGAATTATCTATATATTTTTGACCTTACCTTTTGGAATCGTAATCAATAACAGACTATTGTTGAGATGTATACCTACTAAAGGTACGTTCTTGAGAAGAATGCAATCTGACAATTTTACACGCGATTAAATATAATATATATTGTCATTTATTACTTTCCAACAATAATGAAAACAGCAATATATATTAAAAAATTGACACCAATCCAGGATACAATTATCCTATATCGTTCTTATCTTTCAAAACTTGCAGAACGATGATAAAGGAGGAACTATATACAACGATTAACCATTTTGTCAAAGCAGTGCTATTTCAAGAAAGTTTAAGGATATTCTTTGAGTTTGTAACCCCCACAATGCATCAAAACATCTTTGATGGGAATAAAATATCCGTCTCGGCCTCTTCCAGCAAAGAATAGTCCAACACACTCGAGTTTGTCTTCGGCATTTTTCACAAACACTCCCCCTCCAGAGTCACCTTTCTCATGTTCGACACGACACAGTATTCTTGTTAATCCCTTCATAAGAACTTTACCCTGAGGATAATCAATCTTTTCTTCGTGTCCTATCGTACTAACAGACACACCTCAAATCTGAAGTAAACGCGCCGAATTTCAAAACGGGACTGGTCGGCTGGCAGTCTCCAATGGTTCCTGTGTTGAAAGTCAATCCTTCTGCAATACCTATAAAACCAAAATATTATGTTTTTCATTATTCTTTTTGCGGTAAATAATTTCAGACACTGCGGTAATTAATTTTGCCCTGAAATTGATGTTTTGATAGAGACATATTTCAGATTGTAACCTTTTACATTTTGATATTACAAGGTCAACTGCAGCTTTTTCTGATCATCAATTCTTCAGAAATATTGATTAGAAATCAAATTATTTTTTCAATAAACGCGTCAACTTTTTTTTTTTTTTTTTTTTTTGAGAAATCGATAAGTTATAATTTTAATCATTTTCAAAGTCGATTTTGTGGAAACGAGCAAAGCCTTTCAAACCAATGTTCACAATTTTTTTATTGTAGTCGTATCATAAACTATAAACTATTGAACGTATTTTGTTAGAATACTTCAGTCATTATGATCTTGAAAGTAAAGGAAGTCAATGAACTCTACGATTTCTTCTACATATCCTCAAGGATATTTATATATATATATATTTTTATCAATTTATTTGTTGTTCACCATTTCTATTTTATTTTGTCAGATTTGATTGTAATCTGTACTGTAACACCAAAAATAGTCCATTTAAACACAATTCAAACCTGCAGCAAGGAATGTACCTTGTTAAAAAGAAACGAAGTTGATTGATTCTGGAATCCGCAACGCAGACGTAATTTTCACGACAGCAGCATCAATAGACGGATTTTCACTTGGTTTGAAGGCCATTTTCACTACTTCACCACACAGATAATCTGCATTAGAGTCTTTCTTCGGTTGATATACGAGATGATTGCGTCCGGACAGCACACCAAAAGCAGGATTGTTATCAAGAACATGCGCACAAGTGAGAAATCCTGTTTCCTGATAGGGCAATTCAACGAAAGGTCCAATTGTCCCCCAAACCTTGTTGTCTGCACAACTTCCGATGATACGACCTCCACATGCCAAAGGTTCCAGTTTGTCTGACGGTTGACTGGTCAACAAGACAATATGTTCCTCTCGAACGTCAACTGGAAAGAAGATATCCTTACAACGCAAACTACGAGGGAATTCTTCTTCCTTTTCTGTTAAAAATCCTTTGAACTTGCAACACAGAACAATACAGTTATCTCGGGATGCTTTTCCACCCGTAGTACGAACGGCCGATATACGAATTCCGTTGAGGTTTTCGTGATTTTTCCAAAGAGTGTCACTGTTCGCATCAACTACATCTTTCATCTGTGCGTTTTCTTCTATCGACAGACCGGGCACTTTCATATCTAATTCAAAGTCGATGGCTGTTTCATTGTCCTGGTCGAACCCGTTAGTGTTTTTGTATGTCGTTTTTATGCCAGCTATTTTCGAACATGCATCGACCAGTTGATCGGTGGTGTAAATAACTATGACATTTTCACAAGTTGCAATCAGTTTGCCATACTGTACATCTTTGTGTTTCTCTCGAAGCTGTGTCAGAACTCCTCTGACGAGAATATTCTTTGTTGAGATGTTTCGAATACCAGCCAAACATTTTTCGATGGTTCTGAAAGACGAATAGTTTGCTAATATCTCCATGACGAATATGTTTTCACTGTGCATTGACAGTTCTAACGGTGACATCTTTCCATATTTGGGCAGCTGAAGGTTGTTGTAAGGATTGAAATCGGTGTCAACTTCAACATTGACATCTTCAGGAAAATCTTCAATCAGCCTTGAGCATTCCGCCACCGATCCACTGACTGCACAATGATGTAGTTCAGTCCAGGTCAACCAAGAGTTGCCTACAAATAAAATAAGTTAATATCAAGTTTTCTAAAGGTGAATATAAGACAGAGTTATTGTACGTTTAACATTTGGTGTTATATACCGTATGCCAAACAATTAACTACGCTGCACCATAAAGCTGTTTTGTCCTTCTAGAACTCACCGGTTATGATATGTCTAAACTTTAGAAAAAAATCACGGTACATAAAACCCATAAATTAGTTTTAACTTAATATTGAGCTGATAGGTTTGAATTTGCGTTACTTCATTATTTTATTTTTTATGACAACCAAATTTTGTATGACGTTCTAAAGTCCAGTATTGTATAAAATCAGAAAACCCAATTGGTCGTTAGAGAGGCATGATTTGAATATAAGATCAGCTAATTTGTCACTCAGTACAAAAATTGTAAACAAGTAAACAATCGTCAGTATTTCCTGAGGATTCCAGTGCCGTTCCGAAACGTCCGTCCGGTTATCATTTGTAATAGTTACTGCATGGTAATGAAACGCAGTGGAAAATGACGTTATGGAGTGCGCTGAAAGTATTCATTAAACTTGCTGAGCCCTTAAGGCATTTAACATTGTAACCAAGTTTAAAGACAATTTATTAACCTTTGTGTAGTTATTTGATGGAACGAAGCACGACAGATAATGTTTTTTCATTATTCAAGGGGCCATAACTCCGCTAAATAAAGTCCCATGATAGTGGTCAATGATAATACCCTTGCTATCTCATTCTACAGTTATATCCAAAATGGTCCGTCCGTCTGTCAATTTTGGCTAGAGTGAGCTATCCAGTCAATGATAATACTCTAGCCTTATCGTCCTACAGTTATATCCAGAATGATCTTATGATAGGCTACTGCACGTACAAAAACTGCAGTGGAATCGTCCAGTGTTTTGCCTGTACTGTGAATATAATTATTTATGTAACATCCTTACCTTTAACCTCAATATTTTGCGTCATACCGATGAGGTCCAAGAGGTGATTATGATGTTTCTCTTTTGCTAAATCAAGGACAGTTTTTTCATCGTTAGTTGTAATTCCGGTATCAAAACCTGTGTATTCTGAAGCAAACGATATATTTCAGCGTCCCTGTTTCTGACGCAAATGCGCAAAGCATTTAACCCTTGGATGTCCAAATCAGCTCCGTTTTTGATGTAATGGAGGCGCTCATCTAAAAGAAACTGCACGAATTTGTATTGCCTGTTAGCAACAGCTATATGCAGTTCAATTCTCTAATTGTCGGATGTCTCCACATTTGGCTGCTTGGAACAGAGTCCACTTACTGCATCCACGAACTTTTGTGTCATATCTGTTACCTGCAAGGACAATAACACACTTACGTACTAAATATGCAATAAACTAGTCTCATTGTTTTTGTAATTTACTTTGGCAAACCTTAGTTATCACTTTATCTTAACCATAACATATAAAGTACAGTTTTGAAAACTTTAATCTTTGTTCGTTGTAATTGTCTTTTTGCAGATTCTTGACATTTATTATAAATCCGGGTTGCTTCAATCTCAAAATAATGAGGTATTAGTAATACTAACAATATGAACGAAAGAGAAACACAGTCAACTGAAACTTTAAATTTCGTTATTTATACTGTAGGCCTAACATAAATTACTCTGCACCATACAACTATTTTGTCCACCCAAGACTTCTAGGGGCAAACAAGTTAAAAACTCAATTAGTCTAAACTACATTTGAAACAGAAGGGGGAGCGGGTTAAGCCTTCTAATTTAAAAACAACATCGAAGCTGAGAGGAGTAATTGGTAAATAATGAGTGAAGTGAGTGAACTATGAACAGGTCTAACTATGTCGATGAAGTTAACTAAATTCTTAAGAATATTAAGGTATAATCAAGCTCTCAGGGGAATGGACACTTCGATCAGAACGGTGGTCTTCGCTGTATTTCTATTATGGTATTCGGGTGGCGCAATGGATAGCGCACTTGCCTTTTACCAAGGCGATCGGGATTAATTCCCGATGATACGTGATGAGGTATGGGGTCACCTGCCCGATCACGTGGGTTTTCGCCAGTACTCCGGTTTCCTACCATATAAAGACCCCCTAGCGCAAACATCCGGGCAAACCAGGGTGATTAATATAAGTTAAAATAACTTGTTTCATAATTGTTGTAAAATATAAAAGGTCTAAACTTATTTGTATTCTTAAGTTGACTTCTTTGCATACTTTGTGTTTGTTTCAAATGTATAATACATGATGTGACATTCTTAATATCAATCGCATGATAACCATATTGCCAGTACTGTATGTAGAAGACAATTTTCTATTTTTTGTATCTAGGTTTATACATAAAGTAATTTATACAATCTGTTTTGTTAATGCCTATTTTTATGTTAGTCAATTAATGTATTTGTGGTATTCAATAATTACAGTTGCATGTGATACCAGTCTTTTTTATTCCGGAAAGGTAAAAGGTGGCCAGCCCGGAAACAGAGTTAGACCGGCTACGACTAGTTTTGGTGTCGGATGGTACATGACACTCCACAGAAAAAATCGTAAACACACGAAGATTACCACGCTGGTTTAACAGCAAAATTGTTTTCCCTCCTCCCCTGCATGTCCACCGTAATATGACTGTGCTATGTATGGCTGGTGTGGCGTTTTTCTATTGTAGTTACCCAATCTTTTGTTGCCTTTATACCATCAAGATGTATATATTGGTCATAATTCTATTACTGGAATTTATATCCCCCGCTTTCAGGACATATTGTAGGTAAACATTATTGAGGTAACAGTAGGTTTAAACATGTGAGTATCGTGCTGTTGAGACATAATGTATAGCTTGAAACTCGAAGAAAAAACACCTTATCTATTATTTGCTAGATTTATTAAGCGGAAACTGCAGATAATGACTCCGCTAAGTTTGAAGACAATCGGATAATATTCGCGAGAGTGAATGAACAGAAATGGCAGATAGCGATTTTTCTCGTTATTTAAGGGGCCATAACTCCGCCAAATAAAGTATCCTGAAAGAGGTCATCAACGTTGGTTGAACCCTGAAAGCATTTAACCCTTGTACAAAGTTTGAAGAAAATCAGTTAACATGTGTTGCAGTTATTGCACCGAAACGTTTGACACGTTATTCAAGGGACCATAACTCAACCAAATAAAGTCCCATGAATGTAGTCATGAAACTTGACCGAGCCCTTAAGGCATTGAACCATATGACAAAGTTTGAAAAAAATCGGTTAACATTTCTTGTAGTTATTGCATGGCAGTTAATGACGTTTGTCGTTATTCAAGGGGCCATAACTCCGCCAAATAAAGTCTGCTGAAAGTGGTCATCGGACTTGGCCAAGACCATAATGCATTTAACCCTGTGACCTAGTTACTGCACGGAAACGACACGCAAAAGATAATGATGTTTTTCGTTATTCAAGGGGCCATAACTCCGTCAAATTAAGTCCGCTGAAAGTTATTAGCGAACTTTGTCGAGCCCTTAAGGCATTTAACATTGTAACCAAGTTTAAAGAAAATCGGTTGTCATTTGTTATAATTACTGCATGGAAACGAAACGCAGTAGATAATGACGTTATGGAGTGCGCTGAAAGTGGTCATTAAACTTTGCTGAGCCCTTAAGGCATTAAATATTGTAACCAAGAAGAAAATTTATTAACATTTGTGTAGTTATTTGATGGAAACGAAGCACGATAGATATTTTTTTTTCATTATTCAAGGGGCCATAACTCCGCTAAATAAAGTCCGCTGAAAGTGGTCATCGAACTTGGTCGAGCCCTTAAGTCATTTAACCCTGTGACCAAGTTCGAAGGAAATCGGTTAACATTTGTTGTAGTTATTGCACGGAAATTAAGTGTGACAGACAGCCAGACAGCCAGACAACCCCAAATTAATAACCCCCGTTTCGGGGAAAGCGGGGGATAATAAATGCTCATTTCGACTAGACATGTATTTGTGTTATTATTTGGCAAAAAAACAGAGCAGAGTATATTATGTGTGTAGTTAGGTTGTCTGTATGCTAAACACGAGAGTATAACTTAAAAAACCCATCAGAAAATGCAAATAATTTGAAATTAAAATGAAATCCGTTTTGTCTCTTTTCAATTATAACAATACAGAACACGGAATACTTCTTAATTTTCAAGATTGTTTGGTTTATTGTTAAAGGTATAGTCTAATATAAAGGATATGCTTTACTACACTATGCTATATCCAATATAAAACAATATTAAAAATTTAACCTACCTGATACTACAGTGTAATAACGATGTATTCTTATAGGTAATCTCATTTTGAATATAAATCCCATTTGCAACAAAACGGGATGTTCATCAGTGACATATAGTGTACGAGACATACAGTAGTACACAGTTAAACTGTTCACTCTCCAATACTAGTTAGGTTTAAAGCAATTATAACTAACTACATACGGTGCTGTCAAGTCAGAAGTGTGTACAGTCATAAACGATAATACACACAGCTGTGATTACAAAAGACACGTTTCTGTGGTTTGTCAAGCGTTGCATTTCTTTTCAACATAACCAGCTATTTTATAATAATAGTAATTTGTGGTTCTTATATACCGTTTTATCGCAACCTGGTTCGTAAGTCGTCTCAAATCGGTTCAGAAATTATTTTGGTGGTTATAGGGCCTTTGCAACCAGCCACTATCTGTCTCAACTCCCTGGGGAGCATAAGCCGAAGCTGCTATTTCGGCGCTAACAGCTAGCAGTCAACAATTCTAGCGTTGCCCCACCAAGTACTCATTTACAACTGAGTCAACCGGAACAAGCAGAGTTAAGTATCTTGCTCAAAGATACAATACAGTACCGTGCCATGACTCGAACCCGTAACCCGTCGGTCACGAGCCCGGCGTCCTACCACTAGACTATCGTGCCTCCTTATTGTCTACTTGAGTACAGAAAATATTTAAGACTACCAGAAACCATTGCAAATACGGTTTTTAATGGTGTCTTCACATCTCAAATCAGCATTATTACAACTGCAATTAGTTATCTAAAGACAAACAATCTGCTAAGACTGATACAAATACGCTCTGATAAATATTTTAACTAATTATGATCGTAATAGCTAAAAGGCATTGAAGTATATTTGTTTATTTATAGATAGAAAATGATAAATGAATCACACCTGAGTCATGTAGACAAATAATCAGCAATCACTGGAATAAAGCTTTTTTGAATTTTAGCACGAGACATAGCCTTTAAAAATGTTATCCCTTTTCCTGTTTCCTCGTCACAGAAGAGTTAAGGTATAAGATGCACTAGGTTGTAAAAACCTATTAAACCATTTATTGAAAATAATATGTATAAACCTAATAAACTGAATAGTAAACGAGTTATCTTCACAATTCCAACTGTTTCGGATGCAAAACAAATTATATAGTAAACAAATCCTCAGGAGTCCAATGTACCATTCGTACTTTTGGAGAAATTCCACATTTTATCCGGACGTCAACTCATTCAATCCTTCGCGGTGTTCATTTTTAAAAAGTCTGGAGTATGGACATGCTCATTCTTTTTATTTTTCCATTCAATACAAATGCTCATAAGAGCTAGCGTCTGCTCAACAAATTTGCGGCGGCCATTTTTTAAATTGTGCAGAACGGACTTTAAAACTTGTGACGCTCTGATTGGTTATTAATAGATCAGAAGCTAAACCATCGCCGTTTTTAACATCTCTGTGGGAATAAAAAATATGTTTCAAATCGTATCTTATTTACGTGAACTTTGCAAACGTATTCGTTATGGTTTGAAGTGTTTCTTCCCTATAACGGGTTTATAAATTTTAGTTATCTATGATTTTGCCGAATCAGGTTTCGCAATGAAAATATTTGCGGCTTGAAAATCGCGGGCTTGAAAATTTGCCACATTATGATTGGTTGAAAAAGACCGGAACAGGAAACTTCACCAGGAAGCCTGCAATACTACCGAACGCTAGAGGATATGATCAACAAGAGTTTGGAGTGAAGTTTACCAGTTTTGACCTCATCACAGACAAGTTCCATGTTTGACTCAAACGTTTACCAATTTGAATATGTGTTTGTCACTCTTTCAACAAGAAACCGTCGGTTTCACGAAAACTAGGACTGTGCATTTTTTCCAACGACAATGATGATGAGCCGCCTGAGATACATGTATGTATGCGCATGTGTGGGTTCAAAGTAAGTATGTGTAGCCTAGCTATTTTGTCAGTTCGAATTCGTGTCTGTGTCACAACAGAGACGTATATACTACTGGCTTTATATGTCACTACATGACTCCCCCGTCCCCCTCCCCACCCTGGTGCTATGTCTGAAATACACATATGCTATACTGGTATGAGTCACAACACACATAAACATACACAGGTGTAACGAACCCCTGTGGTTCAATCTAGCTGCGATAACGTAGCTTTCTGACGACAGGATTGTTTTTATATATTGCGTCGTCCGGGGCAGAGGAGGCCGGGTATTAATATTAGTACTAGGTTCAATCACAGGGGCTCGTTACAAATGGCTGAAATACGCATATGCTATACTGATATGGGGCATAGCACATATGCTGTGACCCATATATCAACATAGCATATGGTATATGTCAGACATTTGTAACGAATTGATCCCCTGTGGTTCATGGTGGGAAGTCGAGGGGGATTCGATATTCATAAATTTATAAATGATTAGGCGGCAGGCCAATTGCTTGAAGTTTGTAATGTGTTAAGGAAAATGCATTGCCATGCTTTCTAAATGCACAAAATGTATTTAGACGTGTAGAGAAAATTGTCTTTTGGCAGGTTATTTCATCAGTTTTGTCTCTTCTATTTTATTAAAAACAACGAAACTTACAAAAAATGACAAACATCAAGCATTCCATTAAGTCCCCTTTACATGTACAATGTCTTTTACCATTAACGTTATTATTTCTAATATTTGTCCTTTAATTGTATCTGTATTTAATGAAGGCGTGAATTGCACTTATGTTTTGTAAACAAATGATACATGGTAATAAATGATAAATGCTTACTTGCCAGCCTTTTAATTTTTGTTATGAGGGAGACGCCGTATGCTCAAAATCAAATATTACATGTGTATATGCCCCCTAGATAAAAAAAACCCAACACTTTAGATTGTCAATCGACTTTTTAGTAGTTATTTCTGCTGAAATTATTGGGTATCAGAATAGTTACAATAATGTAAGCAAGTTTACTGGCTGAAAATGGCAAATTCTAGCACGGACTTAGATAGACCTATGAGTCGAAAGGTGTTAAGGGGACGTAACTCACGAAATATGGAAAATAAGCTACATGTAGATATGATTCGTCATTTCACCAAGGAATTATACTAGACCTAGGTCAATGACTTTGACTTATTTTTATATGTTTCACTTTTCGTCACGTGTGAAATAATCAGAACTTTCTTAAATATGAAAACAAAAAAAATAATAACTGATTACATGTAACGTTTTAGTCAATTTCAACCATATGTATAATCCATTCAGATACGTGTTCACAAGCAGTAGCTATAGATCATTGATATACCTGGTCACAAATTACCTATGGATCATAGATATATCTGGTCACAAACTCTAATTATACTATAAACCACTGAGATACCTGGTCACAATCACTAATTATAGTTCAATGAGCTACATGTACCTAGTCACGAACAGTAACAGACGCACTACCTATAGACAACTGAGATACCTGATCACAAAATAATATAGTTCACTGAGATACCTTGACAAAAAAATAATATAATTCACTGAGATACCTGGTCACAAACACCTACATCAGACTATTGACGCAACACTTCCTTAAGTCCAGTCAAGATTAATAAAAAAAAACAATTATCACGTTTACGAGGTGTTTACATATTTGAGTTGCTGGTTTGTAAACAACTTCAAGGACGAGCACTACTTTAATATGTTAATTTGCATTCATAGCCTTACGCATCAATATTTATACAGGCATGAACGTTAAGTGGATAATTTACAAAATTATGTAAAAATGCAGTATGGCACGTTTTGACTGTATTGTATTGGAGGTAATTTAAAAACCTTGCAGCTGTGAACACATCAGATTTTCTTTTTTGAAGCTGAAATCATTAATATTAATTTGCCTTGAGCAAATCTAAGTAATTTCATAACTGACGCACCCTTACCAACATTTAACGTTTGATGTATTGATTTCGTGCATCCAATGTAGTGTATTATATTCAGATGAATAACATATCTTCCAATGTCGATTACTTTTTAGAATAATTTTAGAGATATAGTTTAAAGACGCTTCACGATCAGTAGATTTCTTTACACACTTTAGTCTCAATTATTCAGACGTTTTATCGATTATTTTGTATATCGGTCTGGCGACGATTAACGTCAGAACCCCGGCCCTCTATAACATGCGGGAATTAAGCGGCCATCGCCAGGGTCGTTCTTCAAACTGATATTTTATAAACAAATCGTCAATTTCACACACGTGTCGCACATGGATCAAAAGATGAACATACATCACTAAAAACACGTGTGCCACGCCACCGGTGGTAAAAATATCTAGCTGAAGTTTGGGACAAATAGGTTTATTATAGTCATATGAATAACACACATGGGGCTCGGTTTCGAGGGTACCGGGGTCTTTTATACCCTAAATTTGTATAAGGTTTAAGAATGTGTATTAACACCGGATTCGATACAAAGTGTTGCTGTTATTTACTGGTGTGTATAGGTTTATTACTAACCGAGAGTATCCTGAAACCGAGCCCCTGTAGAATAACATCTTCCGATGTCGCTTACTTTATAGGCTAATTTTAGAGGTAATATCTGAAAACGTTTCAGGATCTCTAGAGTTTCTACTTACACAGTCGTGTGCCAAACCGACGATCGTAAAATTCAATTCATCAGAACTCGGTCATTTTATCAAACATCTAGCTACAATATTGAATATAAACCAATACAAGTCTTATGAATAACATGTCCTCTTATGTCGCTTACTTAAGTAAGTATTTATTAAGATTTTGTGCGGCGATGCTTTCTCAACTGTACAGGTAAGTACATATAAAATTGAAATTTGGTATAAAGGTGTATTAAAGGCATATTAACAACATATCTTCTGATGTCCCTTACTTTATTCGGTATTTTTAAAGATTTTGGTTGGCGACGCTTGTTGTCACTTGAAGACGCTTGTTGTCGGTATGACAATGCAAGCCTAAAATCAACTGTGTCATATTGTACGTACAGTAATAGCTTCTAGCCAGGCTATTACTTCATTAACATCCATGTTAGAAGATTTCCTACACTGTAAATCTTATCTTAGAGATCTAGGATATACATATATATATTATAATTTTGAAATATTTCAACAACAACAAAAAATATATTAAAGAACATGCTATCATTTCATCATTTTTATAACTAAATACTGGTATATGATATATCTAAAATTGAAATATATTGTATAAATGTTCTTATTATGGGAATTTAAGGTGTTTCTACAAGTGAATGTAGAGATTCAACTGGGGAGAACCGTGATAACTTCTCATGAATAACCTTATGTACAGATTTGAATTGCATGCACCAGTACATGTATGCAATCTTATTTTGACAATTATATTACAGAATCATAATTAATATTAATGGAAAATTAAGATTCTTTTTATTTTACTAGTATATATCTTGAAATAAAAAAAAATCATAATATTTGTTTACACATTGCAAATTGTAGTTCTGAGCCTGGCATAAACTTGGTTCAAAATACCGGTATATTAATTTTCAATGTGATCAGAAAAGCAGAGGGAGATTGTTAATATAAATGCAAAGGTTAAAACATTTTAAAAATGGAAATAAATCTTGAAAGAAAAGGTCAGTTGTGCTATATATATTTCTATAGATTAGGTTCACCACAATCGCCACTCTGTGGTGGGAGACCCATGTTCAATTCATGGTGGAAATAATAGTACAACTTGAAATTATGTAAATACTGCAAACAAATATAAACATAAAGAACTAGTTATATACAACTCATTTCCCATTACTTGGTACATTTCATATACACATATATATATATACTTGTTAATTTGTTCTTTACTGTATTCATACAACAACAGGACATTCGAACATCTTGGTAGGCAGTGAGTATTACATTAGTGATTTGTGAACTTAAGCTAGAAAATGGATTTTTTATAGTTATCAAAGTCTTGGTGTTGACCTCTTGTGAACGCCTTTTGTTCGTCATAGTAACCTTTAAATCACTTCAGTTATTTTTTGAAGGAAAGTTCTATGGTCAAATGCAAGCCAAATTTATGAATTACATTTGGATCTAATCTGCCAGGGGTTTTAGCCCAAAAGAGGTCAAATTGACTAAATTTTCAACAGTCTTCTTATTCAGAAACAGAGATGCTAAAATCAAATACTCTTCATAAATGCAAAAAGTCCTGTAGGCCTTTTTCAAATTTATGAATATTTTGCTACCTCTGGATTATTCATTTCTCCTTGAAAAAGAGGTAATATTAAGGCTTCAACAAAAAAAATGTTTTTCATGCAACATTCCAGAGAAGAATAGGGAACTTTTTTTAATTTTCATGGATCAATATATACTTATACAGGGTAATAACAAATGTAAGAACAGTGAACTTCTATGCATTTCATTTGTTAATATTCTGTCAAGAATGTGATCAGGATCCCATGACCATAACAGTGCATATGATCTTTGCCGGACTATCAAAATGATCTTCATGGATACAAAGTAGGTGATAACATTTTCCCTAAGGTCCACAGGGAAAAACTAAGGTAGGTCATTATCAAGTTATCTGAAGCATATGTATATCTTGCTTTTGGACTTACTGTAGTTTATTTGGGGAAATAACACTTTTGGGTACAAACTCAAAGTTGGTTGGAATGACTATCATATGACTGAATTTTGATGGTATAACAATAAAGAACCTGGCCCTTCCCTAGGGCCTGTATGGAGGGGCCAAAGAGGGCAAATTGGCTGACATTTCAACAATCTTCTTCTTCAGATCCAGATATGCTAGAATCAATCACTCTTCGTTGATGGAAAGGTCCGAAGTCGCTATATCTTAAATTGCTATTTCATTACAGTCCTCCACTATATAAATTTTTATCTGAAAATTGTCAGCAATATATACCGTATG
The DNA here is from genome assembly GCF_002113885.1 of Mizuhopecten yessoensis. Lineage (NCBI taxonomy): Eukaryota > Metazoa > Mollusca > Bivalvia > Pectinida > Pectinidae > Mizuhopecten > Mizuhopecten yessoensis. The sequence continues at coordinate 1,353,993 of NW_018404667.1, forward strand.
TCAGACAATTATGTACCCGCCAAAAATGATATATCAACAATATATGTTGGTCTCTCCCAACATGAATTTCTCTCAAGGAATTCAAAAAATAATTTTTGGATTAAATGAACTCTTGTTCTGTTTATGTTTGATTTTTACATCACTCCAACAAATAACATAATTACATGTATAACTTGGTGAGATCACTGTTGTATATTTATCATTTCTGTGTTGTAATTGCAATGGTCCTGTTTATATCTATTGCAACATCTGACTTTTGAAGATACTGGTATAGTGGTGTCATGCTTTAGGATCAAATTATGTTCACGATATAATGCTTTCTTACATTAAAATGTAAATGATTAAATTGTTTTATCATTAAGTTATTCAAAAGGAATGGATATTGCAGGCATTGGTTCTCCAATATTAGAATATTGAGAAATTGAATGCTGGTTTAGAGTTACAAATTGGTAACCATTATTATAAATAATTACTTAATATTGATTTAGAATCATCTTTCATAACTACTTAATACTGATTTAGAATCATCTTTGAGCTAATTGATGGTGTTTGCATGTCACCTATAGACCAAGTAAAGCTTGTAAATGAGAGATGATGTTGTAACAACATCAGTTCTTTATTGTTTGTCTGTGTGTACTTAGAAATTACCATGCTCTTTGCAGGTTATGAAAAGACTAATACACTCGTACTAACTATGATTGCTCCTAGGGTCATGTCACTCGAGCATGGTAACATTATAACATTGAAATGGTTGATCAACAATGACCTTTCTGACGTGTTAATTCCACCAATTGACTACAGTGTGATTTGTTTGGCAAGTGCGTGCTTATTGTACGCGGAATCGTATAGCTACTGACGTCAACACTGTAAATAAAATCTTTGTGTATATACTATTTATAGCGCAGCTTTAACGTAATTAATTGTATTGAATGTCTTACCGGGAGTGCATGACAGCTAGACAGAACAGGGAAGTTATTGTTTACCTTTCTATTAGACTTTACTTAATAGACAGTAGTTGCGTACCAATGCACAATGCCACTATCAAACGTATATGACATGTTTGATTAATTTGATAACGTACCCTTGTTATACTGTGTAATGTGATCTTACGGTGTTGATTCTCCAGATCATATGATAGTGCGTTGGAACTGTCTTTCCTAAGTAGCCGATGATAATTTCATTTTTTCCTACCAAAACTGAGTTAAACATGTAAAATATGGGATAATGAAATATTCTCCTTTCTAAGAATGCTTCGAACAATAAACACGAACTTAAACCCAATAAAATATGTCAATTAAAACACCATTATTATACTAAAAGTAAACAACTTGTAAAATATTCGTTCCAATATTTAAGGTAGTTATTAATATAACTATATTTTCAACAGTCAATCTGAATTACCATGTTTATGGTGAAAAACTTTTCTATTTTGATTGAGTTAGTGTATGTATCCGGTTTCTAACTTTGTATATATACCAATACGATTGTATTTAAAAAAAAAATAGAATGTACACATCATCAATAATTCTCTGTTTAATTATAAGGGACATGATGAAAAAATAAATACGCCACTTTAATTTAAACAGCAATATTTAAATATTAACAGTTTCATGGAACCCGTCTTTTTGATAGAGGGGACTATACTGTATATTTCAATCAAAGTTTTACAAACAAAAACAATTTTACAAATACAGAACGAAGATGTTTTTGAAATCTGAATATGGTGACCTGAAGATACAATGTCATTTGGCTATATTATGAGAAGCACACCAAACTATTTAGATAATAAAAAAAAACACATTTTCATACCATTAAAAGTAAAGTTAGATTTGAAAGTCATGGTGGAAAAACTAGAGACTAACCTGTTGAAAATATAAATAATAAGATATTCGAGTTTAACCTTTTTTTTATATCATTAACTGTATTATATTAACTCATTGTATACATTTGCATGTTATAGTGTTATGCTATTATACAAAATGAAACATTTTAACAAAATGACTTACCGTGTCTATGTAATGCTTAAAAGTCGTATTAACTGACTTAAATGACTGTTTTGGATATTTATATACAGTGTAGTTATGTATTATTCATATAAGTTCGTGTATATAATAATTGTCATATCCTGAAAGATAGTGAACACCCACTGCTTTATTGCGACGCAAATAAACAGGGGTACTAGCAACACGAATGACTATGTTTTGGTTGTTTCTAACACAACATGATTAAGTCAATTAAGATATATATATAGACCGGTATTTTCCTTAAAGTAACTGGTGTTTAAATAAAACCAAGTATAATGGACGGAGATAGCACGATCAATTATGAACTATTGTAGTTCAGTACTGAACTGAAACGATAGTTTAAAATTATATAAGAAGGACATGCTGCACACAATTTCACTGTATCAAATGAAGTCAACAAAGACATTTCTGACGTGTTTATTTCATCAATGGACTACGGTGTGATTTGTTTGATTAATGCTTGCTTATTGTACGCGGAATCGTATAGTAACTAACGACAACATATTATTTATAGCGCACATTTAAAATTTCTTCAAAAGTGGGTATTCTAAAATATTACTGATAACATGTCTTACCGTACCTTAATGTCTAAACATCACGATCGCTGAAATCCCCCTTTATTTACGTCATACATGAAATGTATATCTCCTTCAAATTGAGTTTTATACTGTGCAGTCTGTCAGTTCGAAAGAACACTTGAGTTTACAGATTGCTTTCCCCTTTATGTATTGAGGCTTATATTGCATTGATACTGCTTTTTTATGTGAAAGTACAAACACAAATAATTTAGTGCTACTACAATTTCGGCTTTGGTCTACGTGTCGTACATGATAAATGCTAAAGAACATCGTGTGATTGGTTCTTGGTATACATTCAATTTAGTGTCCGGTAACAATCCACGTAATACATGTTGCTTAAATATCTTTATATTTTTGGCAATGGTATTACATGTTGCGTGTTTTAGTTAAATTGAACATTTTCAGATGTCTTCATGACCGATCCTAGGGGGTCCATGACCAAAATACATAAAACCCCCAAACCTCATTTATGGTTACTAGATCACCTGGTCCGAAGACCATACCGTTGCGTATGTTGTCCATCCGTCGTCCGTACATCAAAAATTGCTTTAAACGACTTCTTCTTCTTAACCACTGCCTTAATTTAACTAAATTAGACTGGAAGCATCCCTAGATGGTGGGGAATCAAAATTGTACAAATGGTGGGGCTGACCTCCAGGTGGCTACGGGGCGTTGCCAAAAGGGGCCAATTTTGCTTTATTGTTACAAACGACTTCTTCTGTAGAACGATGTCATGGATATTGACCCTATTTTGTCGGAAGCATTCATGGAAGGCAAGGATTCAAAATTGTACAAATGGTTAGGTTGACCCCCTGACCCCAGGGGTCGAGGCTACAAAAAGTGTATTACTTTGAAATGGTTGAGATCCCCACCGTATAACCATATATACAATTGCTGAGTAGAATGAGAAGAATGCACATTTGCTTTCAGGATGGCTCTAGGGTCAGGCCCCACCATCGGAGACGCGGTCCCTTAGTCATAACCTAAAAACAGTTGAGATCCCCACCCGAAAACTATGTATATAAATACTTGGCATAAAGAGAAAAAGAGTCTTTATATTAGAATAGACCCTGGGATCTGACCCAACCAAGAGGGGCATAGTTTCTTAGTCACAGCTTGGAAACATTTCAGATCCCCACCCTATAACCATATATATAATTGCTGAGTATAAAAAGATGAATGCACATATGCTTGCAGGATGACTTTGGGGCCTGCCCCACTCTCGGAGACTTAGCCCCTGGGTCATAACTTCGAAATGGTTTAGATCCTTACCCTAAAACTTTATATGCAATTGTTGGGCATAAAGAGACGAATGCAGCCATGGTATTAGAATTGATCCCCGGGTCTGCCCCAACCTTTCAGACCTATCTCCTGGGTCATCACTTTGAACAGCTGAGATCCCCATCCTAAAACTATAAATACAAATGCTGGGCAAAAAGAGACGAATGGAGTCATGCTATTAGAAATGGTCCTGGGTCTTGCCACAACCCCAGGGACCTAGTTTCTGAGTCACAGCGTGGAACCAGTTGATATCTCCAACCCATTACTATATATGAAACTACCGGGCATGAAAAATGTAATACAGATATGCTACAAAGATTGGCCTTGGGGTCTGGGATATTCCATTGGGCTCCCAAAAGGGGTTAGTAAATGTCCGACTTTTCGGTTAAGGATTTTGGTAGCAGGTCCGTGGTCTTTCAGCCGAGCAACCGGTTAACCGGCTTACCATTGACAACCATACGTAATAATCTACATACCAAATCTATAACTTTGGTAAATAATATCCAAATGCCGACCAATCAGGATCTGACCTAAAGCGGACATTTTGTCAAATAAAAAAATCAATGCAGATCGCAGTATTGTTCGTCGTGACCTTATACACTTTTACATAGGTATATTCGACAATACATACATTTCGACTCATCAGAAGCCATTCTGCAGTCCCTTCTTTAAGAACACGATTAAATTGTTCAAATAAACGTCGTATATTGTGGTCTATAAATCAGAACAGAAGTTGTTATAAATGACTCAGAAAATGATAGGCCATGATTTAGATCTGATCGGAAACTGAACATCGAATTTCATTAGTTACTACATGTATTATATGTAACTGAAGTACACCTCTATTACTATGATACTTGTATCCCTCTGTACAACCACGCATGCTTATACATTAAATCTGTGTATCTTACATATCTTTATATACCTTTGTAAGTCAACGGTGTTGAGATAAAATAAAACAAGAGCCAGAAGGGCACCTGAATATTAAAGCATCCGTTGGAAATTATTCTCATTACAAACAATCCCTCCAGTAGTACATAACAAGAAGTATTTTAAAGAGTAAAACCTCAAATTCCGCGATTGAACCCCGCAAATCTGCACCCAAAGGGGCCTCACCCATCATTTTTACAAAATTAAGATCCCTTCGCATAAGGATAATCCAGGCAAAATTCGGAAAAATCTCTCAAATGGTACATAAGAAGAAGGTATTTTTAAAGATTAAATTAAACCCCGATTTCCCTTTTGAGCTCCGCCCCAGAGCAAATTGGGACGAAATCGCTAATTACCTCAGGAAGAAGAGGGATTTTTAAGGTTTACCTCTATTTCCCCTATGGGGACCTAACCCTCTACCCCAAGGGGGCCACATCCAACGTTTATACAAAATTGAGAGCCCTTGGTCCATGGATGCTACAGACCAAATTGAGATGAAATCCCTTAATCCCTATGATAGAAGAGATATTTTAAAGGTTTTACCTTTACATCCCCTATTTGGCCCTGGTCATATGGTTCTCAGGAGGATAAGGTCGAAACCACGGAGAAAACAATAGAGCCGCCAGTATTCTCGCACCTAAGACGGAGATATCCAAAGTCATACCTCATGCTAGATTTTTTTTTTATCTCGTCCGACCTGTCTTGTACCTTTATGTGACATTGCGATGTATTCATCCGCGTGCTAACTACTTGAAATTGGCAATTTTCATTATAAATATTCTGTTTGTCGCTATATGTATTCTTTTGATGTTGTTAGATATTTGATGTTGTATATGAAATATAATCTACACTGTGAAATACATTGTAATTTATACCAGGATGGACTACATTTTACGCGGATGCATTCAAATGTAGCTAAAGTAGTGAAGAAGTCATTATTATTTGAGTCCCACGACGGGATACTTGTAGTTGTTAGCAACAATTTTTTTTTTAAATAAAAGGTGCGCGATTTTTTTTTTAACTGTTACTGAGCAAGATCGGATTATCTCAGCCTCCAAGATTTTTCCGTTATTTTTCATCCCTCCTGAAAAACCGATGAAGGCCGAAGGAGAATGACGTGTTTGTGACATTATATTATGACAACCTCTAAACAATGGGGTATGCATGTTAGTATCATATTTTATGTCATGGACTTTTTACATTTAGAATGTATATTAGTTTTTATCTAAATCGGAGAGTGTAGAAATATAACAACATAACTGTATACGTTTAAATTCTGTTAGTTAATTTTCCCTAGCAAGGATGATGACGTTAAAACATAAGTGTCTTTGCTTCAAGGAAACACTTCCGGTTTCCGCACTGGCTACTTCCGGATGAAAAAAAAAATAACGGCAAGGGGAAGCAACTCAATTTACGCACGTATGTGTAACCATTAAAGAGCTTCACTCGGGCAACTTCGGCGCCAGAGAGCTACGCTTTTATTATATTTTCTACGCCCAGCAACTTTATGTATGGGTATGGAGTTGGAATCTTAACTGTTTCCAATGTGTGTCTCAGAAAAAAGGTCCCTGGGGTAATGGTTGATCCGAGGATACACTATAATATCATGACTACATTCGTCTCTTTATACCCAGTATTTGTATATATATAGTTTTCGCGTGGGGTACTCAACTGCTTATCAAATTTATGACCGAGGGATTAAGTCTGCAGACCCCGGGGATAGTTTTTACAACAAGACTGCATTCGTCTCTTTGTGCCTAACAATTGTATTACTAGTTTTGAGGTGGTGATCTTAACCTTTTCGAAGTTATGACCCAAGGGTTAAGTCTCAAAGGGTAAAACAGACCCCAGAGCAATCCCGGAAACAAGGTTGCATTGAGGAAAATGGTTGCTTGAGGTCTGTGTTGTATGCAGTATTCAAACAAGTGTGGACTTTCACGGTAGAAAAATGAACTTGACACATGTACCGAAATGGGCTGTAAATTAGGTAATTAATAACAAAAAAGAACCATCCAAAATGGAACAAGATAGGAGGGATCAATAGAAAGCAGGCATTTGGTCAAAAGTACGTTTGAGGTAAAATCTTACGATTTAGGTAACACCATGCATTACTTGACATGGGGATGTGGAATTGTAGATAAAACTTTAGTGTTATCCATCTATCGATCAGGTCAGTCATGGATGACATAGATATAGGAACGGGAGAATGTGAACTCCACAAAACAGAGAGGGGTACATGTAACTGCCATTGCCATATGGTACAGTTATATATAGTATTGTTGTTTCGAAAGAGTGGAGTTAAATTGCTAAACGTACCTCATTACTTTGTACATATGTGGTGCCTATTCACCAAAAGTTTATGTTGTATAGATTGTTACAAGTACTTGGGGGATTGTATAGGGGGTAAGACGTCTAGAGTGAGAGTTGAAAGTTGATGTTCGGCAATGTGAGCCTCTGGAGAAGTAGACCATAGAAGGACTCGGCTGGAGGTGCCAAAGATGACCCGTATACAACACTTAGTACTTAGTTGAAAGTTAGAACTATGTGTTTAATGTTGTGACGCTATATAATCTGTGTTCCAGTAGATTTGCTGTCGTGTTCTAAAACTATAAGAAAAAGGACATTTACAAAATCTAAGAGAGATCTTGCCAAGAGAGCCTTGGTTATGGCCTCTGAAAGTCGCGACCACAATATGTGATACACACAACGACATTTTGCAAGCACTTGATATAAAGCACTTGGATACAACAATATAGAAGGAAATTGAAAGTGAAAAGGAAAATATTCGGTAACATAGTCAAGTTCAGCCCTCGTGAGTCAATGATATATTATGTGCATATATAAATTGTAAACCAGTAATAAAAAAAATATTATATTAGATGAATTGACACGCATACAACACCCAACTCGTACTGACATGACAAACTAGGCCTACTGTCTATGTTTGAAAACTCAATTGCGAACTACGAAAGCATATATCTTGCTTAGAGAGCATTGGCTGTGGCCTCTGAATGACGCGATCACAATAAGTAGTAGTTATACAAACAATAAGTCCACACTTGTTGTTCGATGTGCTGTGTGATACACACAAGGAAGTTGTTCAATCACTTGATATACAGTACTTGGATAGACCTATGACGAAGGAAATTGAAAGTGAAAATGATAATTTCCGGTAACATAGTCAAGTTTAGCCCCCGTGAGGCAATGCTATATGATGTGAGTGTATATATTGTTAACCAGCAATCGTATCTATTTTAGATGAATTGACACGCAAACAACATCTTACTCGTACTGAATTGTCAAAATAGGCCGACTTCCTATATTTGAAAACTCCATCTACATAAACTACGAAAGCAGATAGTATTAACAATGAAGTGTGAGGTGTTGATGTTGTTACTTTTACTACAGGTGGATGCCTCTTACCAACACAATAATCTTCCCGAACACAAAAGGCGCCATTGTAATGCTCTACAGACCTCGGATATCATGTAGCATGCGTTACCTGAGATACGCCGCATCCTTCAGGCAGAAACCGAAAACACCAGACATCTCCTTCAGGCAGAAGCCAAAAACACCAGACATCTCCTTCAGGCAGAAGCCGAAGACACCAGACGTCTCCTTCAAGCAGAAGCCGAAAACACCAGACGTCTGCATGAAGAGCACGTTTTTACTTTAAGAGGAAATATCATATCTTCAATTGTTTAAAAGTTATAATTATAGAATATCACACTGTTTTTAATGATTTGTTTTGAAAACATTTGTCTCATTGCGAAGCTGTGTAATAAAGCGGCACGTCAACGAAATACTAAATCTTCGAATTGACTTCTAGGCTAATGGTCATCGAGATCCTTGGTCTGAGACAAACGTAAATGAATAGATTTTCGCGGAGGAATTCCATGAACTTTAAAACTATATAGATATATTGTAAAACAGTTTTAGAGCGTCGGCTTCTCAATATGCACATTAACGCTCAAACTGATATCTTTATTATCACAATATTTTGTTTTATAATCCCAAAAAGGTATGTCTATGACGAACTAGCTAGGCGGAAGTCCTTTTTGTGGGGATGCTATTGCCATGGTACAAGCAGAAGAATGTCATTGAGAAAATGCATTCATAGAAAAATTGTTCTCATGTCGTTCTCAGACTTAATCTTGAGTAGGTAGGTGATGCCTCCTCGATACACAAGGGTTAGCGCTCACTTTCGCTCGCTGTACCCCTTGAATATGTCATCGCAAAATAGAAGACACACAGACAGCTGATTTATTGGTTTCAAATTAATGGGGTTTTTTCCGCGGAAAAAAAATATTTCTGAAAGGATAAGTTGTTTTCCCTCCGATGGCACGGTGGTTTTCCCCAGTGTGTTTTCCTCCACTTCGAAAACACGATTTGTTCCTTAGTGGCGTCGTAAAAAAGCTCTATATCTTATGTTTGATGCTGGCAATATACACGACGTTAAGTGTATTTTTTATTTACATCATTTAATGGTATCGTAAACATTTTACCAAACTCTGCCATGCAAATTAGGTATTTTATCTTTCTTTTTCTCTGACTTCTTATTATAGGTGTGATCTTGTTGAGATGTGAGCCTGGATGGGTATACCACAACGATATTTCATTTCAGTAATACTTACCATAACTTCAGTATGCATATACAATACCAACACCCATCTTTGTAGCCCAAAACAAAAGATTCAAATATCCCTACCTCCCTTCAATGACGTGACCTCTATCTCGATGACAGAGCCATGAAGTGATCTCCCTTCTTCCTCCTTTGATGGCGCCTGCTGCCTGCTGACGTCCGGAGCTTGCTCCATTTCGAAAATTTGTTTTGTCCGTTTGGTTTTAGTGTCAACTCAATTTTTGGCGCAGTCTGTGTGCCTTATACCCATTTGGTTGAAAATTATTTTTGTGCCTTTTACGGCCGTTATTTACTCCACGTGTGCCGGTGGTGTGCCACGGTCCGCCATTATCGTGGGCTAATTTTCGACCTCTGTTTATTTCGTTGACGGTTGTTTGTTTCGGCAAACGTTATTTATTTTAACCGTTTTCTGATTTATATTACGAGTGAATTTTTTTCTACGTTGCGTTCTTTGTACTATCGTATTTTATCATTTTTTCCCGTGTTATCTGCTTTTAAATTTGTGTTTACGGTCGCTTTGGAGGGTGTGTATCGGTCGGGACAGCTACGAGGTTCAGCTCATTTGTGTTCTCATTTGTTTGTGGAACGGGACCCTCATGATTCTTGTCCCAGGTGTCGTCTTTGCAGTAAGGATTCGCCTTGTGAACTTTGTTCACAGACTAAATCTCAGGACAAGGACTTCATTGTTCCAAAGCTACCCTCATCTTACGTAAGAGAGATTCGTCTGTTTTTTCCGGTAAGCGAGGGAAGCAGAGAGGTAGGGGTCGTGCCACCAGCTCTCTGGGGTCTGGTGGTACTGTCTCTGTTCGTGTCTCGGGGATTTTGCTTCGGCGAGTCCCTCCCGTGAGCAGGGGGTGGCCCGTCCTGTCCAGGAACTCCCTAGAGTAGGGTAGGGGCAGCCCGACCCTGGCTTGGCACAGCCAAGGGTCGAATTTGCCGGGAACGCCTGTAAGCTTTCGCGCTTTCGGGTAGGGACTACCGGCCGCCAGTCATTGACTCTGACAGGTGGTGCTGTCGTTGGTACCGGGCCTGTTCTTTCGGGTTCAGGTCCTGGTTTGACAACAGACTTTCTTTCGGGATTGTCTGTGTCTACCGGGAATAGTGACGCGCAGCTCATATTGAAGGTATGCAACGCTTCATCAATGCACTTATGTGTTAGAATTCAATTGTTCGCTTAAATTTCACCGCCCTTCAATAAGGACGTAAGCAATATATAGTATATATAATTTGATATACATTGGAAGCAACATCGATGCATGTGTAATGCTATTGATTAATACCTGTAATGAATCTACAACGTACCATTTTAATTTTGTTTTCAGGGCCGAACACGAAATGTATCCTTGAAGACGAAGATAAAAAATACCTACCAGGACAGGAATGAGCTTCAAACGCCACACGTCAACATAGATTATTAATTCATGGTTTTTGAACATTATAGGATTGATTGTTTAAATATTTTGCCTACTTAAGTGAAGTAACGATGTCGTGGAGGAAATATAGCATTCCATTGATTTTTATTAAACTTCAAATATTGGTCACTTTTGCTCTCTGCATTCCTAGAGTATATCATAGCAGAATTGGAGGCACGCGGCTGGTAATTTGATTGGCATCATGTGAACAAATCTGACCAATCGCACACTGATACATCCGACTTCAAGGCTAGTCGCGAGATTCTTTTGGTGTACAAGACAGGATCAAACTACAGGAGTCACCTGGTCTAATCTTTAAGGTGGCGCACAGTGAGCCTTCGATTTTGCTTTGACATATGCCATGGGTGCAAAGAGCGTAAGTGAGCGTAACATCGAGGATGGTAATGCCGAAGTCCCTTCCAAAGATTATGAGGTTATGAGAAAGTTGGAAGCTGAAGTGCACAATACTCATTATACAAATACTTAAAATATATTTTTCTTATCATTGAAGGGTGTTAGTTTAACCGAAAGTTTATTTAAACCCACAGAACGCGCAAAATTTACTCTTGAACACCTTAGTTTAGGTCCTGATATAGTTGTAAAAAATCATCAAGTCCCCATAACGTCAAGTTCTTAAACCAGTTTACAGTTTAGTAACGATTTAGCTGTCGAACGATTGACGTGCACTCTGTAAAAATATAAAGTAATTTATAAAATATCAGTATACATGTACATGTGTGGATGCACGTGAAAAGGGGATATAATGCGCGATAACCTCTGGTTAAACGTACCTGACAGGTATATATACCATGCACGATAACCTCTGGTTACACGTACCTGACAGGTATATATACCATGCGCGATAACCTCTGGTTAAACGTACTTTGACAGGTATATATACCATGCACGATAACCTCTGGTTACACGTACCTGACAGGTATATATACCATGCGCGATAACCTCTGGTTACACGTACCTGACAGGTTTATATACCATGCGCAATAACCTCTGGTTACACGTACCTTGACAGGTTTATATACCATGCGCAAGCAGGCTGTGGAATGATGTCCCTTGTCCACATGATCGAGATAAACTTGTATCCATAAAAGAGTAAAACATTGTTTTATATTTTGATATATGTTATTGTCGATATGTTTTGACATAAGCTTTACTTGTTTGTATTTGACTCTATATTTAAAAAAAATACAAAAAATATAGTTCAGAATACCAGGAAAGTTTGATTTTTTAACACTAGGCATGCGCAATAATAGGAGAATTTTGATTTAGTTCCATTTTACGTACGTAAAGGGAGATAATTGTTTTATGAAAATTGTTATCCATCTGCAAAAAGTTCCATTTTTTTTTTAAGGATGACAACTCCTATTAAAATCAAAAAGTAAAATGAAAATAAGCGAAAGGAAAAACACAGTGTATATATATATTTTAACTATTCATCCGTTTTACAAGAAACTATATATTACGTTTGTTTTTAACTTGTAGATAATTACATTTATGATTACTATTTCAAAGAAAAAATCTATTTGTATAACTTATAATATATTTCTGAAAAATAAAAATAAATGTTTGATATATAAACAGTGCTTCTTTTCCTTTATTATTTGTTTGTATAGTTCCAAACAATGTCACACGCACACACACACAACCTTAAAAAATGATGAATATGTAAAAATTAACAAAATCTCATTTTTTTTTATATTTGCCCCAAAAAATCACCAATCTGTTAGATTGATTAGATTTTCTTAAAAACACCTTTACATGATTAAACAAGTATTGTGTAAATGTTTCAACGAGTTAATTGCTTAAGGATAGAGCCTCCTTAAGAGAACTATTGAGAAACGACTCCCTGTTCATTTTTTTACTGACATATGGGAAGCAACTCTTACGACCTTACACATTGACAAATTTGAGGAATGGTATTTTCCTGCGTTTCGCAGTAATGGCAGGAAATGTATGTCTGTTATGATTCGGATGGAACTGTATTTTGATTGGCTGAGTGTTTTGACACATGGATATAAATGAGCGAAAGTGCTTTGCACGTGCAGGTTATAGAGTAAGAGAGGAACACGTGGTAAGGTAGTCATTCTAGCCTGGACTTCCCGACCAGACGGTTGGGTTTTATTCAGCAGAAAAATGGAGTCGGCGATAACACAAGCAATGCAGCAGGCATTCCTATGATGGACAGCATAGAAAACTTGATATCCGCCAAGTTTGACGGTTTCCAGCAGCAAATCTCCGATTCGCAGAAAAGTTTGAGTGAGGTGCAGTTAGCTACACTAGAAACAATGACCAAGGAATGTTATAAATTTAACAAGAAAGGAAATGAAGAACAATTTAAAGTGAACACCAAGATTAGACAAAACATAAAGGAGGCGGAGGTAGCGCTCAGAGAAAATGATTAAGATAGCCGATAGCTCGGAGTTTGGCAGGAAAACTGTCACAGAAAATGGACAAAAAGAACTGGCTGATGATTCTGAGGATAAAAAAACGAATGTATGAAGTGGAGAGCAGGGCACAGCGGAAAATGAAACAGAATACTACACAGAAGAGAGCCAGGGCTATGGCCCGTCGAACGCACCCATACATACCGGAAGCGGAAGCAAAAGCAACACAGGGAAAAATTCTGTCAACACACGAGACAACACGCCGTCCTAGGACTTGTTTCAGTTGTGGGAAACCGGGCCACTGGCGGTTTGAATGTAGAGAGACTTTCCAGAAGGCGGATATACGCAACGCTAAGTTAAGTATTGAATTAGAAAATCCGAGTTGTTTCTCCAGGGTCCAGGCTGAAGGTCGCATATGATTTTTGGGTTAGAAAACGGGACGATAGGGCAGTTTTAGAAGTCGTTAAGGATGGTTACATGTCTTTGCCTCCTAGAGCAGATACTAGGAATAATAAATCGGCGAGAGAACAGGTTGATTTCGTTGAGAAGGAATTGGCGAAACTTTTAGAAAAGGGCCGTATTTCTGAAGTGAACGAGAAACCACACGCTGTGAATCCTTTAACGGTTGCGGACAACAAAGAGAAACTGAGCTTAATTTTGGACTGTTGGCTAATCAATCCTCATATTTATAAGTCAAAGTTTAAGTATGAAGATAACTTGGTTGCCAAAGATGTTTTTTCAAAAGGTGATTATATTTTTGGTTATGATTTGAAATCGGCTTACCACCACATTGAGAATGTTGAGGCGCACATAACTTTCATAGGCTTTGCAAAGAAGGATTTGGAAAGTGCAGTTTTTTTGATTGCACATGCAAAATGTAGCTTAGAGCCTCAGAGTGAGTGTTAGTTTGGTTGGGCCTTAGATGGCAGATGACTAAAGGTAAAGTATATGTGACAGATAGAAGGGTACAGAGCTGCAGTGAAGTTAGTAACAGTATAGAACAGGCTGGTATTTTCCTGCGTTTCGCAGTAATAGCAGGAAATATATCTCTGTTTTTTAGCCCAGGACCAGTACTGCTAGTGTTATATTAAGTGATAGGTTTCGTGGTGAGTGGTGCAGGAAAGAGATGCCTAGGCTGGTATAATGTTTAATGTAATATATGGATTTGTATTGAAATTGATTATTGGTTGATTAAATGACGCTCCAGTGCTGCTGCGCGGCAGGCAATCACAGATATTGTGTTGTTATTTCATTATAGGCTATTTGGTAGCACTGTAGGGATGTCGGTAACAGTATAGAACAGATATAAGCCAATTTAGGCCTATCGGATATCCTTATGGGAAAGGACGTGCTGCTACTGTTTTGAGAGTACTGAGCAGTGGTCAATTTACTCACTTATGCGAGTAAGACCTTGGAAATTTGAAGTTCACCTCAGGACGGCATTAGCTAGTGAAATAACCAATCTTGTCGAAGACGAAGTACAAAAAAAAGTTGTTTAATGTATTAGTTTGTTCACAGTGATGTTGAAAGCTTCATTAATCATGGTAAATTATCATTACGGTTGTCTCTTTCAAAATGTTTACTTTCTTTAATAGAAGTTTTTTCGGTAAATGAAATATTTTATTTCTGATTTTCAAAGAAAAAAAGGTATTGAACTGATTGTGGGTTATGAAAAAAAAAAAATTATTTTACTATAATATATTGAATACCTTGAAGCACTGCTTCCTTCGATTACCGCAAACATGAATAAATCATTGGTTGAGTCAAAGGTTCCATAATGTTTCAAGTAGGCATATGTCAGACCATTGTTAAAAAAGCCTGGAATGGACAAGGAGGAGTTGAAAAACTACACCGCCCAGTTTCAAATCTGCCTTTTCTGTCTAAGATCTTGGAGAAGGTTGTGTCCCTGCGTTTAGAGGTTCATCTCCATGCAAACTTCCCCATGACAACATGCAATCGGCCTACCGCATGGGACACTCTACTGAGACGGCCCTCCTTTGTGTACATAGTGATATAGCTTCTGCATTGGATAACAAGTGCAGAGCGGTGCTTGCCATGCTGGACTTGTCAGCTGCATTTGACGTCATCGATCATGGCATACTATATAAACGTCTGGGATACTCTTATGGAGGGACTGATAACGCATTATGCTGGATACAGTCATACCTGAGTGAATGACGACATTGTATTGCCATCGGATCTGCCACCTCACAGGAGAAAGTACTAGATTTCGGGGTTCCTCAAGGATCGGTTTTAGGACAACGAAAATATTGTATGTACTCCAAACCGATTGGAGAGATTAATCGTCGCCATAGCTTTCGCTATCATTGCTATGCTGATGTCACACAAATGTACATGGTCATAAAACCACAGGACAGTTGGAATACAGTCTCAGAAGTCTGGAAGCTTGTCTGACAGATATCAGTATCTAGATGAAAGCCAACATGCTTAAACTTAATCAGGAAAAGACGGAACTAATCGTCTTTTCCCCAATGTGTCAGCAAACAATTAAAAACCTAGGGGTATATTTTGACAGTTCTCTGAACATGGAGAAACAAGTGAACGCGACAGCCAGATCCTGTTACTACCAGATCAGGAACATCGGCTGTAATCGGCAGTTTATAACTGCAGATGCATGCAAGATTTTGGTGCATTCACTTGTTACCTCTCGGTTTGATTATAGTAACGCCCTGCTCTGTGGTATATCTGACAAACTAACTAGTCGTCTGCAGAGGGTTCAGAACACTGCAGCACGGCTAGTTACTCGTACTCGAAAGAGAGAGCACATCACACCTGTGCTTTATTCGTTGCACTGGTTACCTGTATGATACAGGTCGCAGTACAAAATTCTGGTATACACATACAAGGCACTGAATGGAACAGCTCCTCAGTACCTACAGGAACTTGTTACCCTGTATCAGCCGTCAAGATCACTGCGGTCGGAGTCAGAATCTTTGTTGTGTGTCCCAAAATCTCGTACTGTGACCTACGGAAACAGATGCTTTGGGAGGGTTTCGGCTACGTTGTGGAATAGCTTACCATCTGCTATTAGGAAGTCGAATACCCTGGCCAAGTTCAAAAGGGACATACAAACTCACATCTTCACGTCTGCATTTTAGAATCTTTGCAAAGACGTCATGTAAATACCATCCTTTTATTTGTTTAATTATGTGCACATTGCTTGTTAAATGCATGAAAGTTGGTTTCAGATCATGTCATTGTCAACTACGTAGACTCTCGTTAGAAAATCTATATTTCGAGTATCTTATTGGTCTTAATTGTGTTGCTTGATTAAATAGCCCCTTTAACAGAACAATATTTGACTTTAGTCTTGTAATCAACTGTATACATATTATGGTGATTTATTATATACCTCTGACCTGTAATAGAATTGTCTATATATGAATGTCCTTAACTGTTGGAATCGTAATCAATAACAGACTATTGTTGGTTTGAATACCTTCTAAGATTCATTCTTGGGAAGAATAAAAATCAGATTATCTTAATTTTCGTTAACACCATTAATTGGATAATACAATCTAACAACTTTTACACGCGATTAAATATAAAATATAATGTCAGGTATTACTTTCCAAGAATAATGACAACAGCAATATATATAAAACAGTTGACACCAATCACGCTATTTCCAGGAAATTATTTTTCCGAAATAGTTCCTATCTTTTAAAACTTGCAGAACGAATAAGGAGGAACTATATACAACGATTAACCATTTTGTCAAAGCAGTGCTATTTCAAGAAAGTTTAAGGATATGCTTTGAGTTTGTAACCCCCACATTGCGTCAAAACATTTTCGATGGGAATAAAATATCCGTCTCGGCTTCTTCCAGCAAAGAACAGTCCCACACACACGAGTTTGTCTTCGGCATTTTTCACAAACACTCTCCATCCAGAGTCACCTTTCTCATGACTGACACGACACAGTATTCTTGTCAATCCCCTCATAAGAACTTTACCCTGAGGATAATCAATCTTTTCTTCGTGTCCTATCGCTGAATAGACACACTTCAAGTCTGAAGTAAAAGCGCCGAATTTCAAAACGGGACTGGTCGACTGGCAGTCTCCAATGGTTCCTGTGTTGAAAGTCAATTATTCTGCAATACATATCCAACAAAAATATCGTCAATATATTTGCCAACAAAAATGTTTTTCATTATTCATTTTGTGGCAGATGATTTTTTACACTAATTTTGCCCTGAAATTGACATTGTGATGGAAACATATTTCAGATTGTAACTTCTACATTCGGATACTATGTTACAAGGTCAATTGTAACATTCTCTGATCATCAATTCTCTAGAAATATTGATTAGAAAAGTAAATGAAGGAAAGTCAAATTATTTTTTTAATTAACGCGGTACCATTTTTTGTTTGTTTTTGTTTTTGTTGAGAAATCGATAAGTTATAGTTTTGATCTTTTTCAAAAGACGATTTTGTGGAAACGAGCAAAGCCTATCATACCAAGGTTCACGAGTTGAGGAGAGCAACCAAGTCTGCGATTTCTTCTACGTATCTTTAAGGATATTTATCTAATGAGTTTTTTGTCTACGTCTTTTCTATTCCATTTAGTCGGATTTGATTGCAATCTTATGTGTAACAATTGAAAATTAGTCTGTTTATTTATTGTATCAATGATAGACAAATCACAATGCAAATCTGCAGCAAGGAATGCACCTTGATAAACAGAAACGCAGTTGATTGATATTGGAATCCGCAACGCAGACGTTTTTTTCACGACAGACGCACCAATAGACGGATCGGCACTTGGTATGAAGGCCATTTTCACTACTTCACCACAAAGATAATCTGCATTAGAATCTTTCTCTGGTTGATAGACGAGATGATTGCGTCCAGACTGAACACCAAAAGCAGGATTGTTATCAAGCACATGGTTGATTGGGCAATTCAACGAAAGGTCCAATTGTCCCGCAAACCTTGTGGTCTGCACAACTTCCGGTAATGAGACCTCCACATGTCAAAGGTTCATGTTTGTCTGACGGTTGACTGGTCAACAAGATACTATATTCATCTCGAACGTCAACTGGAAAGCAGATACCCTTTTAACGCAAAAAACGAGGGAATTATTTTTCCTTCTTGGTTAGAAATCCTTTGAACTTGCAACACAAAACAATACAGTTATCTCGGAATGCTTCTCCACCCGTAGTACGAACGGCCGATATACGAATTCCGTTAAGGTTTTCGTGATTTCTCCGAAGAGTGTCACTGTTCTCATCAACTACGTATTTCATCTGTGCGTTTTCGACTTTCGACAGACCGGCGCTTCCATATCTAATTCAAAGTCAATAGCCCTTTCATTGTCCTGGTCAAACTCGTTATTTTTTTGTATATCGGTTTTTATGCCAGCTATTGTCGAATATGCATCGTCGAGTTGATCGGTGGCATAAATAACTATGACATTTTCACCAGTTGCAAGCAGTTTGCCGTATTGTACATCTTCGTGTTTCTCTAGAAGCTGGGTCAGAATTCCTCTGACGAGAATATTCTTTGTTGAGATGGTTAGAATACCAGCCAATTATTTTTCGATTGTTCTAAAAGACGAATATTTTGTTAATATCTCCAGGACGGATATGTTTTCACTGTGCATTGCCAGTTCTAACGGTGGCATCGCAGCTGAAGGTTGGTGTAAGGAAACTGTCGGTGTCAACTTGATCATTGATATCTTCAAGAAAATCTTTAACTAATTAACATTTAACTATCTAATTTTATATTCAACCAGTATCATAACACTGCATATGACATAAAGGCTTGATTAAATTTGATAAATTTACTCATAAGTTTCCAAGTTATTCAAATGTTATGTTGAACAGAACCATGATACAGATGCAATAAATATCAATTTTCCTTAATATAGAGCTTTGTATTGGTTTTGTGTTTATTTTTATCTGATGACCAGATAATGAAACGCAAATATTTGGTTTTAAAGGAAACTGGTAATCCGACTATTTACAACCCAGCTAGACAACATTGTGTACAGTACAGCTTAATATTAATGGGAGGTAACTCTAGAATGGCCTTGGACGATATTTGGCAAATACATATATATGAACAGATTTTCTAGTATACACATAATATTAATTGATCATTTTTTGGAAAAGGGGCATGAAGTTACTTTTGTTTCAAAACGAATACTACACATCTGTCATATTTTAAGAATTTAATGATTGAATTTTGCATAATTCAAATTTGAGCTTCCTTTTTGTAAAAGACGTCTGTCTATACTGTATTAACATTTATTCAATTATAATACGTATCGCTTCTCGGCCTTTTGGCTAAGATCAAAGTGTGATATCTGTTTTTATCAGCTTGATATCTGATACGTACCCCACTGGAGTACTTCGATATAAAACTGATTTTTGGACTTAGGTCTGCTCTTGCCACGGGTTGTCCCGGTATTGCTGTACCTCTCGGAACGGCCCACTCACCCAATGGGTAAATACAAAATAAACGAAAATATAAAATATACTTAACAAATGTTGCTCAATGGGTCATCACGGTGAAGTGTATATTGTTTTTGTCTTTTTTCTTCTATAAACATAAACATAACAAGTGAGTCTCTTTATAGAAAATAACGATCGGATTTGGCTGATATAGATTCATAAAAATGAATAATTTTAAGAAAACCATCGGGACTTCTACCTGTCTGACCAACGATTTTTTACATGGATTTTCCTCTACACGCGCTTGCGCATAGCACACCATTTAATTGTAAACAAATTGTCTAGCCGTGTGTGGAAACCGTTACCGCGTCAGGTACGAAGCGAAAAGTTGCCAAATTGTTAAAAGATAGCGCAATGATTACGTTACGGAATCATTGTTGGAGGTGGGAAGAATTCAAAGGAGAAAATAACTTCCCTTGCAGTTAGCACGGTGCATGTATTCTTCCGGATAGCTGGTTAAAGCTGAAATGAAATCGACAGAACTGCTGTTTATGTTATGAATACATATCTTAAACTATTACCCTCGCTAGATGGAACACAGATGAACTTATTTTGTTATGCTAATGGGCATGTATCGGAGAGAGTCTAGTTTGTGTTTCTATATCCAGTAGTGTATGCGAAAGAAAGGGATAAGTGATTGGTTAGTTTGATTTTGCTATGAGGCCCTCCAAGGGATAAGGGATGTGATAGCCACGTCATATACTGTTCTCCCCTCTGTCGGTACTCAGGGTAAAATGAGATACGTCGTTATTACATTTACATAATTTATAATATTCCTGGGTTCAATAAAATGGAATGAATTGATTATATTGCTGAAGTAAACGATTTTTTTTTCATTTACATGCAAGATTTAAAGTTCAAAATGACAATTCAGGATGATTAACTGAGGTAAATAGGATTGCATAACAAAAATATTTTGTAATCGTTATGTTTCAACAGTTCATGTCTTACCATGATGTTAACTTAGAATGTAAGATTATGCAACAACTTTTTCTCTATACATAATTAACTTTCGACTTCAGATAGAATCGGAATACTCATTGAAAACGGGAAATGGATCATTTTTTACGTTGTCAAAAAATGACGAGTGCTGACGATAACTTCGGCTTTTGTTTCGGACCAAAAATAACTGATCAAAGAAAAGTTGTCTCAACATAAAAAGGACCCATTTAAAAGTATGCTTTAATCTGTGTAAAGTATTGAAAGCATATAATTATCAAGTATCTCAACACGTTCCATATCTGACACATCATCTACATGTGCACTTAGAGGTTTTGCCAGAAATGTTTATTGTGTGTGATGGCTAATATGACTTACTACAAGTGTTAGCGTATGAAGACGGTAAAAGTAGGAAAGAGAGCATACGTGAATATATGTAATACATTGTCTAGAAAAAATATTTGCCAAAGACATTGAGTTGTACAATGTTAAAACAAAATTCACAAATGTTTCTCTTTTTTTCATATTTGTCATATACACTTGATGAAAACAATTGAAAAGGAATATTCGTCTCGTAAATATTACTTTTTACAGAAAGTTTTGTTCCCTGGTTAAGGGAAGGTGTTTAGCCCCGTTTCATTTGAACCGGTCACATTCCGGTAATAGATATTTCCTGGTGTCTATAAATAATGCCGAGTTGCCAACAAATATTTCTTCTTTTAAATTATGAATATTTGCATGTGTGCAATTAACTTCTGATGATGAATAATTACTGATTTCAAGTTTAAACACGGACTAAGAAATTATATTACTTGGTTTCATAGTGCGGTAATAAATTGCAGTTGCCTGACGGCCCCTCTCTAGGGGCCCCTTTGGATCTCGTTAAGACCACCTGTGGTTACTGCCTCATTTCAAAACCGCCAGGCGCTATTTTTAACAGGACTTTTCCGAACAATTCAAGTGGTCGAACTGGAAATTTTGAACGGACTATGGCTATTGGGATAGCAAGGTAAAATAAGTGAAAGTTGATACAACACACACATTCATTAACAAAATTATGGCTCTTCACGTGATGTCCCTTTAACAGAGTTCGTTTATAAGTATTTAATTAGTTACATGTACAATATTTTGTAGTAATCAAAAACATATATAAGCATTCGTTACAAGGACATTTTTACATATTATATTAAATTAATTTGATTGATCAATATTTGTTACAAAGTACATGAAAGCAAATCCCAAATACATCAAGAAACTTTGAAAATTTTGAAACAACATATAAACTTTCAGAGAAGCCATGCTCTCTCTCTCCTCAGATCAAGTGATTGTTTTACTGTATGAAAAAAACAATGAGTCAGTTATAAGTTGAATACTGTAATTGTTTATAATTTGTATTAGAAGATTTTTGTTTAGCATAGAATCATCTTGAATACATTTTTTCTTGAATAAAAAAACAACTTAAACTGAAAATGTTTTTTTTTTTTTTTTTATATCTATTCATTTTTTTGCTGACTGTTTAATCGGCATGTCATGTTTGAATGTCGATCAACACACCAAATACAAAACATGAATTGAACCATATCAGTGACTTATTCATAACAGACTTATTCTGATAAGAAATTAATATTAGTTTGGTTTGGATAGCACTGGTATGAAAACATTTGCTGAATCGTGAAAGTTTTTTATTTATCAAAGAACATTTTCGGAGTGATATGGGTTTAACTTGCGATAAACCATCTCATGATTCTAAACAAAATCGAAATGATATTTACCCTTCACTGATTGTCAGATGTTCTCGATCGACATCGAAGATTATTCCATTATGGAGTCCGAAATGTTGATTTATGAACACTGGAACGCTGCATTTTCAGATTAAAAAAAATCTATAATTGCTTTCCTTGCCTCACTTTAATTCTTCAGCTTAACTCCCGCCTCCAGGTTTATTTCAGATGGTGGTTTTATATGAAGATCATCGTAGTCACACGGGCCAAAAGAGTTGACACTGAGACAGGCGGTCCTATGCTGGAAGTTAACCATCATACCTGTCAACTATTTTTTTGTAGACAAGAGGGCAGTACGAGTCCCTTTGTTGTTATAACGAGTACGAGTCCCTTTGTTGTTATAACGAGTACGAATCCCTTTGTTGTTATAACGAGTACGAATCTCTTTGTTGTTATAACGAGTACGAGTCCCTTTGTTGATATAACGAGTACGAGTCCCTTTGTTGATATAACGAGTACGAGTCCCTTTGTTGATATAACGAGTACGAGTCCCTTTGTTGATATAACGAGTACGAGTCCCTTTGTTGATATAACGAGTACGAGTCCCTTTGTTGATATAACGAGTACGAGTCCCTTTGTTGATATAACGAGTACGAGTCCCTTTGTTGATATAACGAGTACGAGTCCCTTTGTTGATATAACGAGTACGAGTCCCTTTGTTGATATAACGAGTACGAGTCCCTTTGTTGATATAACGAGTACGAGTCCCTTTGTTGATATAACGATTACGAGTCCCTTTGTTGATATAACGAGTATGAATCCCTTTGTTGTTATTTTTTTGGAAACATGTTTGTTTTTATCTTTTTGAAATACTTCTATTTTGTATTTATTTTTCCTTTAGTAGATTGTACACGGTTTTTTTGACAATCTTTTCAACAGCTTTCTACTGATATGAGTATGGAATCGCGGCTGCATCAAAACCGATAACACGAGGATATCATCTGTGTCATCGTCATCATTGATAAACACTATAAAGTATTAGTGTTTAACACATTTATTTTGGGGTCATTTTTTGTGTTCAAGTTCAAGTTCAAGTTCTGTATTACTTTAAGTCGGTTGACTTATCAGTTGTAACAGATATACAAAACAATACAAAGACAACATACAATATGATACACACACCGCGGTGTTAAACCAGACATTTGTTTGAACAGTACTAAGCCAAAACCAGTTTTGAAACTAAACACGAACCAGTTCTTAACCGAAACTTTAAACCAAAACTGGTTTTGTGATAACAAATTTGCCTTTTGTTAAGTTCCAAATATGTTTGTAGGAAATTGTCAGGTCCCTGTGTTTAGGGCCGAAACATGGAAAAATATAGATATGCCGGTTGACAAGTCCATGTTGTATCTACGATCTTAACAAAATTATAAAATGAAATTGAAAGAAAATAAACAATGTTGCCCTTAATCAGGCCAACATTATTACGTTAAGCGGTTATGATAGGCATTTAATCATTTAGCCCCAATAACTATGTAGATTGTAGATTTTGTTTCAGACATACACTTCAGGGAGATAACTCGGGACAATCAAAGAAAAATAATACAAATTAAAATACTCATTATCCAAAGAAAACAATTTTGCAAGCATGGAAAATTATCAAAAGTGAAAAATTTAAAAAATAAAAACAATACATGAGATTCATTTTGAAATTGCTTACTAAAGAAATGTTGAGGTCTTTATTTGGTAATATTAAAAGTTTAGTATCCTGCAAAAAGTAAATTGTTTTTTTTTTCTGTTTTAGTTCAGTTAGTGTTCCTATCGGTTAAAATCCAATACGTTCCCCTCCTGGATACTTCGATGTTATTTTATCGATGTATTATTTTTTAACTTCGCATTTTTTATTTTATTTTTAATAATAAATTTGGATATTCATCAAGAACCTGAAAATAGATAAAAATCTTAACATCTATCGAAATGGATGGTTAAAACATAAAACGGTCATAATCTTAATTGTCAGACACAGAGTCAGATAGTATTTAAGTGTTTTGCTAACTCGAATAACAATCGGAACGGATTCTTCGATATAACACGTAAAATGTAGCTGATTTCAGGACATTTCGCATTTCCCCCCAAAAAAGGATACAAATCAAAAAAAGATAAATGGAAATGGATAAATGAATAAAAAAAAAAAAGTTGAAAAAACGGAAATACGTAAATAAATAGAAATAGATAAACAAAACCAAAAGGAATAAAAAAATAAATAGAAATGAATTCATAAACCTCAATCGGAGTAGACAGTTAGCATACAAAAACGCTCAAAATTTCAATTGCCAGACAAAGATCAAATTAGACCCAGCGTCAGTTAGTGTTATAGTGTACTGATATACATAATTGTACCACGCACCTATCAATTACAATCGATTGCTTTTCTGTTTGATACGCAGGTTCGATGTTTACCCACATTTAACATTTAACGCCGTATCTGATTTTCTGTTTGATCGACCACCGTATTGTATCTCTATGGAGGGGTCGTTAAACATGTTAACATTATCAGTATCCCGTATCGCTGGCGGTATGCTAAAAAAAGTTTGAAAGAATAGTTATCTTTCTGACAATTTAACACCAATCTCTATTTGGGGTGTTTTCAATAAATGACCTGTGTCATTGAAATTGTTTGCATAAGCAGAAGTCTAATTACAATACTACTAGCAGTCGCTATATAATATGTATTTTTGAACATTAATCTAAAAGAAATAATTTCAGTTATTAGTTGAAGCTAACCAGGCTTTGAAAATACGCACATAATGCGCAGTCACCACAAGCTTATTCAGCTTACATTATCATAAAATTTAAATCTGTGATTTTTTTTTTAATCTGTAAACTGAAAACAAAATTTAAATGTCTTGAGAGTCAAGGAAAAATCCCTGTGATAACATAAAATGTTATGTTCATCACTGTTTTAAATCTTTGGAAAATGTACACATTAGGAAAAAAAATCATGTTTTCGTTAAGCTGATACAACTGTTTTCGGAATCGAAGAGACGTGATTAATTTAACGATTGTA
Organism: Mizuhopecten yessoensis; assembly: GCF_002113885.1. Lineage (NCBI taxonomy): Eukaryota > Metazoa > Mollusca > Bivalvia > Pectinida > Pectinidae > Mizuhopecten > Mizuhopecten yessoensis. Next base: position 1,379,467 of record NW_018404667.1, read on the forward strand.
TAGACCGGGTACACAATACGTGGAAGGAGTGTACTATGGACTGTTGTAAAAACTCATTATCTGTCCTATCATATTAACATGTACCCACAGGAACACGATGATCTGAAACAGTTCCTACCTACCCGGATGTGCTATATTACCGAGAATTAAACAGGATAGGTCCAAACATACGAACTTTAACAAATTATCGGGCCCCTGTGCGTTTCCCGTATTTTTACTTTAAATATGCCAGTCCGTTTTGATATCCATGTGTGTATGATATACAGATGGGAATGTTTTAACCGGGTTTTTCTTTTTCTTTTTACTGGTGTTACATTTATTGTCTTTCACAAACAGCAAAGAAGTGTTTGTGTGTTGCTATTATTTCCATTTTCAATTTTGTATCCTACTCTTCTGTGTTAAAAGGCAATAAACAAGTAACGAAAAGAATTAAAAAGAGCATTCTAGATTTGGTGAATGCTGTTTGGTAATAAATATGTATTACCTAAATATACGTGACAAGTACAAAAAACGCAAGAAGACAGTCTCCTTGATTCTTACTACTGTACGCCACCACCCCGAATAAAAAAAGGAAGCTGGCATTGTTTTACATTGTTAAACCTGTTTTACCTACACAGCACCAAAGGGGAGAAGGCTCACACGCCCAGAAGGCCATCCTTAGCCTTCATTGTACCTTAGGATAGAAAGCTTAGTAGGGTTGTTATCCAATGTTTACCTACACTGTACATAAGAAAAGAAACCTCGCACACTCTATTGACCTGTTTTAACCCCACTGTACCAAGAGAAGATAGCTCACTGTTTTAATCCTATGGTACTAAGGAAAGCAAGCTCCCATCCGCTATTAACATTTTCGTATCTACATTGTACTAAGGAAAAATTCTCACACGATCTTAAACAATTTTTTGACCCTACAACGTATTAAGGAAAGAGATCTGACACGCACTACAAACATTTTATAACCTACACCGTACAAAGGAAAGCGAACCGACTTACACTACAAACCTTTTTTACCTAACAGCACTTAGGAAAGAGACCTGACACACGCTACAAATATTTTGTAGTACATCGTACTTAGGAAAGAGACCTGATACACGCTACCAACCTTATTTTTTAACTACACCGTACTTGTGAAAGAGACCTGATATACGCTACAAACCTTTTTTTTACCTACACCGTACTTAGGAAAGAGACCTGACACACGCTACAAACCTTTTTTTTTACCTACACCATACTTAGGAAAGTGATCTGATACACGCTACAAACCTTTTTTTGCCTACACCGTACTTAGGAAAGAGACCTGACACACGCTACAAACCTTTTTTTACCTACACCATACTTAGGAAAGTGACCTGATACACGCTACAAACCTTTTTTGCCTACACCGTACTTAGGAAAGAGACCTGACACACGCTACAAACCTTTTTTTACCTACACCATACTTAGGAAAGAGACCTGACACACGCTACAAACCTTTTTTTTTACCTACACCATACTTAGAAAAGAGACCTGACACACGCTTCAAACCTTTTTTTTTTACCTTCAGCGTACTTAGGAAAGAGACCTGACACACGCTTCAAACCTTTTTTTTTACCTACATCGTACTTAGGAAAGAGACCTGACATACGCTACAAACCTTTGTTTACCTAAACCGTACTTATGAAATAGACCTGACACACGCTACAAACTTTCTTTTTACCTACACCATACTTAGGAAAGAGACCTGATATACGCTACAAACCTTTGTTACGTACACTGTCGTACTGCTCTAAGAAAATAAAGTATATTCGCGCTATAAACCTTGTTTCACCTACGTCTGTACCTAAGAAAAGATAACTCACTAGCGCTATAAACCTTGTTTTACCTACCGCTGTACCTAGGAAAGATACCTCACTAGCGCTATAAACCTTTTGTACTTACACTGTAGTACTGTATTATGAAAAGAACGTTTATTCGCGCTATAAATCTTGTTTTACCTACGCTGTATCTAAGGAAAAAACACTCACAATGCACTTAAATCCTGCTTTTATTTACACTGTACTAAGAAATGAAAGCTCACACGCGCTTTTATTTTGCAAACAAATCGTCAAAAACTTCCGATTTATTACAGACACATTATTTCCGTTAATTAACAAATGAACAGACAAAGTAAAAAATGAACATTTTTTTAATTTATGTTAACATATATTGTTTTGACTAGATTCGAATCATCCTAGACAAGTACGTGTTAAATCATGTTGTTATACTATAGAGATGAGAATTTATTAATTTCATTGCTCCTAATATAATCACATAGGAATCCAATGAGGAGGATAGTAATCCATTTTGTTATATTGCCCGGCTAGCCACGTTTTTGGCTTGGGAAAATCCCTGAAATACACGGTTGATCCCCCTGCTAAGTATGCACCCCACCATCCAAATGTTCCGGAAGTAATAATACTGTGCTTGCACTGGGCAAGTATGGCCATGTCCAAATACGCAATGCCGGTTTCACTAAAGACGACATCTTTGGCAGCAAGATTTGTTTTCACCCAACTGATTGAATCACTTACAACAATAAACATGGCGTTTTCGAATTTATACCGGAAGTACTCAAACGACTTTTGGAAGTATTTAAGGTCCGCTACATTGTAGCCACGTTGCAATTCACGCCGAGTGTTCATATCACCTCGTCGCACGTGCACGCCTATCAGTGTTCTATTACCAGGATGGAATTTATCTATAGCCAGTTTAGCTCTCCTTACAATATCGCCAGTAAACCGAAACAACTTCCGGACTTGCGCACTGATATGGTGAAAATATTTCCAAGACTGAAAGTATCCATGCAGTGTTATGTTTTTGGAATGAGTGAAGTTGTGAATCCTACAGTCATATATCCCTGCATGATGTTCACCGAATGAAACGTCATTTGTCATAGAAACTTGATGAAAATATCTCTGAGATTCGAAGACAGAAAAAAGTAGAGATTTTCTTCGTAAGAATGGTGTATATCCATGTTGGGCAGCAAGTCCAAGTAAAGAGGCATATTTAAACATTTGGTTACCAAGGCGACCGTTCAAACTCACTGTCATGAAATGAGAATCGCGGAAAGTTTCTGATGTATACGTACTAGACTCGTAAAACATGCATTTAGGAGACTCAACTGATGCAATGTGTGTTGTTGTGATCTGAATTTTTGGCTGCAGATTTAATGAAGAATGTTTATTATCTTGTCTCCTTGTTTTGCTGAAGAATGACATATATCCCCAGTTTTCATAAAACATTGCCCTGACTATGGTGATGTTTACAGCCACAGCTAGCAGTACACATGTCAACAGAAAACATCTTGCCAGCTTCCGAATCCGAAGAGAACACTGTCGTTTTACCTTCATAGTAGATATAATTAATCCTGATTTGAATACAGCATCGCCAGGGATTGAAATACAGCACTGAATTCGTTGATGAATTCGCTATATTTTAAATTCCATATCCATTTATACATTTTTTTTTATAGGAATTCACCCTAAAGTCATGTGTTCTACATAATATATCACTGTATGCGTATTGCAATATATTTCCGAGGCTCCATAAAATATATAAAACACGTGCCTACAATCGATATTTTACTCATTTGGCTTTACTGATAATTCAATCCTTAGCACACACGTATGGAATGTGTATGTACTAAAAGAGCCTAGATAGATCGCTCATGTGGACTAGTTTGCTTGAATACTCATCAGCTTAATACCAAATCAGTTTAGCAATCATATCGCCATTATTTCAGTGAATATTCAAATTAAGAACTACATACACTCGTATTAGGATTGAAAACAATGCCCTTTAGATAGTTTAGAATTAAATCATATTCAAAAAAAAATATTGCAAAAGATATTTTATTTTCAAAATTTAGGTTAATGCGGTAATAAGCTAACAAAGCTTAAGATAATTCAATGTACATTTAAACCTTCGATGAGATATTAGCATTGACATTGTTCTCTTGTATATCATTTTAAACAATACATGGTAATTCGACAATGGCTATTTTTGTTCGTTGGCGTATTATTCACTGAATATGATCATTTGAACGGAACGAATGAGCTGTTATCGATCAAGATGTCCCTTCTGATCAGATTACACCGAGAAACGAACGATGTCGTTGGATGAATACAATAACGGCATTTGAAACTTGAAGGACTATAGGAATTGATATTAAGGACGTTCAACTCTTCGTAATACACAAGGTTTTTTTTCTGTCGTATTGCGCATCGGGCATTTCAATTTTCTGGGCGGTTTACCTCAAAATAATCCCCAGTCTATCAGAATGCTTAGAGTTTCATGAAAACACTTCTATATAGTTGCAAAGCTATTACATGAAAGTTTGAAAGAATTACGCTGGTTAGTTATGAAAGGATTTAACCTTCTTAAAGCGTATCTTAGAGAGAAATCAATATATACCTAGGTATAAAGAATAGGACAGGTCTGGACAATCTTAGGTCATATTCCTTCTGTACGTGTCTTTCTTTCGATCTTTAATATTACTGACAGTTAAGGAGCCCTGCTATACTGTATTTGTATTAGCTGTAACCTCCCTTTAATAAAATGATGTCATTAACAGTTAAGGATTAATTCCTCACTGTGCTGTGTGCGTTTTTTTTACAGTTACCTTCCCTTAATAAAATGTTGAATATAACTGTAGCTCCATTGGAAAAGGGGATGTACGTTTGCAAGGCGGCTAAGCCGGTTGGAGCGATAGTGCAAAAGTCTGAAGTCCGGAGTTCGAATTCGATCTAGTCCTGCTCTTTTTTTTTTACACCATGAACACTGTTGTTGATTAGTATTTTTGATCCACCCTTATTATGGGTTTAAAAAAAAAACCCAAAAACAGGTATGTTTTTCGTTCTAGAATGATTTATCAAAGCTATTGCAATGCCGAAAAAAAATGTTTCCAATGCAAGATTATTTTTAGCAGTGGTTTGGGAATCCTTGATAGGACGCTAAACTATATAAACCAGATCAAACTATTAGTATTGTCTAGTTTTTGTAGAAGTTGTAAATCATTTCTAAGATTCGAATCCACTCTTCATTAAAATTGACGTTATTTTGTCATTGTGATGTTACACTTATGACCATAGCTATGGTGGATTTGGTTCTATATGGTTCCACGTTTCATTATCTGCTGGGGTCATTTGTCATTTAAGGACATGCCTTCATGTGTATTATTAATGCATGTGTGTATGTGTGCCGGTGACAGGGTATGTTGGTGTATTTTCCTCCTTGTGATAGCGAAAATCTGATGCCGAGTTTATAGTGCTAACGCACTGAAATGCCATGCCGAAGGCACTCAGCACAACATTCCGCCCGGTCACATTATATTGACAACGATTGAACCAGTTGTTGGTATTACCATTATCGCTGAACGGTAAGCAGAGAACAGCAACTGGCATTTTTAAGGAATTTGGTATATCTTGGCAAGGGGAAAGAAGTCAACATTAAAGTCATGATGAAGAGTAGTGCTGAAACGATATATCGTATTGTATCGTAACACGATACTTTCTTGTTTATCGTATCGAATTTTCTTGTTTGTCTGTATCGTTATACACTAACAGTACTTAAATTATCAATAATTTTTTATCAAACTTCTATAAAGGTGTAATTATATTTGTTAAATCCTTCAGTAAAGCTGTGGTACACTGTGCAGCCATACCCAAAGGTGCTAGAAATTATACAAAAATACATTTTGATAGTGTTTACTATTAAAATCTATGTCAAAATCCGGCACTCAATTATTAAGAAGTTGACCTTTTAAACAGATATTTGTATCGTAATACCTATCATATCGAAAGCATCGTACCATGATTCGTATTGTATTGTGAGGAATGGGTATCGTTGCAGCCCTAATGGAAGTGGACCAAAAGCATAACTTTGGCGTACAGCCTTTTATTAAACCCAAACTCTATCGGCATATCAGAAGTTTAATCCAATGCCAGTAATGACTGATCGGAAAGAATGCGTTATTTTATAAACTCGCCAAATAAGGATCCGACTTCTGCTCTCTTAGCAAACGTCCGGAAACATTTGGAAAAAAGAAAAGCAGAGAAAGTTTTACATGTCAACTTCAACCGAAGTCACAAACACGATACTTCCCTGTCATACTTAATTGGAGTAAAATCTAAAAAAAGGGGAACTGTAGCATCACCTTGACGTATACCCTTACACTGTAAGTGTATCAATGACTTGACAAATTAGACATATGCCAACAAATGTGCATGTAAAGTTTTTTAAGTATCCGGCCAGCAGACTGAGCAAGACTCTGGATACCACTTCGGAAAAGGAAAAAAAAACTGACAAAAGGAATAAGAAATAATCATAATAAAAAAAATGGAACAAAAACAATAAGAAAGAAAACCGCCGGTAATGCAACATGTCCTTGAACTCGTTTATAACAACAGTAGGACTCATACTGACCTCTTGTCTGTAAAACATTAGCTGATAGGTATGATGGCAAACTTCAAGCATAGGACCGCCTGTCTCATGGCCAACTCTTTTGGCCCCTGTGACTGCAGATATCTCCATATAAAGCATTCATCTGAATTAAACCTCGAGGCGCGCGCTAGGCTGAAGAATTAAAGCAAGGCAAGGAAAGCAATTATTGATTGTTTCCACTCTGAAAATACTATGTGCCAGTGTTCATAAATCAACATTTCGGACTCCATAATGGAATAATCTTCGATGTCGACCGAAAACATTTGACAACAAGTGAAGGGTAAATATCATTTCGATTTTGGTTTAGAAACCATACCACTCCGAAAAGTTTCTTTGATAAATGAAAAACCTTCCACGATTCAGCAAATGTTTTCATACCAGTGCAATCCTAACCGACCTTATATTGGTTTCTTATTAGAGTAAGTCTTTTATGAATACGTCACTGATATGGTTCAATTCATGTTCTGTATATGGTGTATTGATCGGCATACAAACATGGAATTGCCGATTAAACAGTCAGCAAAAAATGAATAAATCAATATTAAGAAAAAACTAAATAAAACATAATAATTCATAGTTGTTGTAAAATAAATAAAGTTTATATAAAATAACAGTTGAATGACTTGGAAACTTATAAAATCAAATCAAGCCAATAATGTTTATTGTGTCATACAATGTAATGATATTGGTTAGATATAATAGTAGATAGGCACTTACCATTTACCATTTATAGCATCAATCCACAACGTTATATAGAAGGAATCAATATGATTTGATGTAAAAATATAAAATAATTGTATATATAGAAAATTGTTTGGAAACAATAATGATATATAACATTTTTTAAATCAAAATGACCAATTTTATGAAAGATTCAGTCGGGAAAGCCAGTAACTAGGACACCCAAATCAAAACATTACAAAATATAAATAAAATATTGCCATCGTATAAGAATATCGAATGAATAAATAAATAAAATAAAAAAAAGATATTCAAGATATCTCTCACAGTGAAAATAGGTGTCTAAGGGATTGAGAGAGCCCTCCCATCAATGTTAGACTTCACGTACATACTTCATAAAAGCTTATTTGTTAATGATGTTGAAATCAACACAAAAATAAAAATAAACTATTTCATGTTTATATGCACTTGAGCTTATGAAAAACGTCCAAGCTGAATAAGGATACTGAGCTTTAAAGAGAAATCATTTTTATAACAGGTTTTTTTTTTCAATTCTTTGGGTACTTGTAGAAAGCTTTATATCTCTAAAGACAATTTTTTATAAGCAGGTAGTCTTTTAGACAGCAGTAATCAGGGAAAGTTTGTCGAAAATTATGGTTATGAAATCCTGTCATAAATGTTCAGTCGTTTACATACCTAGACGTTTCATTAATATTCTCTTTAACCGAACAAAGTAATTAATTGCACGGTAAATTAGTCATGTATATTGTCGGACCAATATCAACACAATAAAGAATATATTTAGTATCGCTATTAATCTAACGCACTTCATAAAAGGTCATGTAATAGTATCTTCCTGTCTTTGATATTTTGTTCTGGCAAATTAAAAGACCAACGTTGATTAATAACAATAGCTATACACGGTTTCTAAATAAAAAGTTGACGTCAATTCTATTGTACACAGTATAACAAGTACACATTAGCCAAACACTAATTCAGACGTCCATAAGGGGATACAGACTTCATAAATGTCCGTTGTTACACCTCCTTCCATTGTGTTTTGACACCTCCTTCCGTTGTGATTTTGATATTGTTGACATGCTGATAACAGGAACAATAGCAAGCTCAGAGTAAAATTGATTTGATTTAATCCTTTGTCAAAACGAATACCAATTAGTTTATCTCTGGATTAACATAATTTAATTAAACTGTCTTAGAAACAATCAAAACATGGTCAGTCTTGTGATTATTTAAGTCATTGGGTGGTCTCTATAGTTCCGGCTATGACAATCCCAACAAGTCTGAATAACACCAAATACTATGAGTAATAAATAAACACACATAAATAGTTCGAACAAAAATTAAGATTAGTAAATACTACTTTCAAGCATTACATACACACGGTAAGTCCTTTTGTTAAAAGTTTTGTATATTTACATAACACAATATAGCATGCAAATGTATAAAATGAGTTAATGAAATACAGTTAATGATATAAAAAGGTTAAAATCGAATATATTTGTATTTATATTTTCAGCAGGTAATTCTAACTATACTTTTAATAATATGATAATGAGTTTTTTATGTAATTAATATAACCAAGTGACTTAGTAATATTACGGTTACTATATTCAGAGTTAAAAAACATCTTTATTCTGCATTTTCAAAATTTCTTTTTTATGAAACTTTCATTAAAATTCACAGTATAGTCACCTCTATACAAAAAACGGGTTTCATGAAATTGTTAATCATTAAATATTGCTGTTGAAATTAAACTTGCGTATTTATTATTTCATCATGTCCCTTATTATTAAACAGAGTATTATTGATGAAGTGTATATTTTTATGTATCTTTTTTAATACAATCGTATTCGTATATATATACAAAGTTAGAAAATGGAAACATATCAATTAGTGCAGTAATTGTTTTTCACTGTGAACATGGTAATTAAAAGTGAATGTTGAAAATATAAGTATATCAATGTTCCATAAGCATCAAATCATATATATATATAAAAAAGTTGACTTATGACGAAATATATTTTTTTAATCTCTTATCCGCAGACACTTTAGAAATGTATTTTGTTCTAAGTGTTTTTTTCTTGTCAATTCGAATATCCACCTTTCAATGGTTCTTGTCTGCAATCATTTTGATGTCATTGTAGTGATGACGTCACATTAATTTGATATAATAGATTGAATAAATGTTATATTTCATGTTATATTGTGTATTGTATAACGTTCAATTATAACAATGGACTTCCAAAAACAATAAAATCATGTTATTATTACTGACCAGTATAACATACTTTTATAGAACTCACAACAGAGGAATATGTAAATTCCTTTTAGTCACATTTAAATCTATATATCTATGTACATGAAAAATAATAAAAATTTAAACCTGTTGTAGTATACAATTATGATCTTCAGGTGACGTAAATCGCTGATTAACGGACCTGGTTTGAACAATATTCACCGAGGCCGAATACTTTTCTATTCATAGCACGAGGTCTGTAGCAGATTTACAGACTCGTCACATGACGTCGCTCCTCCAATCACGGCTGGAAATTAGCACCAATCATATATAGTACAGAATTGCTTTCAAGACAACGTATTTAGTTAAATATCTGCGTATAGTTGTTTGAAGAAGAAATATGTATATTGATCCCAAAATGGTTTTGCAGACCTATGTTACCTATGTGAGATATGATATTACATTTCAGCTTTTGCGAAACATATATATGATACAATATTCTAGACGTCTTTAAACTGCGGAATGATCTTTTTTCAGAACATACTTCATCGTTATTTGGAACCTTCATGTAGACACACATACTTAACCAAATCTATTTTGTTGTCAGCCCTGTGGTGGCATATTGAAATGTTTTAAGAAATCCGGGATATGCATTAACATTTGAAATGAACTCATGCTGTTAATCATAATTGCACATTTTATATATAATGACAAATTAATCTAAGTGTGGTGAGCCTTGCATATGTCATATGATCTAACCAATACGGACATTTATCAGCACAAGGATCGTGGAGAAATAAACGCCATACAAAAATATCATATTTTTAACTCGATATCTTCACAAACCTGTCATATATATCAAATACATCATTTTAACACATAGCCAATTAGTAATGGTGTATTATTTATAGAACATAAACTGTTTGAATAAAACATAATGTAATAATTCATTAATGTCCTCACCCTAAAATTGATCAAAAATGAAAAGACTTAAATAATGGAGCGAATATTTTACAAGTTGTTTACGTTTTGTATTAAAAAAAATTGTCTTTTATTTATCATTTTATTAGGTTTGAGTTCGTGTTCTTGTTTGAAGCATTTTTAGCATGGCGGACTGCAAACTTAAATTTCCTTTTAGAAATATATTAATTTTCAATTAAATACAATGTGAAGAATAGTATCAAAATTTAATAAGATCGTCGGAAGACTAGTGTAGCATACAATCTCATGAATTTCCGGATATTTACGTAAACACAGGTTTTAAAATTATACACCCATGTCTTCTCAATTCACAGTGTTTTAAGCAACTGGCATTGCTTTTGTTACAACTACAATGGACTGTGTCCTGTATATATTGCTATTGTTTGCAAATAAGGAATACGACCACGATACGTTTTGTGTAATCACAAAGGGTGTATCTGTATATTTATGGTCTGGTTAAATCGAATGATGACAGGGCGGCTAAACTAGTTTTCCAATCAACAAACTAGTCCTAAGGTGACTTTTTTGCCCTAGTTATCAAAAAGTATTTTACTGTACTATTTATAAGGTTCACTCATATGTGTTATTGGTATTTCATAAAGACTTATGTTTACATAGATATCATTGAATCACATGTAGGATATAAATGTAATGAAATAAACATGTATATGACAAACACAGAAACTGTTAATGTTATATTTCGTTGGGGGTTTAATTTTGCTATATTCGCGCTTTGACTAATATCCGAAAAAAATAAAATTACAAATTACTCTAACGCTGTTATGCAAGCTTAAATGAACTCAAATCAGATCATCACAAGACAACTGGACAGTTCATGTAAAAACAACACTTACATATAAGTGGCTACAACAGGTTTGTGTGTAAACAATAGGTGGTTAATTGATCACAGTTTATTCCTACAAAGGTACATAGACATTTGATGTTATGTCGAGTGAAGTCACTGGCGGATGACGACGCTCTGTATCAGTGTTACCAAACGGTTTACCTGTGTTTCGAGGTTTAACCCTTAAATGATGACACGGAAAATACTTTGCACGACACATGGGATTCGGGTGCACAGCGAAGTTTAACCCTCGCGAATATGTACTGAATACGAAACCGCGAAATATTGACACCGCAAAATTTAAAGCGCAGTATACTTAAATGTCTTCCAACTATAACAATCTGTTCTCCTAACTAGCTAAACTATATCTCAGTATAAGTCTCCGCTGATTGCTTGGCTTTAGATAACTGATTGCAGTTATGATCATGCTGATATAAGCTGTGAATATAACAGTTGATAAACATATTGTTGATGGCAAATTGTTTCGTAGCCTAACCCTTAACATTTTGTTTTGCAAATGACGACTATGTCAAAATAGCTGGCTTTGTTTAAACACAATGTAACGCCTGACAAACGACAGAACAATGTTTGATATACACAATACTGTGTGTATGACTGTGTGCCAAATCTTACCGTTGGTTGTCATAAGGCCATTCAGATATGTCTTTGGTCAAATTAATATGTACTGTACATTTTGACATGACAATGCAATATCAATTAACTTATAATTCCTTTAAACTTAACTAGAAGCATATAATTAAAGAGCAGACATTTTGACTGTGTAAAGACGCACTGTGTTCTTTTGTGGACTCTGCTAATATCCTGTTTGGTTGGAAATCGGATTTATATTGAAAATGAGATTACCTATACGAATATATCGTCATCACACTGTAATATCAGGTAGGTTAAATATTTGATAATGTTTAATATAGCATTATACTAAAGGGCAGTAAATGACCTTGTATGTTAGATTAAACCTTTTACGATCAACACAAAAGAAATCGGAAAAATCAAGAAATATTGCGTTTTTTTTATTGTTATAATGCGCAACTGACCTCTTTTATTTTAAATATAAAATTATTTACATTTTGCTGATATTTTGTGTCAGATTGTAAACATTGTCATCTAAATGCAACTGATAGTCAGAATGTCACATCATGTATTATAAATTTGAAACAAACACAAATTATGCAAAGAAGTCAACATAAGAATATATAATTATTTAAACTTTATGTATTTTACAACAATTGTGAAACTAGTTATTTCAACTTATATTAATCACTCTTGTTGGCCCGGATGAAAGCGCTAGGGGGTCTTAATGGGGGAGGAAACCGGAGTACCGGTGAAAACCCACTAGGTCGGGCAGGTGACCTCATACCTCATCACGTATGATCGGGATTCGAACCCCGGTCGCCTTGGTAAAAGGCAAGTGCGCTATCCATTGCGCCACCCGAACACAATAACAAGAAGATCATCGTTCTGAACGAAGTGTCCATTCCCTTGATAACTTGATTATACTTTAAAAATCCTAAGAATTTAGTTAACTTCATCGACATAGTTAGACCGGTTCATAATTTACCCACTTCAATCATTATTTATACAGCTACTCCTCTATTTTTCGTTTTTTTTTAATTCGGGGGCTTAACCCGCTCCCCCTTCTGTTTCAAATGTAGTTAAGACCAATTGAGTTGTTAACTTATTTGCCCCTAGAAACACCGACGAGTCTTGGAGGGACAAGACAGCTGTATGATGCAGTGTAATTCATGTTAGGCCTACAGTATAAATAACGAAATTTTAAGGTTTCAGTTGATAGTGTTTCTCTTTTGTTCATATTGTAAGTATTAATAATATCTCATTGTTTTGAGATTGAAGCACCTCGGATTTATAATAGACGGCAAGAATCTACAAAAAGACAATAACAACGAAAAATGATTTAAGTATATAAAACTGCCATTTATATGATATGGTAAAAATAAAGTGATAACTAAGTTTTGCCAAGGAAAATTACAAAAATAATGAACAAGTCTAAATTCGATTGCAGATTTAGTACGTTGATGTGTTAATGTCCTTACAGGTAACAGATATAACACCAAAGTTCTTGGGTGCAGTAAGTGGACTCTGTTCCAAGCAGCCAAATGTGGAGACATTCGACAATTAGAGAATTGTATTGAAGACAAGATTGATTTGGGCTCGAAGAGCACAGATGGAAGCACCGTACTGCATATAGCTGTTGCTAATAGGCAATACAAATTTGTGCAGTACCTTTTAAATGAGCGCCCCCATTGTATCAACAAGGGAGCTGATTTGGACATCCAAGGTTTAAATGCTTTGCACATTTGCGTCAGAAACGGGGACGCTGAAATATATCGTTTGCTTCAGAAGGCAGGTTTTGATACCGGAATTACAACTAACGATGGAAAAACTATCCTTGATTTAGCAAAGGAGAAACATCACAATCACCTCTTGAACCTCATCGGTATGACGCAAAATATTGAGGTTAAAGGTAAGAATGTTACATTAAGAATTATATTCACACTACAGGCAAAACACTGGACGATTCCACTGTAGTAGGTACTATCATTGTCCGGAGAGCTTACTCTAGCCAAAATAGACAGACTGACGGACGCACCATTCTGGAAATAACTATAGAACGAGATGGCTAGGGTATTATCAATGACTGGATAGCTCACTCTAGCCGAAAAAGACAGACGGACAGACGGACCATTCTGGAAATAACTATAGAACGAGAGAGCTAGGGTATTATCAATGACCGGAAAGCTCACTCTAGCCAACATAGACAGACGGACAGACCATTCTGGATAACTGTAGGACAAGATAGCTAGGGTACTATCATTGTCCGGAGAGCTTACTCTAGCCAAAATGGCAGACTGACGGACGCACCATTCTGGAAATAACTATAGAACGAGATGGCTAGGGTATTATCAATGACCGGAAAGCTCACTCTAGCCGAAATAGACAGACGGACGGACCATTCTGGATAACTGTAAGACAAGATAGCTAGGGTACTATCATTGTCCGGAGAGCTCACTCTAGCCACAATAAACACAAGGAAAGACAAACGGACGGACTATTCGTAAGAGGGAATATATATTGATGGAGCTCGATAACAGTTATGACCAATACAATTAGTTTTGCTTTTTCTGTATTTTTTATTATTATTCATAAGAGTTCCGCAAAACATTATTTTATTTTAGAAATAATTGATCAAACCTTTAACCATTTACCCTAAAAATGCTTTCAGTGAATTAGTTTTCGGAGTGGCACTGGAATCCTTAAAAAATACTGACGATTGTTTACTTGTTTACAATTTATGTATCAAGTGTCAAATAAGCTGATCTTATATTCAAATCATGCCTCTCTAACGAGGTAAAAATGAGAAAGAAATAATCGCAAAGAACTGCTGAATCAATTTTAGTATTTTTCATGACTATAATCATCGGATGCTACCCAAAACAATGTACATTGCATACTCATGTACAAATCATATTACGTAATGCTACAACAAATTGAAATTTGAAGATATTTTCTTTGCTGATTCCTGTAGAGTGGGACACGAAATTCACAAAGTGTCACATCATTTGTATTTACACATTTTTTCTACAGATTAACACATCGTTTAAGATGATCTTCTGTAAAAACAAAAGAAGGAACAAAATAGCGATATGTATTTAAACAAAATGTTTTCTGATTTTATACAATACTGGACTTTAGAACGACACAAAAACTTTGGATGTCATAAAAATAAAATAATGAAGTAACGCAAATTAAAACATATCAGCTCAATATTAAGTTAAAACTAATTAATGGGTTTTATGTACCGTGATATCTTTCTAAAGTTTAGACTTATCATAACCGGTGAGTTCTATAAGGACGAAACAGCTGTATGGTGCAGTGTAGTTATATTTTTGGCATACGGTATATATCACCAAATGTTAAACGTACAATAACTCTGTCTTATATTCACCTTTAGAAAACTTGATATTAACTTATTTTATCTGTAGGCAACTCTTGGTCGACCTGGACTGAACTACATCTTTGTGCAGTCAGTGGATCAGAGACGGAATGCTCAAGGCTGATTGAAGATTTTCTTGAAGATGTCAATGTTGAAGTTGACACCGATATCCATCCTTACACCAACCTGCAGCTGCCAAAATATGGGAAGATGACACCGTTAGAACTGGCAATGCACAGTGAAAACATATCCGTCCTGGAGATATTAGCAAAATATTCGTCTTTCAGAACCATCGAAAAAGGTTTGGCTGGTATTCGAACCATCTCAACAAAGAATATTATCGTCAGAGGAATTCTGACCCAGCTTCTAGAGAAACACGAAGATGTTCAGTATGGCAAACTGATTGCAACTGGTGAAAATGTCATAGTTATTTATACCACCGATCAACTCGACGATGTATGTTCGAAAATAGCTGGAATAAAAACGATATACAAAAACACTAACGGGTTTGACCAGGACAATGCAAGAGCCATCGACTTTGAATTAGATATGCAAGTGCACGGTCTGTCGAAAGAAGAAAACGCACTGATGAAATATGTAGTTGATGCGAACAGTGACACTCTTTGGAGAAATCACGAAAACCTCAACGGAATTCGTATATCGGCCGTTCGTACTACGGGTGGAAAAGCTTTCCGAGATAACTGTATTGTTCTGTGTTGCAAGTTCAAAGGATTTCTAACTGAGAAGGAAGAAGAATTCCCTCGTTTTTTGCGTTGTAAGGGTATCTGCTTTCCAGTTGACGTTCGAGAAGAATATATTATCTTGTTGACCAGTCACCCGTCAGACAAACTTGAACCTTTGGCATGTGGAGGTCTCATCGTCGGAAGTTGTGCAGACAACAAGGTTTGCGGGACAATAGGACCTTTCGTTGCATTGCCCAATCAGGAAACAGGATTTATCACTTGTGCGCATGTTCTTGATAGCAATCCTGCTTTTGGTGTTCAGTCCGGACGCAATCATCTCGTCTATCAACCAGAGAAAGACTCTAATGAAGATTTTCTCTGTGGTGAAGTAGTGAAAATGGCCTTCAAACCAAGTGCCGATCCGTCTATTGATGCTGCTGTCGTGAAAATTACGTCTGCGTTGCGAATTCCAAGATCAATCAACTTCGTTTCTATTCAACAAAATGCGTTCCTTGCTGCAGGTTTGCATTTTGTTTTTGTCTATCATTTATACAATAGATAAACAGACTCATTTTTAATTTTCAAAGTTAAAAAAAAAATCAAATCTGACAAAATTAAATAGAAAAGACGTAGAAAAATTGAATAAATAAGGTAAACTAGATAAATATCTTTGAATATATTTGGAAGAAATCGCAGAGTTCACTGCCCTACTTTACTCTCAATATCATAAAGACTAAAGTATTTCAACAAAATACTTTAAATACTTTATAATTTATGATACGACTACGATAACGTTTTGCGAACCTTGATTTGATAGGCTTTGCTCGTTTCCACAAAATCGACTTTTGAAAAAGACTAAAACTATATCTTATCGATTTCTCAAAAAACACAAAAGTTTATTGATAAAAATAATTCGATTTTCCTTCGTTTACTTTTCTAATCAATATTTCTTGAGAAAGGATGATCAGAAGATGATACAGTTGACCTTGTAATAGAAACATAATATCAAAATGTAGAATGTTACAGTCTGAAATATGTTTCTATTACAACGTCAATTTCAAAGCAGAATTAGTTTAATAATCATTACCACTGTGTCTGAAATCATCTGCAACGTAATGAATAATGAAAAACAAAATATTTTGGCAAATATAGTGACGATATTTTTGTTTTATAGGTATTGCAGAAGGATTGACTTTCAACACAGGAACCATTGGCGATTACCTGCCGGACAGTCCCGTTTTGAAATTCGGCGCCTATACTTCAGACTTGAACTGTGTCTGTTCAGCGATAGGACACGAAGAAAAGATTGATTATCCTCAGGGTAAAGTTCTTATGAGGGGTTTAACAAAAATACTGTGTCGTGTCAGTCATAAGAAAGGTGACTCTGGAGGGGGAGTGTTTGTGAAAAACGCCGAAGGCAAACTCGAGTGTGTTGGACTGTTCTTTGCTGGAAGAGGTCGAGAGGGATATTTTATTCCCATCAAAGATGTTTTGGCGCAATGTGGGGGTTACAAACTCAAAGTATATCCTTAAACTTTCTTTGCCAAAAGCGATAATCGTTGTATTTAGTTCCTCCTTAATCGTTCTGGAAGTTGTGAAAGACAAGAACGGATTCGGGTTTTTTTTCCTGGAAATAGCGTGATTGTTTTTAAAATGTTTTATATATATTGCTGTTGTCATTAATCGCGTGTAAATGCTGTTAGATTGTACTATCAAATTACCGGTGTTAACGAAAATAAAGATGATCCTATTTGTTATTCTTCCCAAGAATGAGTCGTAGAAGGTATTGATCTCAACAATAGTCTGTTAGTGATTACAATTCCAACAGGTAAGGACATACATATATAGATAGTTCTACTACAGGTCAGAGGTAAATTAAACACCATAATATGTATACCGTTGATTACAAGACTAAAGTCAAATATTGTTCTGTTAAAGAGGCTATTTACTCAAGCAACAGCATTAAGACCAATTATATACTGAAAATATAGATATCCTAAAGAAAGTCTACGTAGTTGATAATGACATGACCTGAAACCAACGTCCAATGTGGTCAGTTTTATCTTTTGGGAAAGCCGGTGATAAAAATAACTACGACCGAACTATCGCAATATTCGGGCCCTTCAGCAAGAAGTAAACATAGTGGGATATAGTAGGTAAAACTTAAAAATAAATTACTTGTTTATAACGATAATTACGATGTTGTTTTGATGATACTATTGATTCAGAATAAATGCCAGTACTTGTATTCGGAAGAAGTAAGCTGTTAACAAAGCGACAATCCACGGCTGGACAGACACATTTCACCGACAGTTACCACTAAAACAATCGGTTGCACATTTAAGGATTTCTTCAATCCTGGAAAGGAACGCCAAGAAAACATTGTCTCTTGTCAGTCTCTAGACATGCATTGTTCATAAGGAGTATCAACAGAAAGGCAATATAGTGATCGGGGATCCTAGGTTCATATCCTTTTTTAAATTTTGTTATATTTTTTAATTAAATGTTTTCATGGAATTTTGCAAGTGATTGATTTGTTTTTACAAAGCTGTACTCATAGCATGAAAGATAATGCCAATGCAAACTTATAGTTGAAGGTACGGCAGATTGATTGATTCATTGATATTACACTATATGTATGAGATAAGTTAAACCTTATTAATTTTCTAAATAATTTCAATAAGATAATATTTACTTCATTTTTTATATCCTACAATCAGTTCAATACCTTTTTTTTCTTCGAAAATTTATCAGAAATAAACAATTTCATTTGCAGAAAAACTTCGACTAAAGAAAGTAAAACTTCTGAAAGAGGCAACCGAGATGATAATGTAACATGATTAATGAAGCTTTTCAACATCACTGTGTACAAACTAACACATTAAACAACTTTTTTTCGTATTTCGTCTTCGACAAGAGCGGTTATTTCACTAGCTAACGCCATCCTGAGATGACCTTCACATTTCCAAGGTCCTTATCTCTCAAAATATTAGCAGCACGTGTTTTCCCATACGGATATCTGAAATGTCGAAATTGACTAATTTCCTCAAAATTGTCATTTTGTAAGGTCGTAAGAGTTGCTTCCCCTATGTCAGTAAAAAATGAACAGGGGTCGCTACTCAATAATTTGTTGAGGGAGGCTCTATCCTTCAGCAATTAACCAGCAGAATTCGTTGAAACATTAACATAATTCTTATTTAACCATGTAGATATGTTTAAAGAAAATCTAAGCAATCTAATACATAGATGAATTTTAGGTGGCAAATATAAAAAAAATAATAGATTTTGTCATTTTTTACATATTTATCATTTTTTAAGGTTGTGTGTGTGTGTGTGACATTGCTTGGAACTATACCAACAAATAATAAAGGAATATACTTTTTTTTTTACTTTGAAATTGTAATCATAAATGTAAATATCTACAAGCTTAAAACAAACGTAATATATAGTTTCTTGTAAAACGGATGAATAGTTAAAATAAATATACACTATGTGTTTTTCCTTTCGCTTATTTTTCATTTTACAATAATTTTGATTTGTATGGGAGTTGTCGTCCTTTAAAAAAATGGACTTTTGCAGAGGGATTACATTTTTCATCAAACAGTTATCTTCCTTCACGTAAGTGAAATGGAATTAAATCAAAATTGTCCTAATAATATATAAGTTGGAAAAGAGATGAACAAAGTATAGCGCATGCCTAGTGTTATAAAATTAAACTTTCTTGATATTCTGAACAATAAGTTTTTGCATTTTTTTTAAAATATAGAGTCATATACAAACAAGTAAAGCTTATGTCAAAATATATCGACAATAAAATATATCACATATGAAACAATGTTTTACTCTTTTATGGATACAAGTTTATCTCGATCATGTGGACAAGGGACATCATTCCACAGCCTGCTTGCGCATGATATATATACCTGTCATGGTACGTGTAGCCAGAGGTTATCGCGCATTGTATGCCCTGTTCACGTGCATCCACACATGTATATATCTACTTTTATGTTATGAAATACTTTATTTTCACATGGTTTGTGCAAGACAATTGTAAGAATGATTTATTCGATAGAGTAACTCGTTCGACAGCAAATATCGTTACTAAACTGTAAACTGGTGTAAGAACGTGACGTCATGGGGACTTGATGATTTGTTACAACTATATTTAGACCTAAATTAAGGTGTTCAGCGTAAGTTGTGCACATTCTGTGGGTTAAAATAAACATTCGGTAAAACTGCCACCCTCAATGAAGGGATGAACGCTCGCGATGTTGAACAAAAATGCTTTGCGTTTTTAAAGGAAGTTTTCTTTAATCCTTTAATTATTTTAATGTCTTAGATTCAAGGAGTCATCGCTAGAAATTAACCATCAACTTTAAATCAACCGCACATTACATTTAACTGTATCCATGTATCTTTCGGTTTGTTAAAATTATTGCAAAACGATATGGTTAATTGAGGAGAAAAAATGAACAAACAACTTGTTGAATTTTGAAATATATGTGAAGACGAAAGAAAGGAAGTAGCTACATTAATTACGCACAAAATATCGTGTGATCCTTCAAGAAAAACATATTTAAAGTAGTTGTATAATGAGTGTTGAGCACTTCAGCTTCCAACTTTCTCTCAACTAACAATTTCTTAAGGGTTCCGGTCCTATTGCCGGCAAAACACTAAAGAACATCAGGTACAATACCCTCCCATTTAGATTTATTTTCCGTTTTGAAGACAAATATTGTTGACCATGTCAAATCCTGGTCTTACTATGCTGCAGTCTTACAGACAGAAAAACTTTTTTTATTTCCATCTCTTTATCGTTTTCATAAAAGTTCTGCAATGTATGGTTTTCTTTACAGAAATGATTTACAAAGCTATAGTCATGTTGGAACAAACGTTTCCGATGAAGTATATTATTTGTTGTGTATTTTTTTCAGGGGGAAACCTGAACATCAATCTTTAGAAGAGTCTTCAGCATTACCATCCTCGATGCTACGCTCACTTACGCTCTCTGCACCCATGGCATATGTCATAGCAAAATCGAAGGCTCAGTGTGCGCCACCTTAGATTAGATCAGAATAAGACTAGATGAATACTGTAGTTTGATCCTGTCATGTACACTAAAAGAATCTCGCGACTGGCCTTGAAGTCGGAGGTTTCTCCTTTGTAATCTTCAAGGGACATGTATCAGTGTGCGATTGGTCAGCTTCTTTCACATGATGCCACATAACTAGCCGCTTGCCTTCAATTCTGCTATGACATATTCTAGGAGTGCAGAGAGCAAAAGCGACCAATATTTGAAGTTAAATACAAATCAACGGAATGCTATATTTCCTCCACGACATCGTCTCGAGTGGATAACATACTTTAGTTACTACATATGAAATAAGTAAACAACATATTTAAACAATCAATCCTATTATGTTCAAAAACCATGGATCAATTCTCTATGATAACTTGTGACGTAGCGCGTTTGAAGATCATTCTTGTCCTGGTATGTATTTTTCATCTTCGTCTTCCAGGATGCATTTCGTGTTCGATCCTAAAAACAAAAATAAAATGGTACTTTGAAGATAAGATACAGGTATTAATCAATAGCATTACATGTGAACCGATGTTGCATCAAATGTATATCAAACTATATACCATACTATATATTGTTTACGTCCTTAGTGAAGCGCGGTGAAATTTAAGCGAACTATCTAATTCTAACACATAAGCGCATTGATGAAGCGGTGCACACCTACAATATTTGCAATAAACAAACTACATTATTAAATTTCGAAAAGCGCAATCCTAATTTCCGCAAAACTAATCACGCAGAAAGCGCGAAATGCACTTTGAAAGTATACAATTTATAAAACATACAGCGCACACAATAATGCTGCGATTCTATGAAGAAAGTAATATAAATAAATAAAAAAAAAAAAATTGGGATAAAATAGAGTAGGAACATTGTCGACATGTCAATAAGACTACAAAAAACAAAAAATTAGACTATATTAAGCATAATAATGAAACGCTTAATTGATGAGCACGTAAACCTAATTATAAACAAGCACTACATTATGTAATGTAAACCTATTTTTAAGCGAAAAATTTGGCTGTATAAGCGGGCAGATTTTCACAGATTTAATTATCTTATTTCTGATTATAATTGGAATGATTTTTTTTAAATTGTGATTCAGTTGATACTGCCTGTAATCGTTTTACAGATACGTTCCTAAAATTTGCAAATATATGTATTACATCAAAAGATGTAACTATGAGACCTAATGATAAACCATGGATGACCTCTAAATTAAGAAAAACAATTAAAATTAGAGATAAGTTACATAAAATTGCGAGGTCAACCAAACATCTTTCGGACATCAACAAATTCAAATCTCAACGGAATAAGGTCAATAACATGAAAAAATATGCCCGTAAATTATTTTATGAAAATGTTCATGGTATTATTGAAGAATACTCGTCCTCTGATCCAAAAGCTTATTGGAGACTCATCAACAGGTTAAAGCAATCATCTGGTACTACACAATCTATACCTACTCTTGTAGATCCTGTTTCTGACAATGTGGTTACTAGTGATGAAGACAAAGCTAATTTATTAAATGACTATTTTTGTAATATAACTCGTGTGGACGACAGAAATACTGCGGTTCCTCTTATCGAGCCAAAAACTGACAAGAGTCTTGGGTACATTAGAGTAAATAATAATGAAATACGTGATATTTTACAGATATTGAAGCTTGGTAAGGCCTCGGGTGAGGATGAAATTAGTCACCATATGCTCAGAAACACATCAGAAACAGTTTGTGTTCCCCTTGAAATCATTTTTAAAAAGTCTTTATCGTCTGGTGTTTACCCAATCTCTTGGAAAACAGCCAAAGTTATGCCACTGTTTAAAAAAGGTGATAGGCATTCTCCCTCTAACTACAGGCCAATTTCCTTATTATCTGAATCATCCTCTTTATGTCTAGAAATCCACACGGTTATGAATAGAGATCTCGTGTCTCATAATGCATGGTCCCAAACTTGGTTAGTAACATTCAATCCAGAAAAAAAACTGAGGTAATTTTTGTTTCAAACTTGGTTGAAATTGATGAAGATTTACAATTAGAAATTAATGGCGAATTTTTAAATTTTACTGATCATCATAAACATTTAGGTGTAATTTTTAATAAAAGTGCAAAATGGGGGGGGGGGGAATCATATTTGTGCGAAACAATGATGATTATATAATTCGTCCTCTCAGGCTTTCTCTAACAATTTCATCTTTTATACCTTCAACTCTTCGCGGTTGGAATTCATTGGACCTTTCAGTACGATCATTGCCCTCATTACATTCTTTTAAAAACTCATTAACTTCAAATGTACAATCTCCTCCACCAATTTACTTAGGTTTCGGAAAACGTAAATTGAACATTTTGCATACTAAACTAAGACATCAGTGTAGTCCACTTAACTATGATCTTTTTAGAGTAAATTTGGTCGATAGTCCAGTTTGTTATTGTGGCCATCCCTGTGAAAATGACTTTCACTTTTTTTGTGAGTGCTTACTTTTTAACAACGAAAGACATAACCTGCTCCTAAATTTAAATGCCCTGCATGTTGATTTAAATTTAGAACTACTTTTGTTTGGAAATAGTCAACCTTCGGTAGAAAACAACATAAGTATCTTCAGACATGTGCATCATTACATCAAATCCAGCAATAGGTTTTGATAGTAATAATTAATTTTCTATTCTTATTTAAGTTGTTATTTTTGTTTATGAAATTGTATTTCATTATTTTGACTGATTTATTTGTTACATTTATTCTGTTCGCTTTGAAAGTACTCTACCAGGTTGCATGTCATGAAATCTGTATAATTTAAAATTGATTCAAATGCGGATCAATTTCTCAGTTTTCAAGTTTAATTTTCTAGGTAACACCCCTCCCCTCCATCACTCCCACCCCCTCCCACCCCACAGTTCCTTCCTTCCTCAACCTATCTTTTCCCTTTCCGCTAAAACATATAAACCTTTTTTTACAATATGTATTGAAGAGAGGACTCTATTAAGTTGTAATAACTTGTTGTCCGATCCATTTGTATATTTGTACAATAAAATATGTTTAAACTAACTAATTAAGGTAAGCAAAAACAATATATGTGCTCAATCAAGTAAATGTTACACATTACATCTCCAGCTCACATGCAGGTATACACAAAAAGGGAGATATTAACCAGGTGGCATATGACTAGTAGTTAACGCCTGATAAGGCAGCTCTTGTGAATTCCTCAATATTGATTAATGTATATGCTAATTGTATTGACTGTATGACTTGTATATATATGTAACACTTCCGTACCGTTTGCGTAGCACTTGCGTACCATTTCCGTACCGTTTGCGTAGCACTTGCGTACCATTTCCGTACCATCCGTACCGTTTGCGTAGCACTTCCGTATCGTTTGCGTCCAAGGTGGAACAGAAAACGTGTACGGGTCTGTAATTTCAGGTTTTTGGTGTTTGGTGTTTTTAATGTAGTCTGACACAAAATCCACAATCTACTGTTAGCTGGGCCTCGATGAATTAATTATTATTACTACAGTCAGAACCAATGTTATAGTAACGGTACTTAATGAAGGCATCCTTATTTTAAATTCCTTTTTTGAATATTTGTTTGTTCAAATCGCAGGAAAAACAGGGACTTGGCAACCGGAAAATCCTGTGAATGCCATCTCCTTGCTAGTGTTTCTTTAACGTAGAAACCTTAATATATAACAAGCATCATTTCGTGTAAGACTACAATATTTATATTTTACTTAGTTAGTCTGTCTTTCTTTGCATTGAAACTTCACTGAATGGGAGTATGAATTAACTCCCTAAAAAGGGAGTAATACTTTTAAAACGAATTAACATAACATCTATATAATGGAGAAGCTACAATGTTAAGGAAAAGATAATGCGCAACTCCGAAAAGTAATTTGCTACGCCACTGATCTGTATGCAACTGTACGCTTTCCAATCTGAAACAATCATCTAAAATGTATTAAAAGAGCATAAATGCTTTCATTTGCCGATTAGCCATGTCTGTATTCGATAAGAATGCAGTTGTAACGAATATGTACTGCAGTATATATCTTAAAGATAATAGGAGTTATGTCCCTTTATCTGGCTGACTATTCCTCACATTTCCGGATTTCCAATCGCAGACAAACACGCTTTTTGCTTATTTAATCAGTTCAATGTGATGTCTGAAGTGCAAATTAATAGTTTCAAAACATATTTTTCATATTTATTAACGATACAGAAAAAAATATCAAACGTCTGTATTTGAGAAATTTAAGGTAAATTATCAAGAACCCTAGATATTTCGCGTTTGACAGGTCAACATCCCTTACGATTTTAAAAGTGTGTCATAAATAGTTCTTGGAACTGTTTGATTTTTAATAAATAGATTGCAATGCTTTATCAGGTATTTCTACATAAATGTCATCAAATGGCTCACTGCTTCCTTCGATT
This sequence comes from Mizuhopecten yessoensis, assembly GCF_002113885.1. Classification (NCBI taxonomy): domain Eukaryota; kingdom Metazoa; phylum Mollusca; class Bivalvia; order Pectinida; family Pectinidae; genus Mizuhopecten; species Mizuhopecten yessoensis. The sequence continues at coordinate 1,404,848 of NW_018404667.1, forward strand.
TTGCCATTAGACATTTCAGAAGTGCAGAGATACTAATTAGGTTCATATTGAGACCGGAATCTTTTTATATCGAAAATTCACACATATTTCACCGACAGGTAACTATTATAACTCAAAATATCAAAAACATCAAAATAATGTAAGTTAATTTGTCATAGATAAGGACAATTCCATTGTATTTGTAAAAAAAGATTTTATTCTTCAAATAAAATTACAAATATCTTACCGAATCCAACATTCAGTAGATGCAAGCTACAGTGTACTTATGCAAAATAGAAGATAATCAATGCATATGCATAATAATTATTCATTTAATTTTTCATCAAACACACATTCATTGAATACTGATTATAGTTAATGAAAACGTTTTGTGAGAAGTTTAGCTTAAAATTAAATGTATTGGTTAAAACCTGACTCTGTTCAAATCATTTAGGTAAGGACACGAAATTAAAATAAGTATCAAAAACTAAAAAAAACAGGTAGGGATATTTATCATTTGTCTGCACTATTAATTAATATTAGCCTATTGGAACTGTCACACTATATTTGTTCTTTTTTTTAAAACAGATTCGCTCAAGATGTTTTAGCTGGTCAAAGGCATATTAGATGTAAAATTATCCGAGTTTACACAGACGTTTGTAAAATTAGGGTATATCTGAACAAAAGGACCAGGAAATATAGCTAACGCTTTTGTCCGAACACATTCAATTAAATCCTCGATACTCCAGGTTAACGCTCTCTTACGTTCTAAGCACTCCTGGAATATGTCACAGCAATATTGAAGGCTCCGTGTGCACCACCTTGTTGATGAGACAAGAAGAATAATTCGATTCGTTGATGTACATCAAAAGAATCTCGCGGTCAAGTGACAGTAAAAATTGACAGGCTTTGAAGTCGTGTGTCGCTTCTTTGTGCTCTTCAAAGGACAGGTACCAGCCTAGCGATTGGTCAGATTTTTTGCTTTACCTTAGAACAATCAAACAGCTGGGCTCGTATTGATAAAACTGTACCCATGCTCAAGCATGGATTCTGTGCTCAAACCAACTTTCTTGTAACTGGATTTAATCATTAACACTGTCAAAACGTGAAGTTTAAACATTGAAAACAGCACTCAGCTAAATGTCTCTTCAAAATTCTTCATTATCATTGAAATATGTGATTTTTATCAATTTATTACAAGATTTTGAAATTGGGCTCGAGCACAGAAATGGGTTTGAGCATGATAACGGTTTCATGAACAAGGTCGAAGTTGTTGTGTTTTCAGTTTTGCCATTATATATTCCAGGGATGCAGAGAGCGAAAGTGAACATGACCCCTGGATATCGATGATGATTGAAGATGCATTTCTTTCACAGATGAGTCTTATAGACACGAAATTGCTTATGATGCAGTTTAATCAGTTATACATGTGCCCTTATACTGATTACTGATACTGAATCTATTATCACATCAAAGTTTCAGTCACCTCTAAGTATCTTACTTTGATCCTAAACACGTTGAGCGTAATTCTTTATACTTTATACCCAAATATCGTGGTCCCCACCTAAACATCATTTTGTGGTTACACAGATCTGTGGATTACAAGTATCCACTCATAAGAAGAAAACCTCCGTAACAATCCACTTATTAAACGATATTAAAAACCCCGCACAAATGAGTGATTTGATAGTGTGCAAGACTTAGGACTGCAACAATGCATTGACATAACGATACATTACTATCACGATACTGTGGTCACGATACGGTAAGTATCACGATACTGTGGTCACGATACGATATGTACATGTTTCCCGATAAATATTGTAACAGTAGAAGAAAAGAGAAAAATGGTGTTGCGAATCTTAAATTGAAATATTATAAGTGGAAATAGACTTGGTCCAAAACGGACATGACTTGACGTACATGCCGAGCTGGAAATGTCCTTCGGCATGTTGGAACTGATATGAGTAGACAAAAACTCAGTACCGACAAAATACGTAACATATCCTAAATATATTGTGTATCGTACTATATTCAAAATATCGCGACATATCATCGCTTAATGTATTGTTGCAGCCCTAACTCAAGTAATATAAGTCACTGATAGTGTCTGGTCAATTATTTGTGGGATATTGTTTGCAATGTACAGGAGATACAGTCTTCTACTGTAAATTCTGTAATATCAGCTTTACTTTCATCTTTACTTTTGAAGACACTGTAGCAAAATGGATCTCCTGACTTGATCTCGGGGTTGTTTAAGAAGACTTTCCCCCTGTAAGTATACAAAATAAACAGCAAATTAGACGTAAAGGCTGAAACAATAGAAGATTTGCCTTAGTTTTTGTTTAATGTTGTTTATTTGTTCAGGACAACAACAACAACAAACAAATCAACAAACTAATAAACTTTTTTGTTTTTGCTATTAGTTGAAATTCTTCTTTTACTTTCACAAGATCGTTTATTACATATGTTACCTGCGTGTTCCATCACACCTGTACAACACTAGGAAAGTGATCAAGCTGCCAACAGCGGCAGAACAAAGACACCCCGCCACGATCGCTGCTATGTCTGCTCTGTTTTTGCAATGTGGACTCCAGGGCGCGACATTCCCTGAGGTAACAAATGTTTCAATTATTTTTATAATCGATAATGGATATCTATATACGGTGACCAAAATGTGGCACTCAATAGGATAAACAGATGGTAGGACAGTATTTCGATAAATAAATGTAACAATGCATTGGAACTGTTTTTATTGTGCACGACTATCAACTTGGTAGATATTTTAAAAATGAAATCCATACCTTCCGGAACTTTTTTAACGAAAAAGAATAATACAAATGGAAAAAAATGATCAGACCAGTTTCCGCATAAGGGTAAACCAGGATTTGATCCCTTGAATCCCAAATATTCAAACTATTGCTCTTACCAAAAAAGCTACCTGGCCAACAGTAGCATACTGGCGCAGATCAACTACGGTTATATTGAAAACAAAAATTAAAAATGGAAATGCAAGTAAAATTGAAAACTTATTTATCGAATGTAATGGATTGCAATATATACATTAATCATATGGCTATCAGCATTACACTATCCTTAAACATGAGATAACGTTTTTTAACAATTCTCAATAATAATGTATTGCTCCGAACCGGCGTTGTTACTATTCCTATCAGTGATTATTGAAGCTTAGTGTGTCCTTGATTTTGAGTGGTTAACGTGTCAGCCGGGTTTATCTACCTGTGTGTTCTGTGACCACTCGTGTTTGTTTACAAGCTATCGAGGCGTACGTATTTGATAATACGATCAAAGATATACTAAACCTATGCGTTAAGTATTTTGGATACAGTGACATTTTGTTATTTTTAATGTGTTTTCTATATGCCACATATATAAGTTTTGACCATTTTATTTTGTATCTCTAATTCAGTATAATAATTCAAAAATGTATTATAACATTGATAACATTGCATACCACTCTTGTAGCATGCAACCGCCAAGTAACGCGACAATACACTTACATTATAGCTACACCAGTACTACTGGGCTGAGTAGGATTCGGGAAATATGCAAACACTATTCATAGTTATGTATGACCTGTACAGGATAATACGTCCATGTAGATACTGTCAGTCTAGAATATTGTTCACAAATCCTATACCCGGTAATGTCATATCCATATTGTTCTACAGGATTATTCTATTTCATTGGTATCGTGGTATAATGTTGTAATACTATTCCTATGAGTCGCAAGGGTTAAAGCTAATAAACAATACAACACAAAACAATACAAATGAATTGTGATCAACACTTTTCAAACAGTCATGAGGTCATAACAACATTGGCTTTCTGGACATATTCTATGAATCGGGTTGTTCCATTCCTTATAGTCATATTTTTAAGTGCTATTCATTTTTCGATGCAAGCCTAAAAAATACAGTTTTTCCCCCCCGGCGAACGTGAATCAAGTACGCCCTATACTACGTCATTATAGTGGATCAATACGCAGTGATGAGATCACCAGTGTTATGCAAAACAAATGAATGTTATTTTAGTCAATGGGTCCAAACATACAGAATGTAATTAATATAAAATACGCATGCATTTCAATAAAAAAAACGAGTGTTATGATATAAACATATATCATATTTACCTTGGACACTTTCTTGACTGGTAGGAAAAGACGTTGCCGTGATCGTACTTGACATCAGAACTGATGACGGTGACTTGGTCACTGAAATACCACAGTCATGATCACCTACAAAATAAATGACTACACTTCAATGATTTAAAAAAACACAAGTACGGATTCACCGTGTAGATACTCGTGGTACTTCAATCCAGTATTTTTGTGAGTTGCGTACTTTTTCAAACTTCATATAATAACACACAGTTTAAAACTAGACAGAAAATGATAATATTAGCCAGGTATATACAAGTACTAGATATTACAATGTATACGATTTCTAGAACTATACTCATATGCATTCACAATTATATTTATATATAATTGTGACATTTTAAGTAATATATGCATTTATCTAATTTATAACAAAAATCCATGAACGGTAAAAGCACTAAATTTAGCGGTTTTGAATGTTAGTGCATTATCAAATATTAACAGATAAGCAAATTGAAAAAACGGCGCACTCAAGATTAATGTAATAAAAATAAGAAAATTGGTGATCTGCGAAATCATAATTTAGTGCGCTTTTTTTAGCGCACAAAGCACTAAAATTATAAGAATTGTCTAAGTACCCATTTTAACGGTACATATACAATTTTAACTTACCGAAGCAGTAAGCCTCATCACAAGCTACTGTGTAAGGAAGGTTGTAGACGTTGTATACTCCGCAGTTCTTCACGCTTATATTATACTGTCTGATACAACAGTCCCCGCCAACCAGACCGCGTACACAGGCCTGTCTCTGTACAACGCCCTCGGTTACCGTTGGTAGATTACCTACGCAAAGAAACGTAAACCAACTTTCAATGCTGCGAAAATAAGGGAGTGTCTTTTTTGTACGAAAAGTATTATCTTTTGTATGTACATATACTACTATTTTATATTATAAAACAATGATGTGATTGACCCGTGCAATTTGAACGAAATGTCAAAGCAATATTTTATATTTATTAAAACTAACATTGCATTTGGCCAGACTGCTGCTACAGAGCATTCATAAATATGAAAAGTACCGGTATTTTGAATACAGTTATTAGGTAAATTTTAGCCGCAGTTTAACCTTAGCCCCTTTAAGATCACCATAATAAAACAAATGTATCATTACTAAAAAAAATTAAGTTAACAACATATTCGACGTACTAATTAGATATGAACGGCGACAGAAACACTGGGCTAATATTGATTTTACTGGCGTAGAGCGAAAGTTTGATTGGGCGAAAATTGTCAAGTATTCAGTTTCCATACCATTCAGCCATATTGGAAAGCCTGTTCCACATGAAGCAGGGTTAACACAGGATGTCGGCATATCCAATGGAAGCCCTTTATAGACGGCTTTGTACCATCCGCCGTCTATGAGTCGGTCACAGTAGACTTTTCCCGAAATTGAACACATGGCACCTCGTATATCCATTTTCCCGAGGAGTTTGTGTGCAAGACATGGATCTAAATTAAAGTTATAAAAAATATCTGTTGGTAGTTCTATGTGTTAAAGAAAAATAAGGGTAAGATTCCTTTACATATCGTCCGATTGTTTACATAAATTTACAATTCTGCTCAAAGTGAGAAAATATTTATTATACCGAGATCATTATTTTGCGTTGGCATACAAATAAGCAGAAATACCTGCTTCAGCTGAATGAACAGCAGCCAGATCCAGGAAGATAATAAGGAAAACATATACTGCCACCATCTTATAACATGATTCTTGAGGGTCGTCAATCTAAAAACGTTGTGCTCTCCTATACTTGTATATATTAATATGTTTTAGCAACGCTAGCATGTAACTTGCATGTGACCGTCCTTATCAACCAGGAAGTAATAAATTACCAAGGTAAGTTGTATGTAAATATTCAAGCCACGATATGTTCAAAACGCTAAGCATATCCATTACGCCCCTTTAGAAAATGAAACATTTTATCATAACTCCTTGATACAGCAAAACACAAATTGTCTACCGTATAATAAAATGATAGAAAGTATAGCAAACATTTTGTATTAGACAAGCCCCCGTCTGTTAATTATTCTGACATTCAGAAAATAATAAACTTTACCAATTTTGACCACTTGAATTTCTTAGTACGGTGACAACCCACTTATTCGAACTCGCATCACCTGAATACCCCTTATTCGTCGAATAGTTCGCTTGGTCCCGACCGTGACCAGATACAGTATGGTGGACTGCCAAAACGAGATGTGTTGCCTTTTTAAATTATTGTATTTCTTAATACCGATGGCTATATTTTTTCATTGTTCAGCGGTTTTATATGAAATTCTGTTTAACATCCATCATCTACTGTCCGCGATATATGTAATGTTTGAACTGTCTGTCGTCCCGTCTGATAAAAAATGACAATGTCGGCCGAACCTCGGACTGGATAAATACCATGTATTCCTCGAACTACTGATCTGGGCCCCACGAGTTCGAGTAAGCGGGATATTACTGTATACCATTTCAAACTAAAAATCTAGTAGAATAAAGCCGCTTAAGTGTAAGTACAGAAACCTAAGTGTAGGTAGCTATTTAGTGTTGCTACTAGGTTCTCTTTCTATTGGCTACCACCGAGTTCTTCTGATATCCTCTATCTTTTTTTTTTGTCTGCCAAACAAAAATATAGAATAGTAGAAGTATCACTAAATAAATAAAAGACCCATATTTGTCAATAATTATGAAATGTAGCATTGTTGATAGGTTAAGTTTGATAGTAAAACTAACAGAATGCATCTATTCAATTAACAAATAATTCATGGATTTTAAAAATAGAACTATATATCTGAAGTGTCTTTATTAACGTCTAATCATTTTTCTTTTAAGAAGAATGTAATACCATGCAAATATCAACAATTATCCCTGATATCCGAAACTTCATGATGTAGCGTTTCATAATATGTCTGTTATTTGTTAAAATATACAAGGAGATTTGTTTTTTATGAAAAAGTTACACTGCAGGTACATAAAACAATGATGAAACAATATAAACGTAAATGCATAGTACTGGTGTCTTTTCCCCTGATATAGAAAAAAAGGTATATAACACACCAGCAACACACTAAGTATACATTTATCCTGAAAATCAAACTATATCAAAATTATTAGCGATCTATACAATTCTTGATATAATACATGTAACCTTTGTTTAAAGTTATACTATGTTTTTAACATGGTTTAATACAAAATTTGAAACCGAGAACAATAGAGGTTCGCCTAAGGAGAGTGATTGTTATCATAGTTATTTAACTCGAGATAGTTAATTTTCAAATTATATAAAATTATGAGGTTTACGTGTTTAACTAAACATGAGAATTGTCCATAACGAGTTTGGGGAGCTTTTTTTCCCACAAAATTTAGCTTTTTCTTCGGAACAAAATATTTCTGTTTCCGATCAGGGAAACAATCGCCATAAACTATGACATCACAGTAAAAGGTGTCGTCGCAAAACCTTGTTAATTGGCGTCACAATTCGAATATTGATCAATGAAATAACGTACAGTGTGTTACCCATTAGTGAATAGCCAGACATGTTAACAAACCCCCAGCGGGATTATTCAGTTATTAAGGAGTGACGCTATAGTGGTTATGGGAGAAATGTCTGTACCTAGTCGCCTTTGTAGTACACGTATTAACGATATGAATGATTGCTCAAATACTCAATTCAAACCGTTCTTTAGGATAGTGTTACCTTAAACAATATACTGAGAAGTGCAACAAGGAAGTAGACAAATGGTAAAAAACATTACAAACATCGGATAATCTTTCGTTCTACACATGTTTGTTTAAGCAATTGATTCGACGTGTTCTTCTTTTGTAAATATTGATATGGATAAACCTTCACAGAGGAGGAATTATTTCTGATCAACAGTGATCCCCACTTGCTACCTGCGATGATATATACACTGATACGGCCTGGCAATGTGCCTGATTTAATTCCCCTTCGTTTTCTTCCTGCTTCAAAATTATATACACCGTCAACATAAACCAGATATCGATTGTCTATAACGTTTAATCCATAAACACTGTTTCGGTGTTTTTTTTAGTACAATAAGCACCGCCTTTATTTCAAACCATGTTAATACCATAATTCTGTTGTCAGTTTTAGCTGAATCAAATTGCTATGTGAAAAATTGGCGAGTACGATATTGAATATATGTAAATACGTTTTAATTTGTGCCATGCACAGGTATATATACTTCGGCATAAACATATGAACCGATTCAAAGTCTTCACAAGATCCTTAATTTTTACATTATTCCGTATTATTGTATTCCCGTTTTACAGACCAAATGAACTATTGATGTTGTTTTCGTATCAATGTCAAAGGAATAGATGAGATTGAACTATTTGAAAAAATAATAGTGTATGTTGCTCAGTGTTTGCGTTAACGTAAGATTAATATCATTTAATGAAAAATGTCATAATTGACTTCTTTGCATTTGTTATACTTAAATCAATTTCAACATTCAACAACATTACGATATTCAACATGATAATTTATATAATGAAGTGTAAATGAAAAAAGTAAGTATTGTGGCAATGAATTTTTTTTTTTATTAGCATATCAGCGAGAGAATATCCACGCACGATTGTGCATTTTAGATAATAATAGAGATTATAGATATATAGGAAATATTGATCTTCGGATAATTGTCAATGGGAAAGTTTAAACATCATTTTTAATAGTCACAACAAGAACATTACACGCAGACTTGCCACCTTTTAAATAACTGATGACATTAGTTATGAAAATCATTACAGACATATGAACATCAACACCGCGAACATTTTGCATACAGCTACATAACTATTGGGTACTACTAGTAGTTATATTGATATAATTAAATCCATCCATTTTATTGGGATATCAATTGTTGACCTCTGCATGAGATTTACTTTAGTTGTTAATCCGAAAAATACCATGTTAAATTTTGCCGTACAAACTTAATTTGACCAATGCTTATACAGTTAGTTAAAAGAAACAAATTATATGAATATTGAAAAAATTGTCAGAAAATCTTCGGGTTTGCAGAATAAATTAGAATTAGATAAAAAAAAAATGACTTGATGATGTGAAACAATTGTGGCACTTACTGCATACACACTATGTAACCTCCAGTGAAATAGCCATAAGTAATTGACGGCAAGGTTTTATTGTGAGGAAGATTTGGACTTTCATTGTCATCGTCATTCGATTTTTTTCTCATTAATTGCTTATTTTTTTATATCTGAAGTAATTATTAGCGTTTATAAGTTATACTTGATACGTTTGTATATGTGATTTTTCGGGGTGAGGGGTGGTGGGCGGGGGAGGGTGAGGTGTGCGGTGTAAGATTCCACAACTGTAAACATTGTTTGATAAGATGATCGCATGTGGTCCTTTCCTTGACAAAACAGATCAACAACCGAATTTGCACGTCAACCTAGTTTTTTTTTCAAAACATGATGATTATATGTATAATCTAGCACGCTCTCCATTCCAGCGGTGCTTTAACTTTGAATAAAAAGAGCTAAGTTATTCCAAAATAATATTGACACTTTAGTAAATAGCATCGTTTTGTCAATAACATATGTACCAGTTCATATATGTTATAGCAGTACAATGTTGTATTTCACCTTGTACATACAATTTATGTAGGCGTTCTCAGTATTTTGAGTGCCATTAGGAAAACAAGTGTGTAATGGATTACAAATGGAAATTATTTCTATCGAAATTAAGAACTAACACTGGGTGTTTCTAAAAAATAGTTTACGTGTTATATTTACGTCTAATTCAGACATTATTAGCATAACTTTGAACCAGTAATTTAAAGGCTGACAATTCCCCCAACTAAATATTGCTGTTTGAACTCATACAATTTCCGTACAAAAAATGTCTTTTAATTCAGTAAAGTCACTAAAACTGTGGCGAGGGATCAAGGCTTCTGTATATGTTAAGTATTAACTTTTCTTGTGCATTCACATCACAATGTTAGAGAGAGAGAGAGAGATAACTGAAAAAAAACGAAAAGAAAAACCGTTGCAAAGGGGAAACAGAAACATCTGGGTTGTCTAAAAGTCCCCTAAGTATAAACAAATCCCCGAATCCACAGGGACCCCGCATTAGTCGGTTTGCTAGTTTTTGTTTTACGGCCCATCGACAACTGGAGCATTGGCGATCTTGTTTTTTTAACAAACATGATGTGACATTAGTCGGATGTCTATTTTCCCAAAAACCTACAGAAGATTATTTCTGAAAATGTATCATCAAAATGATATATATGTGCTACCCACATTTATCATATCAATAAATTGCTGTAAATACGCCCGATTGCATTCCTCCTTTCAAAATAAGTCAAAATAAATCACACTGTGATTGCTTGAAATCCCAGACAACGATTCGTACAGTGATTGTTATGTAGCGACTTGAAATCTAAAGATATATCAATTATCGGCTTTGTATATATATTATTAAGTCTATTATGCAATTATTATTTTTAGCTCCATCATTTTTCTTTATTCGCGTCAGGTTATACACGAATTTGAACTTAAAAATGAGTCATTTAAAATAGCATGCGTAGCAATGCAAATATGTAGTTTATAATCGACAGCTCTTATCAACAAGGAAGAAATCAACTTCCAGTGTATTATACCTCTACGTACAAAAATGGAAGCCAGGATATGTTTGATATATTGACATTACAATACAAAAATGCAGATAAAAACTGGAAACAACATTATAAAAATACTTAGTATTGAATATTTCTAAAACCTCATCTTTATACAAATTTAGATACAATCGTGTAAATCAAAACATAACTTTGTATTCACGCAAAAGAAATGTTTCACTTATCTTGATTGGTGCTCATTTATAACAAGGACATATGATATGCCTGTAGGTTGACGTGTATTTAAGATTAGACGCTCCTACAATATAATCACGTTTCAACGAACTCATTAGATAATTGCTTTTGCGATTCATTAATCTATTACTTATAATACGTCCATGCATATACTGTCAGTCTAGAATATTGTTCACAAATCCTATACCCGGTGATGTCATATCCATATTATCATATAGGATATTTTATTTCATTGGTATCATATTATTTTTTTTATTTTTATTTTTTTTCTTAAATGAATTAACAACATAATATTTATATTACTCTCCAAAAGTTGAATTTGTTCTACGGAGGTACCCAATATCGTTATATACGTATGTATAAAGACATGTTGATGCCTTATACATTAAGGTAAAATAAAGTGATTCTTCAATGTCGTCATGATAATTTTGCTTGAATAACTGCATTATTAAAGTCTAAAAAGCAATGCAAAATGTAACATATCTTCGAAAAAAAGGACTACTCATATCTATAATAATGTAGATTTTATCTTTATAATGTAATTTTGTTATTATTTTGGGCATGCAGTTCAATTTTATTTTGTTTCAATATCAAATGAAACAATAATCAAGAAAAAAATGCAAACTTTGCTTAGAAGATTCAAATAGTTTCGATTCTTTTTACAATGTTACATGTATATAAGTGTTGTACCACTTTCAACTGTATGTTTATTTCTTATCTTTGATATTCAGCTCGCAGGTAACATGTGCAGTTTATATCATTTGTATATATGCGAACATCGTGTTTAGCGTGACAGCTAGTTTTGTTCCTAAGCGATAAGGGCATGATTGACCATATCACGTGGTGCTTATAATGATATAAAACATACCCGGTAACTGTTGTCCTCGCAGAGACCTGTTAGATGTTATCTTGAGGATGCGAAATGATGCAACAAATATTGCTATTGTTTGTAACTATCACCGTCGGCTATAACGGTAAGTTAATGTTTTGGTCATTTTGACATGATGTGCGAGTGTGCTTTGTTAAACACTTATAGTCACTATCAGCAAATATCTTGACAACAGTTTCTCGCATACTATATATTAACTTTGCTTGCAGACTACTTCGAAACTTCGATATTGTGCTTGCATGAGTTAATTTCACATTTGAATGTGACACTGATATCTTTATAAGAAACTTTTTTATTGGAAATATTGACTGGCGGATTAGAAAGTATTGAATGTTTATTTATCTAAGCCGATGCTAATTAGGTATTCCTTGCTTTTAATGACGGTGCTTTATAAACACTTGTTGATAAATGTGGACCTGCTAAAGTGATTGTAGTTTATACTTTATATTTATACGGTGATTGAACTAATGTATTTATTTATATTTAGCATATCAATGTAACCTGTTGTATCCTGTCAATCGAAGATGATGTTATGACACCTATGATGATTTTGTCAGAATTATAGATTTGTATAATGTAAAGTGATAAAAGAGAGAGGCCTAGTAAGTTGTAGGAACATGTGCCTTATTTCCTTTATGTCATTCAATAACATGTGTAAAAGTAAATGACCACAATGGCCCTAAACTAATTTGCAATAAACCTTCACATTTTTCTCCACGTAATCACTCTGAGGACGATGAACTAAAAGACAATTCTGATATAAACTTGGTGATATTTCATACCACCACATCTTAACTGCTGTCTGGAGGTCACATTCGGACCGCAAAAAGCGTGCACACAGCTCTACTTTTCACAGTTTGATACATTTAGAAAAATAATGTAGTTCTCGGAGAAAATTCTGACGAGTAGGGCCGATGCGGGAAAACTTTGAACCGATAGCGCTTCATTGCGTCACCTGCATATCCATATGCCCGCAAGCTCCAAACTTAATCGGCAACGCTTTCAATAGTTTAGCGATACTACACTAGACTATCTAATCATATGCAATATGTACAAAGCATGTGGTCGTTACGGCTCGATAAATGGTCATGACCGGTTATATCTTAAATGAACATAGTACATCATAACAGTGCGAACGGTATATACATGTACATGTTCCTATCATAAATCGCCCTAGAACCCCCAGTTCTCCCAAATCATTATCAGCGGCAAACAAATAAATGTGACTGAATTTATTAATAACAATGATAATAAAAATTCAAGGTTCTTATCTACCACTTTATCATAACCTAGTTTGTAGGTCATCTCAACGCGGTTCACATATAATTATTCGTGGTTATATGGCCTTTGCAACTAGACAATAGCTTTCTCTCAGCTCCCTTGGCCGGTGCTGCCAATGTCTAGCACTGACCAACAATGTGCTTATTTACAGCTGCGCAGAATGGAACAAGCGGTGTAAAGTATCTTGTTCAAATGTACAACAAAGTGCCGTGACAGGACTCGAACCCGCAATCCTTCGGTCGAAAGCCTGGCGTCCTACCACTTAACTATCGTACCTCCGAAATATCCATTACTTGACTTACTAGGTACGAAGTACTAGCATAAAAAGCCGGATGGACATTGGGTATGGGGATCAAATATAACGGAAATACACATTTACAACGTTTATATATTCATTGTTTTGCATTTGTTTCTTTTCCTTGTTCTTTTCATATCAAACTGTAGTTAGAAATCTATTCTTGTGCATTGATAAAGAGGTATTTATTTGAACTTACTTATCGGTCAATTTCTACAAAGGTTAATATGGTCTTTATCCAGTATGAGATGTATATACACATGCAATGGTTTGAACGAAGAAATAAAAAAAACCATTCCAATGACGTCACAATTGCTGCATAAATGATTTATGACGTCTCAATAATGACCTAGGTATATTTATCAGATAGGATTTCCGAGTACCTGTGGACATGTGGATGTTCCAGTCTGCTGGACAAGCATAGCCGATAAATATTGAAATAACATTACATAAAAGAAAAAATAGAAATTGTGATATATATTTTTTACATTATTTACACAGAAAGACAAAATCGAATCGGAAAGTTGATAAAAAAAAAGAACTTCTACGACTTCAAAGCAAGTTAAAACATGAAAAATAATCTGCTAAAATTATATAAAAAATTAAACCGTCGGAAGTCTTCGGGCTTCCCACCCGGTGTATTTCACCCCTTATGTGCATATCAAATTTTGGGTTAGAAATTATTCATAACAGTTTGGCGCTATTACTATGACTTTAAACAATAAGGACGCACATCAAAACCACCCTCTTCATTACAATAGTTTGATTTATCTGATGTTTTTGTAATATATACTATTTCATTGATGTAGTTTTGTTTAGCTCCTCATGACACATTTAATATTTCCTGACAGGTGTATCTGGAGCGACTGATCCATGCTTCTCATATATATCACTAAATGATTCAACACGTTTAACGTCATACACACTGAAGAATGGAGAAAGCGAGTTATCGGACGCTTTCCTTACGACAGGCTGGTACCGAAATGTTCACAGATCGGATGGGGACCTAATGACAACATGTCCAAATCAGACAGATTGCGGCACAATTTTTCCAGTGTGGATAAATGGTTTGTATGAATGAACAAAACACAATTGTACCTTAACTGAAATTATCTTTTTACTTTGACATGAAAAATAATATTTTTTTATGTATGTTTTTTTTATATTTTTTTTTTTCATTTGATTTGATGAAAGTGAGTTACATACATGTACGTTTATATTTCTTTTGAACACAGTTGCTTGGTTAATTTCAGGAACATTGCCTAGTAAAGGTAAAATCGAAACTGTACAGGCATGCAAGCATACATTCGTTGGGTGCTGTGGATCGTCTTCAACCATTCAAGTAAAGAGATGTGACGGCTTTTACGTGTATAACCTACATCCAATGAAGGCAAGCACAGGGCGGTACTGTTTCCGTAAGTAAATACATTATAATAAGTTGCACATATATTGTATCAAAACGCGAATCTGATCTTAATTTCATGTCAAATGTGCTTTAAATAACAGAGGTTTAACTTTTTGGACAAATCATATTAAAGGTTGCAAATTAAAACTGCTCCACATAATTTGCAATAATGCAATAATAAAACAGTTTTCTTTGCACTACAGTTCCTATATACTGTCTGATATATATTGTCATTGTATTCTGGTTTTTTAAGCTATACTTCATAGTGTATATATTGTCAGTTTTGTTATTTTCACAACACATGTAATTCCATAATTTTTTAACCAAAATAATCAGGTGGTTCACGGAGGTGCACAGGATCAGAATCGTCCCTAACAGGCTATGCTCCTTGCTCATGTAAGTCATGATATTGAGTGTTTTGGAAGATGAATATATGATATTATTTGTTAAACAAATGATTTTTGACCAAGAATACTTGTTTTAATTTAATCAAATGTCGTGTTCATTTCAAGTTAATCAAAGTCTGACTTGTAAATGAAAAAGATATTATCTGCTCATTTTCTCGATTACCGAAGAAAAAAACCTTACATTTTTTTCAGCAAGCCACCTTAGCTTCAGAGTAGCACCACGAGTTTCGCCTGGTCTTACAAACAACCCAGGCCAACGACACTTAAAATTTACATGTGCAGGTGTATCATCGATGTATCGAAGTCTGCAATTCGACGTTGTGTGGGAAGTTGAGGGCACAGAAGTGAATCGCAAGTTGAACTTGTCATATTCTTCACTTCTTACTGATGGGAGGTTAATCGAAAGGGAATGGAATGTAACTGGCCAAAACATAGGAATGCATGTAATAACGTTTTAAAGTTTTTTTAAAGAATGTTAGGTTTCCTCGTAGCTTTACAACTCAAATAAAATTGATAGTTACCTATTTTGAAAAAGGTACATATGCTTTAACGGTAGATTGCTGACATAACACCATATTGATAAAGATTTAAATTTGGTGAAAAAATACTTTTTCACGTTTTCTTGAGGTTGCATTTTTATAATAAGAACCTCATAAATGCTACAATTTACACTATGTGTTCAAATGAGGCTCATGATGGGTGTCTAACTGGTAAATAGATCGCAATGCGTATTTCAATGGTATGATCTTGTTGAATAATCACTTTACTATAGACTTATTTTTTTTCTCATCCATTAGTATAATTTATTTTACAAAATATGGTAACATGAGAGTTCAGCACATTCTGTTTCCCTTTCTGCTCATGCGTAATTTGTATGCTTACACAAAATATTTGTGGGAAATATTTATTTATTTATTTTGTTAATTGTAGGTGAGATGTGCCATTCGCGCCCACAACACACACTCTTCTACGGCATTTTATTACAGTCAAAAGTTCTACGCCGGATTTGAGGTACAATAAAATCATTATTAAATTTAATAAAAAAGACTACAAGTTTTATAACCTTTAACATTCTTTCAAATGTGAAACAGACACGTTTCATGTTATGCAATACTAGTTACCGTACGTCTTTTATAGCAAAACAAATATTCGCCTTATCCAATGAGCCTATATTTCTTTCACGTTGGAGCTAATGGGTTGATTTGTCTCGATACAATCGAACAGTCCCTTATTGATAGACAAATTGACTTTATTAGAAAGCTTTCGCGCGCAATAGTTCTTGTTATGAATTGATAATAATAACATGTTTAGCTTGTAGGTTAATCTTACTGCTGTACGTATGAAATATATATATATATATATATATATATATATATATATATATGCGGTAGATTTTACATATTTATGTTTTCATTTTATATTTGTTTTCACAATGATTTTTATTTAGTATCTACTATATATGCATGTTTATATGTCATATCATATTATATCATATTAATTATATTATATTATTATATATTGTGATAAATTGGTGTTTATATATTCCTAATCGTGCATATTGTGTTAAGACTAATGTGTTGAGAAGGATGATGGGGCATGTATTTAGTACAGGCTTTAGTTGACACCGGGAGGGGGGACCATACTGATAGCAGGCAGGCTGGAACATGGCTGAGCCGGTGAGTTGACCTTTAAGCTCATGGGAGCTGTCACTGCTACAGGGCTGGCCTCAGGTACACCTACATGTATGAGTAATAGCTGAGGGGAGACCGGCGTGGGGTCCGGGGAGAGAAGAGAGTGATCTAGTGGAGTACATACGTGATAAGGCTGTCTCCTGTATAGCTTAGCTGAGATACATTAGCTAAGGGATTATCTCAGGTGTTGTCATGGACTATGCTGACCGTGATGTTGTAAGTTGTATATAAAGTGTAAATAAACTTGTCAATATAACTTTGCAGTGAAATGTTGTATTCTGGAAACCTCCTCCCCGTCACGTTACAATATTTTCCTTCGCAAGGACTTGTTTATTTCTTTTTTACATGTATTTATATATATATTAAAGTATGATATTTAATAATGTCAATACCACATTTGAGTTCACCTTAGATATCAGATTACATCAATTTTTTGTTGGATTTGAAATAATTCACTCGAGCTATAATCCTCATCAATGATAACCATGTGCGCAATTTGAGTTGTGAAATCAAAATATTGCATATTCATGGTATGTACTTCATTCGAGAGATCGTTTCTCAATTTCGACTTTGATATAAAACTGTAAAAATACAACCTTTGATAAATTTAATTATGCATAAAATCAACAAATAAGTAATATGTTGTCTATATAAATATCAGCCTTTGCAGTTGCTGATGCATTGTATTACTTCATTTTTCATAAATATATTCTCTATAAAAAAGAACTCAATACCATACCAGATCCATAATGTTTTGTTTGTAAATTGTAGATAAGGCAACCACGGATCACAGTGAATAGCGGAGATACTGCAGTCGTCGGAATCCGAACGACTGTCCCGATAGCTTGCCCTTCTATTCGTCCCCATTGCACGATATACATAGAAATGTTTGATCTGTCTGAACAGCTGCCAAGGAACACGCAGTGCAACAGAAATATGACAAAGCTGGATCATCACAATCATTCTCATTGCGGTGTTAAGTTTGACGGCTTCCGCTGGCGTACTTACCAAAATATGGTCATATCTGCTTTAGCTGACCAACAATATAGATCACAGTATACAGCGATCCTAAAATTACGTACTCTTCAGAACGATTATGACAGTCTTTGGAACAATTTCGTATTGCCAGATATAAAAGTAAGTTGTATTTACCAAATTAATTTTTATGATTAATTTATTATTTTTTCTTAATTATTTATATTGGTAGTTTTACAGATGAAATGTGACGTCACAGTCGTCCACATTCGGTTACATCAATATGTACACCATGTCAGGCCTCGCAATCATGACACGATCTTAAGTCTAAAGTTATCGTAAGTTTCGACTTAACCAATCACAAATAACGATTAGCAAATCCTTAAATCTAAGATTCTGTTATAATCCCAGGAAGGCATACAAATAACACACTTACTTGTAATGTCTTCGTTTGAAAATACATAAAATAATAAACAAGACATATTAAACTTGTTATTGATGGTTGTGTATTGTATCAATACTCTAAGTTTTCTAAAGAGTTGATAACGTTTTTAAAAATTCAAAATTGTACTGATAACTAATTTATCAGGTAATTGTGTGTGACGCAAAATTAGAAATCGTTATCCTTAGATATAAACTCTGTGTATGTAAGAATGAGAGCTTCATTTGAACACCGCGTTTCCCCTTTGCAATATTCCTTGCTTCAAAACAAACCATATGGTTTATTGTTCGTGTACATATATTTTGGAAACATTTCAAAACGTAACGTTTGTCTTATTTGTTTTTAATTAATATACTTGCAGGTAGTAATAACAGATCCGGGTGTTGCGTCAAAGAAAGGACACGTTTGCAAGTCCATTACAGATCCACATATAAAACAGTTTGACAGTACTTCATATTATGGGTGAGCAGTTATATGCCAATAATGATTCGTGTCACTCCAAACTACATTTTTCGAAGTCTGAGAACTAAACCGTTCAATACAACGAACGAAATATATGCTTTGAACACACTCAAGAACATACGTAATATCTGTTTGCACTGCAGATGCATATTGCAGATTTTTTCGTTCTTTTTTACACTTTTTATCAATAGTCGGTCGGATTGTTTCCGGTATTTTGATAGTATAGGGGGTCATATTATATAGATTCCTGCTTAATAATGCATTTTATGACGAAGCAGGTTTCGAATTAATGAATTGAATTTATTGTTACAGTTAACAATGCTATCCTTATCTAATTAATATTAAATTGTTTTACTTATATTTGACATTACACATTTGTTTCTTTCTTCTTATTGCAAAGTCGTCAGTTTGCTTCTATTGGAGAATATATCTTGTACAAAAACAAAGAAAAGCCATATTCAGTAAGTAGATATATTCTAAATATCAAAATATACTTTAACTGGCAATTTATGTTTATGAACATAAACCTTCCTTTCAAAACTTAAATAAGATTGATATACGTTCGAAATCCGTTTTTATCAACATTGAATTTATTCTCTACAAAACCTTATTGGTTGGAAAACATTTCACATGGTCGGTGAAAGCCCGTTTGTTCTTGAATGGTAATACGCTTTATTAAATGTATTTTTGAGTCAAAATTGTATAATATGCTAATGTGCAATTGATTTAACAAATGAAAATTTATATTATATGTTTAACATCACTCTGTACAAGATGACGAACTTTATTCCACACCATCGTGTTTTATTTAATAGTTAGTGTTTAAATAGCAGTTGAATCATGATAAAAATAGCATTACTTCAAAAACAGAGACAATTATTATTTTATTTTCGTATACACAATAGATGAGACAACAAATATTTTAATTTTGCTTTAACATTTAATATCCTGTTTAGGTGTCTTCGTAAAGCAATACATTACATTTATTACGTGATTTCATGTATGCGTAGTCAACATACAACTATCTGTTATTGAAAAAATGTAAACACTCACTTTGTTGTTGTTTTTGTTGTTGCAGGTACAAACTATTTCAACAAACATAACAGATTTTGGAAACTGTGCCGTTGGAGTTCAGGCGGGAGCCGATATATTTATTATATACGGATGTGAATATCCCGGTAAATGGGTATTCAAAAGGTATTGCAGCAAAGACACAAATCGACTAGATATCTATGAGAAGGACAATGGACGCAATTATGAAGTAAGTATATCCTGTATCATAAAAACTGTTTGCGTATCAGCTGTATTTTCATTCCACAGAACCTTTAGAACAAGGGAATATCAAAACATCAACGTAACAAATATCGTTCATTATATATGACAGATTATTAAATAATGTTGTTGATATTATTTCATCTATTAGCTAAGTTGATAAATTGGTTACTATTTCCATACACACGGATCATATTAATACATTCAGCTGATATACGCTTATAATCATGTCTAATATATCATCTATTTATATAGCAGGGGCATCTTGAAGGTCTAGTGTATTTCTTTATTTATTGATAATGGAATATGAAATATGTCTTGTCTTTGTTTCTCTACGATCAATAATATGACCAAGTCTTTGGGAAACATCAAAGCGTATACGACCGCTTCCATGTCCCTTTAATTTCTCTTTTACTCAAGTGTAATGGAATTTCGTATTGCATACGAAATCATTTTATTTCAAGACAGGATGAACAAATGAAAAGTAATGTTTATTTAGGACACATTTTAAACATAACATGAGGATGTATTTTTAACAGTCTGAAGCCATAAAGAATAACAAAAATATTCAAAAGAGGGGCATTATAGGAATCTTTAAACATGTATATCACTTAATATCTTATTCCTGTCATATTTGTGAAATACAATCATATTTCATGACTGTGATATAGTGTAAGTGTACAATGTACATATTTTAATGGTTTTCTAATTGAGCGACCTTTTCTTTCTCGCTATAAATATTAACGTAATTATGTTTGTACTGTTTCTAGACTATGAATATACTCCCCTCTTGCATTTATTGCGAGTGCACCTATTCATCAATGCGCTAATCTCTCAAAATCGATTATACGCTAAAAAAATGCCCTCTAAACTAAGTACTTTTTACAAAATCAATTATAGAAGTATATGAAAACCTAATGATGGAGTTTTACCATTACAAACACAAGCATTTGTTAATTACCGATAAATAAAAGGATTATTCATTAGTTAAAATCCATGTTTATTTTTCCAGGTACATCTACCCTCTGGTACCTATATAGTAATCAAGATAAGTCCAATTTACCAGTCACATTATCTCGATGTAGAGATTCACATATCGCCATCTGAATGGAACAAAACAGAGGGATTGTGCGGTACATTTAACGGGAACCGATATGACGACCGAATAGATAGATCTGGAAAAACTGTATCCAGTGATGAGCAGTTTACCAAAGCCTGGAGGTATATCTAGTTGAATATAGAAAAGCCAGACTGTACAGGAAATGGTTTCTAAATAATAAGTTTTGGAATACGTCACTGCATGATCAAAAGAGTTTAGTTGCATTTCTTTTGCCATTCATTTGCCGGTTAAATTTAAAGTTTATGGAAATAACTGAATTTAATGTAAGAATCCTGTTATCTGATTGGTCGAAAGTGCTTTTTCTAAGTATCCACCTTCAAATTCAATTTTACACTGAATCAATGTACACTCCCTAAACAGATATTTGGAAACAAATACCAGTGCAAAATATTGTAAAGGTATAAACTCTCATTAGTAGTTATAAGTGTGGCAAGAACTGGTATTTATGTTTATCCGAATTTACAACACAAATACAGATGAAAAGCCGGTAATTAACCTTGGCAAGGTCGAGTTGTCATAGTTTGTAGTTTTTTTTTATCGAAGTAAAAGTGTAATATTTGTTCATGGAAAAAAGTATATAACTTATTACTATCATTTTCAGTGTTTCCCCAACGGAGAGCATGTTTGTTGAAAAGTCGAGGACCGCAAAACTGGACAGACCATATTATTTTTGTTCTTGTAATAATGTGATAGGCACAGATTTTCATCAATCTGCGACTTGTTCATGGAGAGAAGGGCTGCCTCTATGTCCCTCTTTGAACTGGAATGAACAGGAATGTTCATATCGTAGCAAAAGGGATGCCGATGGACTAATTGATGATACTGAAATCGATGCACCGTTGAGTCTTGTAGCCTATCAACCTCCACCTTCAAATGTAATTGCTTTCATTATAGCATCAAAAAAGAAATGTCTGTTTAAATAGATATTTCGTTCTTCATTTACTAACTTGACGATCAGATTACGTTTATCAATACATGTTAAATATTATGTTAACGCACTTTTCTGTAGATCGGTCAATATCACCAAAACGAATGGTATTACTAAATATAAATGAAGATATACGATTAAAAAAAGGAATACGGATTAAAATTATTCTTCCATTTTCAACTTTCATTCGAGTTGATGTATCTTACAGCTAGCAGAATGGAAAAATGGATGGAACAGAACGTCTGCTACAGAATACTGCACACGAATTATAACAGGAAGCAGTGCATTTGCAGCATGCAAACGGCATACAACTGTTAATGACTCTGACAGCATTTCTATATGTATTAGTGACATACAGGTAAAATAAATTAACTTAAACGGACTAATATACAATATAAATATGTTGATTACCAGATACTAGATGTATGGCAATAACAAAAAGAGAATAAATGTTGCCGAACGAATCAAAACGTCTAATTGATGAATTTTCAAGACTTTTGTAAACAATTCCTGTTTAAGAATAATGGCCAATAATATGTTTTGTACGAATATTTGAATTTGAATTTTATCATTAACGGAAACATCATGAATTTATATCAGGGTTAATATTTTATAGATTAGGCAAGTATCGTATGCCCTTTCTCCCATACTATTTCACCCTAATCCCCTAGTAATTAGAAATCAGCCATTGGAAGCCTATGGATCAAACCCTACATTATATAACGTTTTGTTACACTAAAATAAATGCAAAAGGAAGATGCAATTGGCTGCTGTTGTCTACCAGAAAGTGAAAGCCTTAAATAGTTGTCATAGGCAACTTCGATATATAATTTTATAAATGTACGATGATGTTGTTTACACATTACAACATAGAAAAGCAATGTCTATGAATCATATTGATATCTTTTATTATTACTTTTTGGTACCTTTATTAAACGATCAAGATATGTATTGTTTTGCCTGAAGATAACGGGACATACTAAGTTCTCTTCGGGAGCGGTTGAGTCGTTCAAGTCGACATGTAGCAACGAGGTACGACTCAACACAAGTCTCTGGACATCTTCCACTCAAGGCCATATATCACCAGCAGAAGAGGTCATGGCTATGCAATGTCCAAACGATTGTAAACAGGAAAATGTGGCTCGTGGAACTTGTGTACAAGGTAAACTAAGAAAACACAATAAATGGCCTTGTCAACTCAATACTCATATGTGTAGTTATGATGTGATATGTGTTATGTTATAATAGTACGCTATTTCATCCACAAGATGTCCGATAGGGAATATAAGGACTTTAATGATTAACGTCTTTTTGTACATAGGAACCTGCCAATGCTTCAACAGATATACTGGACCCGATTGTTCTATAGACATTAACGCAAGTCCTGTCTTATACCCTCCAACCAGCAACAACCTATGCGACCGATCCAAGGCCAGCTGTGGAGGGGTATCGCTATTCGGGTCAAATTTTGATCACAGTTCAGACATGAAATGCAAAATACAAGTTATGAAGGTATGCGTGTGGTAATTTACATAATGTCTCATTTTATTATAATTCATTAATTTATATATATATATATATATATATATATATATAGTAGATAATCAATAAATAAGTCCTTGCGAAGGAAAATATAGAATAAAAACAAATTTTTCAGATCGTCCGCTAGGCCTTTCTGCCTTCTAGGGCTTCTTCAGGCGGATTGATGTTTATTATATATATATATATATATATATATATATATATTATGTGATCACTTTTCTGATATAAAATGAAAAATACAAGTTCAAACATGTTTTCATATACAGTTTACATAACTTCTATTATATATCATTTTATTAAAACTTATCTATTTAGGTATTTTATATATCTATTTTGTCATCACAATTCTGACATAAATTAAGAAATACGAAGTATGGAGGTTTACAAATGCTTTCAGTTGTTGTTAACGTTACTTGGATACTATTTTATTCCATTATAAATGTAATAATGTATTTCTTATTATGTTTTTGTTGTGCTATACTTTCCTTTATCATGCTTCCCCTATTTTCGAAAAATATTCCACATACGATAACCGATTATTCAATTTATCTTGATTTTATTACTTTTAGTCTGGTAATGATGCAGATACGACTACTGTTGATACCGTGTCAACAATCGGGGCAATTAAGAAATCTTTCAGCGAGGTGTTATGTCCCCTTGGCAATGTAAGGAAGCGGCGATCTGGTAGTTCCTCTCTGTCTAGGTACACTCAGCTTATGGTTTCTGTGTCCAATAACGCCAATAACTACAGTGCTCCTGTACCAGTGGTCATCTACGACTCGACATGCATGATGTGCACGATGCCTGGTGGGCGCATAGTATGCAAGCAAAGGGTAAGAAAAAGTGCTTCCGTCATTATTGAAATAATTGTCCTGTTTATACAAAATGCTCAGTTAATTGAGCACACATTAAGGAAGGTCATATTTTGCCTCTAGCTAGTAAACAATGTATTGGTTTTAGTGATAAATTTGTAGCTAGAATATCATAATCAGTGTATCTGACTAATATATCACAATGCAAAAATAATACAATATTGCAAATGTATAATTAAATGGACCAGGACAAAACTCTCGGATACATAATTATGAATGTGTTCATTTATATATATATACATCTGCTCTTCTTCCTTTCAATGAAATGCATTGATAAGACAAATATTGATGTGACACTATAACAACGTTTGCTATCGTTACGTCAACACTCTCTTTTGTGACGTCTTCAAGTTTACTCTTGTCATGACTCAATTTGCTGTTGAAAGAACTGTTCGAAATAACTACTCTATCAGAATGTAAATATATAAGTAAATATTAGTATGGTCCCATAACACACATTTCAGCTATTCATTTTGCTTTTTAACACACTTTCACTTGTATATCAAATTTCTTCCATTTCCGTTAACTACATACAGTATATGTCTTTGCATTCAAAAGATTAAATTGCATATGCATGCAATTGTTCATTATCAGAACGATATCTGCGTGACTGGAGATGTCTGCTACTCTCTCAGCTCGGAAAAGTGTCGCAACAATAAAAAGCACGACGACGATGACGGCGATGATAAAGAAGACGATCACAACAATGACAAGAACTCTAATATGTGGATCATCGGAGCCGTCCTAGGAGGCTTGGCTCTCATTGCAATTATTGGAGGAGTCCTGTATAAATTTTGCGTCAAGTCAAAGTAAGATATCAGTTGTTTTTTTTAATAAATTTAGATATATTTATGTATACATCAATTGTCAATCTTAGAGAACTTGGCTGTGTTATGTGAATTAAGCAGACGATGCTGCCACTATTACAATTATGTGATTATGCTTGATCAGAAATATTCAGACTTTGAACAGGTTCAGTTTAGCGTCATCAGTAAATATGATTTTTCAACAATATCTTTGTAGTGGTTGAAAAAATGTGTCTTTTAGTTTGATATTTACGAAAAAAATCGATACCTAAGCTTCATGTAATTTGGAACGTTCATAAGGTATTGACAAATTATTACATTTCAAATGCAACTCATTTTTACGTCATTTATATTTGCTTTCAGGATGCATGTTCATGATCAGTATATTGGGGAAACCTACGAAGATCTGCATGTGTATTCCAACCCTCCAGCTGCCACCCATTACAAGAAATAAAATAAGTTCAAATTGTCGTTTCCAAAGAACTGAGAATATTCAATTGGTGATAGTTTACCAGAAACTCTTTGGTCTATATGTACTCAGTGTATATATACCTATAAACAGGATGCAAGGTATGCATTGACGGCCGTGATAGTTCGCTATGTTGTCGTTACAATCAATTTGAATTGACAATTCCCTGATGATATAGTGCCTGGATTCAGGTTCATAAACGATAGTTGAATCACAAGATGTTTGTGCTATTTGAACCAGTTAATCCATACTGGACGATTTGTGAATATGAAAACTATAAGTATATCTTAGATAGTTGTATTAGAATAGCAAATTGTTATATTAGATATAGATTCATATAAAAACCAAATAGGTTAGCTCAGTTGATCGTTTCACGAATTAGCTTGTCCTTTTCCAGTGTCTAAAATAATAATTAGTTTTCTCGTTTTCTTTCTGTAGCATATTTATTATTCTCTTTAAAGACCCTTTGAATAGAACATGTCAATTCTTGCTAGAATGAACGTAATCATACTATCAAATATAATTACATTTTAAATTAAAACAAAAATCCCTAGTGGAATATTAAAATTCCTAAATTCGTTTTTTTGTGTTATATTCCTCAGGAATATTGTAATATGCATATACTGTGCGCTTAGTTTACATTCCATCGACAATGAAAGATTATTTACATGTCTTTCTACTCGGTTTGTTTTTGTTTTTGTGCGCTTAGTTAAATAATATAACCCAGTATTTTAAAATAGATTTATTTTCATATGCAGTTATTGGATGAAACAGTTGTTTTAACGTTTGAAGCAACATAATTACGCGTAGATAGATTTCCATACAGATTGATACATATATTTGTATATATGTATGCATATAAATTAGTTCCGCTCAGCGTTTGCCTCAATTTAGATCGTGAAGTAATGACTATAAAGGAGTGTTTAGAAAAAAAAATAAAAAAAAACCTGAATTTCGAACTATTTGCTTTGTACTTTTAATTATCAACAAACTACTTAACCATCAACAAAATGTCTTAACGTTAATCTGGTAGGGCTGTTACGATACACCGCGGTGCACCGAAAACCGCGCTAAATTGCTTCGGTTCGGTGTTCGCCTATATGTTTTCCCCGTTTTTCGTTTCGGTTCGGTTTTTAGTATTACCTGACCTGACTTCAGGAATTTAACCATATATGTGTAGCGTAAACATTTATTCTCCAGCGTCACATACGATGATAATAAAGGTTTTGAAGGGTTTGACATTGTTGATGTGGAAATACTTCGGTGTAACATAATATGTAACTTTCCAATGAACGGCTTTGTGCCCTACTTAAACAGGAAAATAACGGCGGACCGAGGCGCACATGTCGTCTGCAGGTGAGGCCGAATTGAACATTGACATTGATACGTTTTCAGCCGATTGATTTCTTCAAAGTATATGTCGATGATTTAATCATAACTAGACTATAGCTAATATATATATATATATATATATATGCCGACTGTGCCAGTAAGTATATTGAATGACGACTTTACACCTGTAGGATGTCACATGCAATATTTTTGTTATTCAATTTTTATTTTTTATAAACAACACATTTATACACAAAGCAACAAGCATACATAACATTGAATACAATTCCCTTCACAACGGACACCTCTTTACAAGAGACCAATTATATACTGTACACACATACACACACACACACGCGGGGGTAAGTGGGGGGATTGCAAANGCAAACCTTTCTTTTAAATAGTGTAATGATAATTGTTCACGTTATTTTATAAGAGAAGCCATTTTTCCACTTTATTGTGTAAGTCTATATTATGTATGCAGGTTTTATGCTTATTTATCAAGATCTTATAAGATTTAAGTTCAAAAACTATGTGATTCTTTAAACTCGTTATATTAAGTTCCATTTCTAGACATTTCAGTTTAAGAATGTATTGTTTAATCAATAAAAGGATAAGATTTTCCACTTTCAAATCAGCATCCTTAGAACTGAATTGTCCAAATAAAAATTCCTGTTTGTCAAAATTCAAATCAATATTACTGGTTGCAAGCAATTGTTTAAGCTCTCTCAAAATTTCACATACTTTACCACAATCCCAAAATAGATGTTCAATTGTTCCTGGATATTTTTTACAAAAAGTAGAAGTTGAATTTTGTTTTATTCTCATTTTATGTAGGAGTATGTATGTAGTGAAGATTATATGGTTAATTTGGCATTGAAGCCATCTTAATTTAGTACTATCAGTAGTTTTAAAAGGACATGTATATTTTTTTCCATTATTTGTCCTGAATGTAGACCATTTCCTTTGTGACGTAGGTTTTCTATCATTTTGGCATAAAACAGCAGAAATATCCTGTGCCCCTTTAGTCTTCCTGAATTTAATATTAAGATTAGTTCTTGTTTAAGTCCTAACACTTTATCTCTAGCCTTGGGTTATTTATTTGCCGATAATTGTCACAGTCTTATTTCGGATCAATAACTAAATTAAAATCCTCACATATTACAAACTGAAAATTTTTCAACTCTTTTAAAACAAATTGCACTGTTTCAAGTTTTTCACCTTCTAATTGGATGTTAAAAGCTAAAATATTCCCATTGTCATATTTTATAGTGTTAAAATCTTATATTCAAAATTATTATAAAAAAGAATGGCAACCCCTCTAGAGTTTGAATTGTAGGAATTAAAAAGGCAGTCAAGACCCCAATTAGCCCGAATTAAATTTTCCTTTTCTGCTGTAAAATGTGTATCCTGAAGACAAAATATATTATAATTTTTATTTCTTAAGTATGCAAATACGTTTTTTTGTTTCACTATATCACCAAGACCCTTGCACCCGGAATGGGGTCGGACATACAAAAAAATATATAAACACATATAGAAAATTTAATTTTGAGAGATAATGGAACGAATGTCCACCTTTCTACTATGATACGTTTCGATCACTCTACCACAACCTCACGTCGCCATATATATTAGTCTCGTTCAACCAGACTCTTGTTGCCTGCCCAAGCTACGCCGAACAGAGAGTCTGGTCAAACCCAGTGCTTTTGTTTTGTGACATCATAACGAGGCTTACCGGGATTCTGGTAAATGTTTTCATTGGTCAACGGTTGACCCACCCTTTTCAATTTTTGAAGTCAGAAGTTGAGTGGCCCAAAATTACGTTGAATATTTTAATTCATGTAAAAAATACCTGTATATGCATTCCTGAAGTATCCATGTTTTCACTATTAACCAGAAAAATGTAAGAAACTGCTTCAAAAAGAATGATTTCATGTATTTGCATTGGATATTCTACAATAATTCATGAAGCTAGCAAGGCTATTGATACAAGTCAAGCCAGATTACCTGAGTGAGAACTTGAAGGTGTTTTGAATGGCGTACAGGTAAAATCTCACTTGCTTTGCATGCTTTTTTCCAACTTCAGTTAGCCTTGTTGGCTTTGTGCTTAGCTATGATTTATTCAGTGGAAATATATGGCATTATTCTGGAGATTTGACACATTTTCTTACATTGTTCTCGATAAAAGTGAATACACGGGTACTTCATGAATGCTTGTATAGGTATATTTTTCAATATTTCATTATTCATTGAAATGTTTAATGGCGTTGACAAAACGTCCGGAAACGAATGTAAAACCCCGCCCTCTGGTGATGGTAATTTTAAAGTACTGTGTTTCGTAGATTTAAGTTACAAGTCAGGGAACACATCAAACATGGCGACGCATTTGAAAAGGAATCATAACATTTCGTCATCCTGTATCGTATCAAAGTGTATCGTATCGGTAGATATCGTGATACGTATCGTATCGGGGCATATGTGTATCGTTACAGCCATAGTTATTATATATAGATATCTCTCTGCATGGACCGAGTTTTTTCGACGTATGCTTGATAATGCTTGATAATTCTGGTGAAATAGATGTTTTCAGGATGCATGTTTTTATTCTAGTATGTGATTGTAAGGATTACGAATGACACCAAACATATGAAAAAAACACTAATATTTCACAGAGTTCTCTGAAGAATGTGTAACATATACATGCTTTTATATACAATGCTATCAAGAAATTACATTATTAGTCTGATCTAAACCGTAAAAATAACATACTAGGTAACTGAGTAAGAGCTTCAGGAAAACAAAGTAAAACAAGTTAATCAACAGCGTTAAGATATACACATAATTGGTAACACACGTTGTGCCGTTTAGACAGCAGTGTTCAGGTAAGTTGACACCGGATATTGCTACTAACAAAGATGACAAGAAACTTTGCCAATACTAGTGAGTCAGTGTATGTCCCAGTAAGTGTGGAAAGATATTTCACCATCACTTTTCATTCTAAGATATTTCATTTCCTATTTAGCATTATTGTAAATGACTTATATTTAGCACATACTTTACCTAA
Organism: Mizuhopecten yessoensis; assembly: GCF_002113885.1. NCBI lineage: Eukaryota > Metazoa > Mollusca > Bivalvia > Pectinida > Pectinidae > Mizuhopecten > Mizuhopecten yessoensis. The sequence goes on from NW_018404667.1 coordinate 1,435,099, forward strand.
TAATCTCTAGATTTAATGAGTACTTCATTTCAAAAAACAAAACAATTATATTTTATTTTGAGACAAATTCTTTAACAGAAACTTGTTAAAGCCATAATTAATATCTCGCGAAAGATAAGTTATTCACAATACTTCATTCCTCAACAACGCTTTCATCACTGTCACTCTCGTCAACAACTTCCGGAATCTGGCTAGCATCCGCAATGCATCTTTCCCAATCTTTGACTCCATATGACAGGTTTTCACAATGTTGGGCATATCCAAGGTACCAAAGTATTGCCGCAATATGCGCACATACTCCAACTAATCGAGACCCCGCTCGACATTTACAATACAATCGGAACAGTATTGCTTCTCCGTTTTAAAAAGAAAATTTCAGGTTTTTTTTGTTGTTTTTTTCAGTTTCAATTTTGCGCTATATATCTTTATAGACTGCCATAGGGAAAGTTTTAACATCATATCATAATTTAGTCTTGATATCTGATATCTGATATCTGATTTCTGATATCTGATATCTGATATCTGATTTCTGATATCTGATATTTGATATCTGATTTCTGATATCTGATATTTGATATCTGATATCTGATTTCTGCAGTCGTTTACATTATTAGACGTAAACAAGTTTGTACTTTAACAATAAAAATGTATTTCGCAGCCAGTTGGTCATATATGAGGTATCTATAATTAAACCGATATATAATTAACTCTAAATAATTACATACATAGTTCACTATTGATCTTATATATAGTACTGTACCAAAGGTTATATAATTATATAACTCACTCTATCGGAAATGTCCAGTTAGTAAAAGAAATAAAGATAGCGTCGCTCTAACAGATATGCATGCTTTTTTAAATTTAATGTTGACGTCAATTACCAAATTTTCATATCAGATTATTCGGTTATCAAAAATACAGAAGCCGTTATGCATCACTGCGAAAACAGTATTAAGTTGTCATAACATCGTATTATCCTGAGACAACGACACAGCTATCTTGTAATCACGACTCAATTATGTCAAAATAATGACTTACTATCTTTTTATAATGACTCAATTACATAGTGTATGTCATAATAACGACTTACTATCTTGTTATAACGACTGAAGTATGTCATTATAACGACTTACTATCTCGAAAAAGCTATGTTATTATAACAAATTATACAAGATACTAATAAGTAGTTTCAACGACACAGATACAAATTGTAGTCGTTTATACTACATAGAAAGTTGTACGTACTACATAGTGCCTACAGTTCTTTACCAATCTTGGACCAAGTAACTGTTAAACCATAAATAATGACAAAAATTTAAACATATAAAACACTGGACTTATATATGACTCAAATAACTATAACCTTATAATCAAAATAGCCATTATCTCAATTAACTATTGCAATGTACTGTGTACGTGACCCTGTACCGTGATACCCAGTGCCGTGATACCAAGTACATTACCCTGTACCGTGACACCAAGTACGTCACCCTTTACTCCGATACCCAGTATGTCACTCTTTACTGTGATACCCAATACGTCGCCCTGTACCGTGATACCTAGAACGTCACCCTTTTCTGTCATACCCAATACGTCATCCTGTACTGTGATACCAAGTAGTAGTGATACACAGTACGTCGCCCTGTACTGCGATACCCTATGCGTCGCCATGTACTGTGAAACCCAGTATGTCGCCATATACTGTGACACAGAGTATGTCGCCATGTACTGTGATACACAATGCGTCGTCCTGTACTGTGATACCCAATGCGTCGCCCTGTACTGTGAAACCCAGTGCGTCGCCCTTTACTGTGATACACAGAACGTTGCTCTGTACTGTGATGCACAGTATGTTGCCATGTACTGTGATACCCGGTATGATGCCCTGTACTGTGAAGCCCTGTACTGTGATACCCAGTACGTCGCCCTGTACTGCGATACCCAGTACGTTGCCCTGTACTGTGATACCCAGTATGTCGCCATATATTGTGACACAGACATTGTCGCCATGTACTGTGATACCCAATGCGTCGCCCAGTACTGTGAAACCCAGTACGTCGCCCTTTATTGTGATACACAGTACGTTGCACTTTACTGTGATACACAGTACGTTGCCCTGTACTGTGATACATTGTGGCCATTTACACTACCAAGTGATACACGGATAGTCTAGTGGTAGAACGCCTGGCTCGTCACCGAATGGTTGCAGGTTCGAATCACGTCACGGCACTGTGTTGTATCCTTAAGCAAGATACTTTACTCCGTTTGTTCCAGTCCTCTCAGCTGTAAATGAATACGTGGTTCGGCAGTGCTAGAAGTGTTAAATGCTAGCTGTGATCGCCGAAATGGCACCACCGTCTGTATGCTCCCTAAGGAGTTGAGAAAGATAACCACGAATAATAATTTGTGAACCGCTTTGACACGACCTACGAACAAGGTTGTGATAAAGCGGTATATAAGAACCTTCGCATTGTTATTATTTATTATTACTTTATTATGACTAATATCTACAAAGGAGTACAGTGAAACCCTAACGTATGAATGTAGGCCCAAACGTATTAATCTTGGTCACTATTTTGTATTGATCCTTCCACTGTGACTGTCAGATGAAACCTCTATTTAAACACCTTTCCATCCTTCCAATCAGAGCACACTACTCTAAGTAAATGAATGCTTACTCTTATACGTGTACTTTTTTGACCACTCAAAACTACTCTTACTACTCCAAAGAAAAAAAAACCAAGTCTATACAATAAAATATGTATTGAATCATGTAATTATAAAATAAACAACCACTTCAATAGTAAGTCGTTTTTATTACAAAGCTCTGTCGTTATAACGAGAAAGGAAGTCGCTATTATGACATTGCATTTCTATTTCAATGACCTGTACCGGCTTCCGTATTACAAATATGCAAGTACCTAACAAAACACAAGGTAAGCAGCCCAATAATGGAATTTTTACCTCAATGTTCACACCTTATTTTTTACACTGAAAATGGTGGAACAACGTAGATAAACTCATGAGCTCCGAAATGAATTGCACTTGCACAAAAATAAGTGATTTTAATACTGTAAACCGGGAAATGTTCGGTGCAGTTTAATTTTCGCCTTTTTACGCCTTCTGTGATGAGGGCGAATTTATCATTATAGCGAATATAAGTAAAAAACCTAATATAAATAGTAACGAAATCTGAAAAGCGAAATTAGCATTAGGCGAAAACTGATTTCATAGGCGAACAGCGAAAATGTCCGGTATACTGTATTTAATGTGTAAAGGAAGTTTAAAAAGTTAAAATCAATTTTAATCTAAACTACATGTCACAGAACGGCATCACGTTTTCTTAGAAATAATCAAAACACAGTTAATCTTTTTATTAACACGGCCTTTATGCCATTGCGCCCGAACAAACCAATGAGTGGTCACTATAGTTCCGGATATGATCATTCAATTACGCTTGAATAACGCCTACTTGTATCTGTTATAGTGAAGCAAAGTTCGGTATTGTTTAACTCAACGCCTCCGCTAGTAGTCTGAACTGGGATATCTGGTTTTTGAGTCCTGTGCTCTACTATTGAGCTAAAAAGAAATGATCCCTGACCGAGTCTGTAGGAAGCGGCTAGTGTACTTATCAATAATATTTTCAAATCAGGTTTATGAACTTCAATAACTCAAACCCAAACATCATTCAATGAACAAAGATATTTTGCATAATGATAGAATCTTTATTTATTCGTTTGTTTGTTGCATCTTGATTCCATTAATTTTTTAGAGGCTCAATCTCCTTCGAAGCAACACTTTAGATCGGTATGATCCCCCACTTCCACCACCTCACAAAAGATGGATATTTTCTCAAAAGCATCAAAGTATAAACAAACTAGGTGTTATTCCCTTTGATCCCTTTATATTTTTACGAACCTTTTTCTTAAGGACCACTGTAATTTTCACGGATTTTCTAGAAGAAAAATATCTTCACAATTTCTATTTTCTATGTCTTGGAGAGTTCTATTTGTATTTTGTCACGTAGGAGGGGGATTTTGCTGCTTGAAATCTTTTATTTTCACACCGTTCTATTATTGTTTAAGTGTAAAGTTTACATGATTATTTTGATTACAAGCGTATTTAGAAACGGCTTGAAATTAAGATATATTGTTATGCATTTGAAGTAACACACTAAAAGTATTACTCTTAGCACGTTTATTAAGAATGGCTTCTTCGGAAAAAATTATGTTACTGTTCAATTTTTGTGTCGTGTTACAACATAAATTAATTAAAACGGTTCAAAATGTACAAATGACGAGATTATTTTGTTTATAACTTAGTGACACGGAGCTCGTCAGATATATGATGTCATGTATTAAAACTCAAAGATGTATACACTTATTATCACAATAAAATATAATTATTTTTTATAGAGGGGTTTTTCTTTAAAAAAATGCAACCAGAAATTTCAATCAAATATATATATAACGAATATTTCAGAATATCGATATTTTGCACGAGTGCGAATCACAGATGCAAACATTGGTATATTCTGCCATGGAATTGAAGGAAATAGTAGCGAAATATTCGATGCGAGGTAATAATGACGTCATGCAAAACATAAAGGCAGAGCGCCGTTTTGAATATGCTACGCTGCCATTTGCAGCTATTATCTGGTAGGATTTTTAAACAAGAGTGATATATTTTGTGTATATATGTAAATACAACATTGTATGTTGCAAATGTTTATAAAAGAACCACTTATTCTGCCGTCGCTTCATCTGAAATTTAAATCATAAACATCTTAGCAGTAAATAGAAAGTACCGTTGTGATTGGACAATGATTGGATTGAAGATAACAGATTTGCAGTAAAATGTAATAAAAATGAGTGATTCATGTACCTCATAAACACTTTTTGCTTTGTGTCAAGATAGCTGATAACACAATACAATGCCTTATGCAGGTATGCATTAATTATAATAAGAATGTTAAATTATAACAATTACAATAGTAATATAGGTAACCTTTCTGATTTTAGACGAAATTAATAACCCGCTTGCTGGAAACAAAATATCAGAAATCGACCAAGCAAAATGTACATTTTTGTATTGGTATAGTTTTATGGAGACTAATATAAACTAACATAATTTTAAGTAAAAAGATGCACGTAATACAAAAACACACAGATAAATACAACTTTATTATCGACAGTTTGTAGATGATTGCCTAATGATAATAATAGTTTACAACATTTGATATAACGCCCCATTTAGCTAGAATAACCCACCCTAAAGCGCTTTACAATACACAGATATACAATGCATACAATCAATACATTTATTATATATATTAATCAATACAATTTTGAGGAGTTCGCGGGAGCTTCCTTATCAGGCGTTAATTACTAGTCATATGTCACCTGACAATTATCTCCCTATGTGTGTATGCCTGCGTTTGTGCTGGAAATGTATTGTGTTCTTTTTGAAGTGGCACCGTGCTTCCAACGGTAACATTTATGGTGCTACCTCACTTTAATACTACAGCACAAATACCGCAACATCCACTCCAGACCACTTTATACTCCACCTGGGTTGTTAGAGTTGTTTAGATGAGTTTGAACTTCAGTCCAAATGCATATTCAGTTGTTTTTTTATATTGTTTGAGCAGGAGGCATATCTATAACATAATTCCTTGGAATCTTCTACAAGAAATTAGGTGGGGAGACATTCAACGATTAAAAAATTGTATTAATAACGCTGGGGATAGTGGCTCAACGACCAAAGGTGAACGATCCGTACTGTAAATAGCTGTCGCTATTTTTGCAAAACGAATTCGTGAAGTACCTTTAAGAAACTTGACATCATTGTATCAACAAGGGAACTGTTTTTGACATCCAAGGTTTAGATGCCCCTCACATTTTCGTCCTAAAGAGCGACGCTGAAATATATCGCTTGCTTCAAAAGGCAGGTTTTGAAACTGAGTTTTAAAATAAAGATTGGAAAAATGTCTATGATTTAGCAAGTGAGAAAGATGAAACCAACTGTTGGATCTGATTGAAAAACCACGGAACATTGGTGTCGAAGGTAAGATTGATACGTAAAAAGCCTTGTTGAGAATTGTTTTTTTGTGGATATACATGCATATTAAAAACACGCCTCTTTAATTGTATGAATTAAAAAGAAATATACGCAATCGGAGGCGTATAGAACGGAGACTATACAGTAGTTTCCATAATTAAATGTTGCTCGCTTTTTATGCATTTGAAAATGCCTTTTTGTGAGCTAAGTGATAAATAAATGTGTAACAAATATAGGTATGTGTAAAAAATATGTGTTTAATTCATTTATTTTTCTTTATTTATCTATGTATGCATTTATGTTTAGTCTAACATGGATGTTTAATCTATGCAAGAAATCAAAAAGAAATATATATATAACAAAGTAGAGGATTTATCGGAAAAAAGATTATTAATGTTTTAGGCATTTTGAACCGTCTTCGACAGAAACACCAGAATGTACAGTAGGGCAAACTGATTTTAACTGATACCACTGACGTTCAACTCGACGGTGTTTGTACGAAAACAGCTGGAATAAAAACGATAAACAAAAATACAAGCAGTTTTGAACAAGACATAATGACAAAATGAAACGTGTTGTGGCAGCAAAAAACGACGCTCTTTGGAACAATCATGAAAACCTCAGTGGATTTCGTATTTCATCGATCTGTACTAGAAGAGAAAAATCATTCGCAACAACTGCTGATGTTTTGGTGCATGTTCAAAGGGTTCATACCTGAGAAAAATGAAGAATTCCCCGCATCTTGAGGTGTGGGGGTTCTTGTTTTCCTGTTGACATTCGGGGTGCACATACTTTGTGTTTGGCTAATCACTCGTCTGAGAGACTTGAACCTTTTGCATTTGAAGGCTGTATCATCGGAAGTTGTGCGGATAACAAAACGTACGGGACAATTGGACATCTATTGATGCTGTCGTCGTGAAAATTACGTTTCCCTGGTCAACTGTATTCGTTGCTTCTAAAGAAGGCGCATCCTTTGCTAAATGTTTGAACAATTTTGCCGATCATGAATCCAATAAATGTAAAAATTATATTTCGCAAATGCTTTGATTACCATGTGTAATATATACGGACCAAAAAAAATACTACTGAGATACTTTTAGTAGTTTATCGTAAATAAAACGACTACGACAAAAGATGTTTTATAAAACAAGTATCTATATGTGGTGCAAAGTTTCGCAAAATCGACTCTTGAAAGATATCACAAATAAAACTTATCAATTTCGTTATTGCAAAATCTTGTTGACATTCTGAAATATATTCCCATTACTTTCCTAGTTTGAAATCACTGTATCTGAATTAACCTGCCACTATATTGAATATGTAAAACATATTTTCTCGAGCAATTTCAGTAATGACAAATTTGTATTACAGGGTTTAGTTTCAACACGGGTGCCATTGGAGCATACACGATAGATGATCATCTTTTGAAATTCGGAGTTTTCACTCCAGTTTTGGATTGTCGTTGTTCAGACATATGACACGAGGAAAATGTTGAGTATCCCCAGGGTAAAGTTCTTATGAGGGGTTTAACACAAATACTGTGTCGTGTCAGTCATGAGAAAGGTGACTCTGGAGGGGGAGTGTTTGTGAAAAATGCCGAAGGCAAACTCGAGTGTGTTGGACTGTTCTTTGCTGGAAGAGGCCGAGAGGGATATTTTATTCCCATCAAAGATGTTTTGGCGCAATGTGGGGGCTACAAACTCAAAGCATATCCCCAAACTTCCTTGAAATAACACTGCTTTGACAAAAGCGATAATCGTTGTATATAGTTCCTCCTTAATCGTTCTGCAAGTTGTGAAAGATAAGAACGATTTCGAAAAAAATGTTTCCTTGAAATAGCGTTATTGGTGTCAATTGTTTTATATATACTGCTGTTGTCGTTATTCTTGAAAACAAATACCTAACATAACATTCTATATTTAATCACGTGTTTAAGTTGTTCGATTGTATTATGAAATTAACGGTGTTAACGAAAATTAAGATAATCCGATTTGTACTCTTCCTAAGATTTAATCTTTAGTAGATACTCATCTCAACAATAGTATGTTATTGATTACAATTCCAACAGGTAAGGACATACATATATAGATAATTCTATAACAGGTCAAAGGTAATTGCAGTAAAATAAATCACCATAATATGTATACCGTTGATTACAAGACTAAAGTCAAATATTGTTCTGTTAAAGCGGCTATTTAGTCAAGCAAAACCATCAATACCAATTAGATACTGAAATATAGATCTCCTAACGAAAGTCTACGTAGTTGGTAATAACATGAAACCAACGTCCAGTGTGGTCAGTTTTATCTTTTGGGAAAGTCGGTAATAAAAAATAACTACGACCGAAATAGCGCAATATATGGGCCTTTCAGCAAGAAATAAACATTGTGTGATATCTATAGGTAAAACTTAAAAATATATTACTCGTTTATAACGATGATTAGGTTGTTTGGATCGATTTAGAACAAATGCCAGTACTTGTTTTCCGATGAAGTTAGGTGAACAAAGCGATAATTTACCTTCTCTCCGCGGCTCAAAGACACAATTAACCGACAGTTACCACTAAAACGTACGGTTGCACAGTTACGAGTTTCTTCATTACTGAACAGGAACGCCAAGAAAACGTTGTCTCTTGTCAGAGTATTGATATGTGTTGTTCATAAGGAATATCAAAATATATTTTCATGTAGGATTTTTAAACCAGGTTTTTGAAAATAACTTACTTCACTAAATTATCCCTTTAAGACCCCTGTCCCACTACAGGCAAAGCACTAGAGAACTCCACTGCAGTTCTTAATATACAGAGTCACCTCCCATTAATACATTTTGATGTAACTGTAGCGCAACAGAATGGCAATATTATAGTGATCGGGGATCCTAGGTTTATATCCTTTTTCAGATTTCGTTATATTTTTTAATTAAATTCACTGTAGATTCTTTATTTCATCTCATTCATGTTTTCATAAAAGTTTGCAAGTGATTGATTTGTTTTTACAAAGCTGTACTCATGACATAAAAAATAATGCCAGTGCATAATTATAGTTGAAGGTACGGCAGATTGATTGATTAATTGATATAACACTATATGTATAAGATAAGTTAAACCTTATTCATTTTCTCAATAATTTCAATAAGATAATATTTACTTCTTTTTTATATATCACAATCAGTTCAATACCTTTTTTTCTCTTCGAAAATTTATCAGAAATAAACAATTTCATTTGTCGAAAAACTTCGATTATAGAAAGCAAAACTTCTGTAAGAGGCAACCGGGATGATAATGTACCATGATAAATTAAGCTTTTCAACATCACTGTGTACAAACTAATACATTAAACACATATATGTTTTTTTTATTTCGTCTTCGACAACAGCGGTTAGTTCACTAGCTAACGCCATCCTGAGATGACCTTCACATTTCCAAGGTCCTTATCGCATAAGTGAGCAAATTGACCACTGCCCAGTACTCTCCAAATATAAGCAGCACGTGTTTTCCCATACGGATATCTGAAATGTCGAAATTGGCTAATTTCCTCAAAATAGTCAATTTGTAAGGTCGTAAGAGTTGCTTCCCCTATGTCAGTAAAAAATGAACAGGGGTCGCTTCTCAATATATTTTTTAGGGAGGCTCTACCCTTCAGCAGTTAAACAGCAGATTTCGTTGAAACATTAACATAATACTTATTTAACCATGTAGAGGTGTTTTTAAGAAAACCTAAGCAATCTCATAAATTGGTGATTTAAAGGGGGAAAATATCCAAACATTCAGATTTTGTCAATTTTTACGTATCATATCATATTTGTTGGGATGTGTGTGTCAGACATTGTTTGGAACGATAACAAAAAGTAATAAAGGAAAAGAGGCATTGTTAATTTACCAAAACAAAATTTCATTTTTCACAAATATGTTAAAAAAGTTATACAAATAGTATTTTTTTCTTTGAAATTGTAATAATAAATGTGATTAAACAAACGTAATATATAGTTTCTTGTAAAACGGAGGAAAAAGACCAAAAAAACCCCACTATTTGTTATTCCTTTCACTTATTTTTCATTTTACAATAATTTTGATTTCGATGGGGGTTGTCTTCCTTGAAAAATACCGGAACTTTTTGCAGAGGGATAAATATTTTCATAAAAACAGTTATCTCCCTTCACGTACGTAAAATGGAATTAAATCAAAATTGTCCCAATCACATATAAGCTGAAAAAGAGATGAACAAAGTATTGCGTATGCCTAGTGTTATAAAAATCTAACTTTCCTGGTATTCTGAACTATATGTTTTTGTATTTTTTATAAATATATAGTCATTATATGTCAAAACATATCGACAATAAAATATATCAAAATATAAAACAATGTTTTACTCTTTTATGGATACAAGTTTCTCTCGATCATGTGGACAAGGGACATCATTCCACAGCCTGCTTGCGCATGGTCTATATACCTGTCAAGGTACGTGTAATCAGAGGCTATCGCGCATTTTATGCCCTTTTCACGTGCATCCACACATGTATATATGTACTGATATTTTATAAAATGCTCTATTTTCACAGAGTTAGTGCAAGACAATTGTAAGAATGACTTATTCGAAAGAGCGTAACTCGTTGGACAGTAAAATCGTTACCAAATCGTAAACTGGTGTATGTTTGTTACAACTATATCTGGACCTAAATTAAGGTGTTCAGAGTAGTTTTACACGTTCTGTGGGTTTTAATAAACTTTCGGTAAAACTGCCACCATCAATGAAGGGAGGAACGATCGCGATGTTAAAAAACAAATGCATTGCGTGTTTAAAGGAAGTTTTCATTGATTGTTTTAATTATCTTAATGTCTTAGGTTCAATGAATCATCGCTAGAAATAAACAAAGAACTTCAAGTCAACCGCACATTAACTGTATTCATTCTTGCAAAACGATAGGGTTAATGAGGAGATAAATGAATAAACTACTTGTTAAATTTTGAAATATTTATAAAGATGAAGTAAAGGAAGTAGCTCCATCAATTACGTACAAACCTTCGTTTGATCCTTCAATGATAAGAGGAACAAAAACATTATTTAATGTAGTTGTATGATGACACGGAGTGTTGAGCACTTCAGCTTGTAACTTTCTCTCAACAAACAATTTATGCAGGATTCCTGTCCCATCGCCGGCAAAACACTCCATAACGCCATGTTTGTATTTACCATAACGTCCCCTTATATTTATTTTCCGTTTCGAAGTAAACTGGTATTGACGATGTCGAAACCTGGTCTTCTATACTGCAGACTTACAGACAGAGCAATTTTTTTCAATCCCTTTCTTTATCGTTTTTCATAATTTTTGGCATACCCATCCTCAATGCTCTAAGGGCTACGCTCATTTACTCTCTCTGCACCCATGGAATATGTCATAGCAAAATCGAAGGCTCAGTGTGCGCCTCCTTAAGGATTAGACAAGATGCCTAGTTGATCCTGTCATATACACTAAACGAATATCGCGGCCGCTAATCGGAATAATTGACTGGCTTTGAAGTCGGATGTCACTCCCTTGTAATCTTCAGAGGACACGCATCAGCATGCGATTGGTCTGATTTTTTTTCACCTGATGCCAATCAGAAAACTAGCCGCGTGCCTTCAACTCTGCTATCACATATTCTAGTGGTGCAGAGATCGAAAGCAGGCGTAACTCTTGGAATACCGGGGAGGTGTCATTACATGCGCGAGCAATTGTCATCGTCATTGTGCTTAAATTAAGTTTAGGAACGTTTGTTCATTATGTGTAATTGCGACCTTAAACTTTACCTTTGTACAAGGAAACACAAACGCGTTCGTGATATTGTCATGCATGACCACTATATGAAGTTTGATTCAAATCAGTGGAGATCCTCCACGACATCGTCTCGAGGGGATAAACATACTTTAGTTACTATAAATGTAATATGCAATATATAATATATGTAAGTATTTCAACAGTCAATCATATAATGTTCTAAAACCCGAAATCAAATTATCAGTGATAACTTGTCACGTGTGACGTCTGAATATCATTCCTGTCCTGGTAGGTATTGTTCATCTTCATCTTCAAGGAAACACTTCGTGTTCGACCCTGAAAACAAAAGTGGTACTTTTAGATTCGATACAAGTATTAATCAATACCAATATATATGCATAAATTTTCTGCACATTGTATAGCAAATTATGTACTCTATATACTGCTTACGTCTTGATTGAATCGCGATGTCGTTTTAGCGAATTATCGTATGTTTACGCATAAGCGCATGGAAGAAGCGGTGCACACCTACAATATTTGCAATACAAAGTCTACATTATTGAATTCCAAAAAGTGCAATCATAATTTGCGCAATACTGATAACACAAAAAATGCGAAAAAGTACTTTTAAAGTACAAAATCCATAAAACCTACGCCGCACACAATAATATTGTACGTAAAACTACAAAAAATAATATCAGGCTTTCTTTACAATGATTCGCTTCAGGACACACAAAGGTATACAAACATAGGAAGATATTACTCAGGTGACATACCAGGAGTTAGCGCTTGAAAAGGCAGCTCCTGCGAATTTCTCAATACTGATTATTGTATATGCTAATTGTATTGATTGTGTGAGGTGTATATCTATGTACTGTAAAACGCTTTAGAGTGGCTTTTCTTAGCTAGATAGGGAGTTATTATTAAATTCAGTGTACCCTTAATGAAATACATGTTACTGTTTAATTAAATGTACGATAAAATGAGCACGTGTCTTCAATTTCTCTATGAACTATTCCAGGGATACATATACCGAAAGTGGGATTAAGGATCCCCGTCCCTCCGCCTAAAAACGTAATGAGGCATTGTTTTTGTGTGTCTACGACATCTCTATTCCATAAGCAAACTATTTGTGATCAATAACTCATACCTTGCTGGATTTTCTTCAGTTTTTTTGGGAAATCATGAAATTTCGATTTTTTTATTGATTTTGTTCCAATTGAACAAAATGGAACAAAAGATATGTTATTCGATGCAACAATGGTTTATTACAAATATTTCACATAAAAGATAATAACAATGTCAACAATGATGAACAAAATACAAAAAAACTTTGTAATTTTCTAACAATAATACTAAAACAAACAAAAATTCTTATCAAATTAATCAATAAAATGCCGGGTGCCAATGCAACACGTTAAGGACAACGAAAAGAAATTATAGGTGACAAAAAATAAATATCTTGCTGACTTACTTATTGTACAAAAAAAAAGGGAGACAACTCTTACATTTGTACCAATATTAATTATAAATCTCAAAAAGTCATATATACAATTTACAACTTACAATATAGCACTTTTTATATACCAATATAATACAGTAGACATACCAACTAATAAAATTACTTCAAATGTAATGACCAATATAAAACAAATTGCACATTGTGTATAAATAACATTATAACAAACAATGTACTTTATTGTGTCATAGCAAAAATGTCACAACAACAATAACAAAGTTCCACATACTTTACACAACAATAATACATTTCTAAATACTGCACAAATAACATACTATGTTGTGATATAAAAAATCACACTATACAACAATAATAAAGTTTTACATTCTGAACAAAACAATAATAAACTTACCATAGTGTGATATAAAAAAAATATCACATTATATTGCAATAATAAAGGTCGTCAATATATACAGATAACAACATACTATATATAGTGTGGTATAATAGATATCATAATATAAAACAATAATAAACTTTAAAATTATGTACAAATAACAACATACATTAGTGTGGCATAAAAATATAACATTGTAAAAATCACTGTTGTATGTAATATAAAAAAATAACTTGAAATATAGGCCTATTGGGAATATAATAACAAATCAAACAAAGAGCACAGAGAAGCATTATCCTTGTATAAACGTGTCGACAAATAAACATACAGTTCCAAGTTTCATGCAGAGTTTTAAAAGTGCTTGGAAATACTCCGATGCGTCTTTTTACACCTTGTCACACGAACTTTCAGTGTTGGGTTGACAAATTCAGACAAGACATTTGAAATTCCTGAAACCCCACCATCACATCAACATCACACTGAATATATACGTGTGCTACATGTAGACGATATAAAAACCGGAATAACGCACTCTCTGCTTATTTTTTATGTGGCGTCTCTCCACCACACCAAACACTTTTTTGAGGAGAGAGTCAGTTATTTGGGACTTATGTGTGACAAATATAAAAATATAATCTTGACTTATGATGCCGTGTGATACTTACTTGTATGTATTCAAGACTTCCAATGCCATAATGTCTTTCCTGCTGGGTATTACACAACCGTAGCCTAGTGCCGCATTCCTTACAACCTTTCTGGTGCAGTTATTCCGATAGCACCGCGAGTTCAACCACACGTCTACCCTGCGACCAGGTTAAACAGTTATTGGTGTATTCTTGGTCACTGTTAGTAGTACTGAAGGGATCCTCATCGGTGTCGGCTCCTCAGTCAAATTGGCAGTAGGGGCCCCAGTAGATAGCGTCTCTTCAATGTGTGAACGAGTGTCACATTTTCTTGTCGCATAGTCGTGGTCAAGCAGTTCATATTGGACATTGTTGTTGTTATTATTGTCAGTATATGTGTTTCGTTTACATTTAAAACGGCCGTTTTTGCGTCGGGCTTGCGTGTCTGTCATGACTGCTACGGCGACGTTGTTTACATCGTTACGACAGCTTTTTCCCCTCACTTTCGCGATTGGAGATTTTCAACGCAAGGGACACAACTCTGTAGTCGAAACGTTATTAAAACGAAATCAATTCAAGGTTAGATAACAACATTGTCGAAATGGTTATCAGGTGCAGGTGACTCTAACACTGAAAAACGACAGTGGAATTCTTTAGTGTTTTGCTCTGGATAGGACGGGGATCATAAACTCTTGGATTATTAAAGATGGACCATGATTTGAACCCTAGATTTAATTCATATTTTGTGGTTCGAACAAACTAATCTACTGGTTATCGGAAGTATTCTAGCTCTGTCTTGATAAAATATATCGAAATCAAAATCAAAGGGAGGTAACACATACAGTGTATGTTTGTAAGATAACTACAGAGGAATTCTGTAGACTTTTCCCTGCATAGGAACAATTATCTTGAACCAAACATTACCTTTTTTTGCAGATAAAAAAGAAAGTTTTGCTGCACCTAACATCATTCCATTGAAAGAGTGTCCTTCCGTACAGCATCAGACATTCTTCACCAAGATCCTGGTGATTGTTTGGTTCGTTTGGTGCCCAGTCAGTATATCCAAATTGCTCACCAGTCCTTCTCCAGATCCATTTACGTTCCGTAGTGCTTAGATATCCTCCAAGAAAATAATCACCAAGTTCTGGGTTTTCTAAAAATAATGATCATTTACGAAATTAGGAATCCATAGTCGATTTGCTATATTGCGCAGTAACATAATTACTTTATGTTTTTTATAAAACTATTGCTGTCATATTTTTCATATTTTCCACTTAAATATCATTTCTATATAAACCTTGTTGAATATCTAGAAAACAAACTTCCCAAAATATAACAATAACGTCTTTTACGTTTGATAATGAAAAATGACCGAATGGCACAAACGTGATAACGCCTCTACAATTTGTCTCATATATAGTATGCCATATACAAATTAAACTACATCGCTGGTTCGTCCTTTTGAGACTCATAGGTGATGCTAGGGACTGAAATGTTGGCGATACAAAATTGTTTAAACGACAATTTACACGAATTATAAAATGAAGGACACACAGTTTGATTTCCAATCAATAACAAGTAAAATGTGTAATCACGAACAGTGCCACATCGAGGTTACGGCAAACCTCGGGAACTAAGAAACCAACTAGCAGAACTTCCGAATGTACCGTTAAAAGACTCATGCATGTCAAGGGGTGTAGGAAAGGGAAATTCCAACCGAGGGGTTTTCAAATTTCCTAAATTTCGAGGCTTTGCGCTTTAAATTGACGCAATCAGGATTTAATGCAATATTTACAGAGAAAAATGCGCTAAAATAAGACTACCGCTAAAATGTACACGTCTACAGCATGCTTATTTCAGGCACCTTCATGGCGTCTGCTCAATTCCATCTTGACAAATCGATTTTCTTCATCACTTTGAATGTCTGCTAGGTAGGCGTTCATGTCCTGGCATTTTTCCTAGAAAAAAACCCTTGTCATTTCAGTTAACATCCTCGAAATTTCATGGGTTATGCTCACTTAAGTTAGTGCAAAGAATGTAAGTGAGATTTTACCCCTGGAATTTTAGAAATGTAAAGTTTCAGATAAAACAATATACAGCTGCTAGTGTCAAGCATATTTCTGGCATTTTTTTTTTTTCAATAGTGTGAAAGTAAAAAAAAAATACATCATATGGAAGATGTACGTAAGAAAAATACATTTACCTAAATTGATAATTTTTACAGTATGCTAAAATGAGATTACATTTTCAAAGGACAATGCATCTGTTTCGTCCATCCTGGAATTATCTGAATAAAATAAGAAAGTGTATAGCAATGCAATGTATCAGTATCATCACTTGACCTCAAGATAAGAAGATTGACCAATGAAATTACGTCAAGTGTGTTACTAACTAATCGGTAACCCAAATTATGTCCAATGATTCGGGAGAGGGGAAACCTTTGTGATTTTGCCAGAAAATAAATGTATTCGCATTATGAACAATTGTGAAGCAAAATTATAGACTTACTATTGCCTCTTGCCATGTTTTGCGTGACTGAGAAAACAGGTAACAATGATTAGCATTGTATAACCATCCAGGATCACATCTCAACAAGATCACACCTGCAATAAGAAGACAGAGAAAAAAGCGATAAAACACGTGATTTCCATGGCAAAGTTTGGTTAAACGTCTACGATACATTGAAGCATTAAATACACAAAAAATGATTATCGACGAGGTATCGCCTACCGGTAGTAAGGCTTATTTGTTATAATGGGTTGCAAGTAAGAGAATAAGTTTGAGAACGACATGAGAACCATGTCCTGCTGAAGAATGTATTTTCTGAATGAAATTCGTCTGCTCACGCCATTTGTCGTCCTTAAATGGAAAAAGTGTTCCGCCTAGCTAGTTCGTCATAAACCTACCATTTTGGGATTATAAAACAAAAGATTGTGAGGAAAAAACATCAGTTACGCGTAAATGTGCATATTGAGAAGCCGACGCTCTAAAATGTATTACAATATCTTTCTATATAGTTTTAAAGTTCATGGAATTCCTCTGCGAAAATCTGTTTATTAACAATTGTCCAAGACTGATAATCTGGTATTTTGTTCACGTCTGGATTTATTACACGGGTTAGCGATGAGAGAAATATGTTCAAAACAAACCCTGAAAACACAGTGTGATATTCTATAATTACAACTCTTAAACAATTGAAGATATGATATTACCTCTTAAAGTAGAAACGTGCTCTTCATGCAGACGTCTGTTGTTTTCGGCTTCTGTCTGAAGGAGAAGTCTGTTGTTTTCGGCTTCTGTCTGAAGGAGACGTCTGTTGTTTTCGGCTTCTGTCTGAAGGAGACGTCTGTTTTTTTCGGCTTCTGTCTGAAGTATGCGGCGTATCTCAGGTAACGCATGCTCCATGATATCCGAGGTCTGTAGAGCATTACAGTGTCTCCTTTTGTGTTCGGGAAGGATATTTTGTTGGTAAGAAGCATCAACTTGTAGTAAAACTATCAACATCAGCACCACACACTTCATTGTTAATTTTATCTGCTTTCGTATTTCCTGTAGATGGAGTTTTCAAATATAGGAAGTAGGCCTAGTTGGACAATTCAGTACGCGTTAGATGTTGTTTGCGTGTCAATTCATCTAAAATAAATACGATTGCTGGTTAGCAATATATACACTCACATCATATAGCATTGCCTCACGAAGGCTGAACTTGACTATGTTACCGAAAATTATCATTTTCACTTTCATTTTCCTTCGTCATTGGTCTATCCAAGTACTTTATATCAAGTGCTTGAACAACTTCCTTGTGTGTATCACACAGCACATCGAACAACAAAAGTGGACTTATTGTTTGTATAACTACTACTTATTGTGATCGCGTCATTCAGAGGCCATAACCAAGGCTCTCTTAGCAAGATCTCTCTTACATTGTGTAAATTTCCTTTTTAATATAGTGCTTGAACACGACAGCAAATTTACTGGAACACAGATTATATAGCGTCATAGTTCTAACGTTCACTAAGTGTTGTATACGGTTTCATCTTTGGCCCCTCCGGTCGATCCCTACTATAGACTCCTTCTCCAGAGGCTCACATTTCCGAACATCAACTTCCAACTCTCACTCTAGACGTCTAACCCCCTATAAAATCCCCCCAAGTACTTTTAACAATCTATACAACATCAACTGTTGGTGAATAGACACCACCTATGTACATAATCCACCAACCATTTTCCTCAATGCAACATTGCTTCCAGGATTGCTCTGGGGTCTGTTTTACCCTTGGATACTTAACCCGTGGGTCATAACTTCGAAAAGGTTAAGATCACCACCTCAAATCAATCTATACAACATTAACTATTGGTGAATAGACACCACCTATGTACATAATCCACCAACCATTTTCCTCAATGCAACATTGCTTCCAGGATTGCTCTGGGGTCTGTTTTACCCCTGGATACTTAACCCGTGGGTCATAACTTCGAAAAGGTTAAGATCACCACCTCAAAACAATCTATACAACATTAACTATTGGTGAATAGACACCACCTATGTACATAATAATGAGGTACGTGCAGCAATTTAATATATCTTCTAAGCTAACTTCCCTCTTCCGAAACAGCAATGCTAGATATACCATATGACAATGGCAGTTACATGTACACATGTCTGTTTTGGGGAGTTCACATTCTCCCGGTCCTATCTCTATGTTATCCATGACTGACCTGGTCGCCACTAGATGGATAGCACTAAAGCATTATCTACAATTCCACAGTCCTCCGTCAATCAATGCACGGTGTTACCTCAAATGTACTTTTGACCAAAGTGCTGCTCTCTTTAGATACCCACTAGCTTACATGTTATTGGATGGTTTAATTCTTTATCAATTAATTACCTGATTTACAGCCCATTACGGTACATACGCTTATTGGTCTACGTGTACTTTGATGTATCTTCAAAAAGAGGCAGCATTAAGCTTATAGGTATCTGTGTACATTTATTTATCTTCAAAAAGAGCCAGCATTAAGCTTATAGGTCTACGTGTACATTGATTTATCTTCAAAAAGAGCCAGCATTAAGTTGATAGACCTCCGTGTACATTGATTTATCTTCAAAAAGAGGAAGCTTTAAGCCAATAAGTCTACGTGTACATTGATTTATCTTCAAAAAGAGGAAGCTTTAAGCCAATAAGTCTACGTGTACATTGATTTATCTTCAAAAAGAGCCAGCATTAAGCTGATAGGTCTCCGTGAACATTGATTTTTCTTCAAAAAGAGCCAGCATTAAGCTTATAGGTCTACGTGTACATTGATTTATCTTCAAAAAGAGCCAGCATTAAGGTGATAGGTCCCCTTGTACATTGATTGATCTTCAAAAATGGTCAGCATTAAGCTGATAGGTCTCCTTGTACATTGATTTATCTTCAAAAAGAGCCAGCATTAAGTTGATAGATCTCCGTGTACATTGATTTATCTTCAAAAAGAGGAAGCATTAAGCTAATAAGTCTACGTGTACATTGATTTATCTTCAAAAAGAGCCAGCATTAAGTTTATAGGTCTACGGGTACATTGATTTATCTTCAAAGAGAGCCAGCATTAAGTTTATAGGTCTACGGGTACATTGATTTTTCTTCAAAAAGAGCCAGCATTAAGCTTATAGGTCTACGGGTACATTGATTTATCTTCAAAAAGCAGCATTAAGCTAATAGGTCTCCGTGTACATTGATTTTTCTTCAAAAAGAGCCAGCATTAAGCTTATAGGTCTTCGTGTACATTGATTTATCTTCAAAAAGAGGCAGCATTAAGCTTATAGGTATCTGTGTACATTGATTTATCTTCAAAAAGAGCCAGCATTAAGCTGATAGGTCTCCGTGTACATTGATTGATCTTCAAAAAGAGCCAGCATTAAGCTTATAGGTCTACGTGTACATTGATTTATCTTCAAAAAGAACCAGCATTAAGCTGATAGGTCTACGTGTACATTGATTTTTTCATCGTCTCAAATTTCATCAGCTTTTGATTTCCATTTGTTGAGAATATGAACGAAATAATTAACACGTATAAAAGTCTTGTTAAAATCTTAACACAATTTATTTATGCATCACCACTCATAAAAGAAACAATAAATTATACATTTATGTCGAAATCAACTAATGGTTTTTTTTAGCAACTTATTACTTTTTCACAACACGTGCCGATTTATGACTATAGTTACAGACAGAAACTGTTTTATTTTTATTTGGTATCCTTACCTGTCAAACCTCGGTGACTTTAACAAAACTGAAATAAATTCAAGCCGGCGTTTCAGGATGGAACAGGAGTTGAGACATTATTTCGATATAACGACAATCTCAGTTACATCAAAGTATGAAAATGTTCTCTGATTTATTTTTATTTTGTTTATATCTAATACTTTATACATTTACTTAGATTAATCGTCAAATACCTAATATTATTTTTTTCACTGAAGCGATTACCAAACAGGTTTTTTTCCAAACTCGTCTCAATCACTCTTTTATGCCCTGAGGGAAGCACACAGAGGATTTAATTCCTAATTTGGAAGGAAGCCGAAATATCATGAGAAACCCCGCGTAGTCGGGCAGGTGACCGGGATCGAATCCGACCATATTGGTTAAGACGAGCGCGCTATCCACTGTGCACCTGGCCCAACATAGAAGTTATGTAAAAGAACAAATATCTACGTGAGCTTTGACTGGAAGAAAATGGTCTTTGACGCAAAAACATGAATATATGTTTACCAATTATACATGATATAAACAATATACATACGGGAGACCGGGGCAAGTTCGGTCACCCCTCATATTTTTGTTTTTGAGCTAATATTTACAACTTTAAGGAACATAGCTTATTATAGTTGGCAGCCACACGAAAAATGGTAAGGAAAACTCTCATATAAAATTACTCAACATGAGAAAGTTACTTTTAAATGGAATAATTACTTTTTTTACGGTCAGATAATATACATGAAAGCCAAGCCAAGCACTTATTATCATATTGCCGTACTTTAAGAATTTATTGAAATCTCAATATTAGGCCCGGACAAGTTCGGCCCATGATACCGGGGTAAGCTCTGCCCATGCAACATATAAAAAGCCGTAATATTGGCGGGGAAATCTGCCCTTGTATGCTTTATGACGTCATAATTAAGGGTGTCGAACTTACCCGGAATATCTGTCCAAACTTACCCCACGGCGGGGCTCATTTAGCCATATATTTTTTTCCAAAAAACGAACGTACTGCCATACTTCCCAGAACGGACTTTCATAAAATTGGCCGAACTTGTCCTGGGCCCAGTTTTTCAAACGGTGATTAGCATAATCACTGATAAGCGCAAATTTTATTTTTGTGTATCTTTAAAATATAACCATTCACCGAGTTAAAATTTACAAGACAGCTAATATTACATCAGAGTAAATTGCATGCAAAACCTATAGGATTTACTTTGTATAGTGACCAAATTATTAGAGATTGAAAAATGTCGTTAAACAATAATTAAGCTAATCACCTTTTGAACAACTGGGCCCTGGGCGCGCCTAATTGTTATGTCGGTCTTACAATTTCATTATAGCTTGTGTCATATTGTTATTCCTCAACTTGCCAACCTAAAGTTTATCTTGCGTCATTTTGAAATCAGTATTAACTTTTTTGGGAAATATTTTGCCATGATTGCTTCGATATCCAGGTGAGCGATACAGAGCCTCTGGGCCTCTCGTTCTTAACATTTTCTTCAGATTGGTAAGTACGGTTTGTGAAACGATTCATGTAGCACGAATAGTAAGTGTTGGTCAATTATTGGTTGTGCTACCAGAATCTTTTCACAAACTACATGTCGTTTGAAAAGAAAACTATAACGAGAAGATAAACGAGACAACGGTCTTTATCACAGCTTGTATGACGTCAGCTCATCCCAATCCATTTTGGCGGATAATAATCTTCCCTTTTGTATTGTTTATCCAGCCAGGATCCTGGTTTAGGATAATCCAGAAAGTACACAGTCTCTCCCCCCGCTAAAAAGGCGCCCCACCAACCATACGTACCGGAAGTGACGATACTATGGTTGCATTGGGCCATTATAGCAAGGTCTGCACCAGCATTTCCGGAAGTGGCAATTTTAACATCGTCATAATTTACCTTCGACCTCATCCAGGTTGCATCATCACCAATCAAAACAAAAACTGGATTTTTAAATTTCAACCGGAAGTAAGAAAGAGCTTTTTTAATGAATGACTCGTCTGCCACATTATATCCCCGGGACAGTTCCCGTTTACTGTTCATATCACCGCGACGGATGTGAACTCCAACAGTGACGGAAGCATTCAAAGCCTTTAATTTTGTGAAAGCCTTTTGATAAAGATCGGCCTTAAATCGAAAGGAGTTCCTAACATCTTTGGCTACATGATCAAAGTATTTCCAGGATTGATAATATCCCTGTAACGTCCAATTTTTCGAATGTGATAAGTTTTTTATTCGGGTGTCGAATGCGCCTGCGCGCTCTTCTCCGTGTCCTCGTGCATTTACCATAGTAATCACACGCGCCTGCGCAAGGTCAAAAATCTGCGTAAGTTTGTGATGGGGAGCCACAAACGGTGCGTAGTTATGCAAAGCGCTCACACCTAATAATGCCGCAAACTGAAACATCTGGTTACCAAGACGACCATTTCCTTGAACAGTCATAAAATGTGTTTTTCGGAAAGCCTCTGTTCCATTCCTTAAAAACGTTTCCGGTTTAGATGTTCTCTGGTATGTACTTTTCGTTCCATTAACGATGTTATAACGATATGTAGCATCCTCTTTCAAAACTCCTTTATTATGCACATTCGGAAAGTTTTGGGTTTTACTTATAATAGCAGGTAACATCCATCCGAGACCATTTCTTGTGGATCTATTGGTCATGTAAGAAGAATCCATAAACGACATATTCCGGATGTATTCACGGAAGAAGCCAGGTTTTTTTGTTAGTGCAGTGTACGAAATTACGTTGCTAATGACAACCAGGAATACGGAAACACCAAACGTGTACAACACGCATGTCTGGCACGATACGTGACATCGCCTATTCCCTGGGGATCTCAGCCTCCTTTTCATATCACAGCGATGGATCATCTGCTCCTGAAACAGATAAATTCACAATCAATTCAACTTATATCTTAGGTCAACTTAATTGACGAGTCGCCGCCTGTTTAAGTAGCTTTATTGATACCTGTCTCGCTGCAAGCAAAACCTTAGAAAGTTCCCCTAAACTTCGCTTTGGATAAAACTGTAGCGCGACTGGGCCATCCTCAACACTCGAAGGGTTACGCTCACATTCGTCCACTGCACCCCTGGAATATTTCATGATTTTAAAATACCATATAGATACATAATATATACACAAAATAGAAGGCGAAGTTTGCGTCAAATTGCAGATGAGACTAGAATACTATTTTATCTTTTTATGTACATCCTGTCTGTCGCGAAACGGTAAAAGTGACTGGCTTTGAAGTCGATTGTCTATCCTCTGTAATCTTTATCTAAGATCAATCCAATTACTAGCCGCGATCCTTCAATTCCACTATGAAATATTCCAGAGGTGCAGATAGCGAAATTGAGCGTAACCCCTGGAGTATTTACAATTACTGGGTGATAGCATTAGGTAAGCGTAAGCTTTGTAATGAAGAGGTCCTTAGTTCGAAACATGCAGATGTTGATTTCACGTTGTTATTTCCCTTTTCAAACATTCAAATATCGAACAACTGTATTAAGTTTAAAGACGGCATAGGTTTTGATTATACAAGCAATGGTTATTTTTGTTAATTAAGTCAGAGAGGCGGAAAAATGCACGGCCAGGCCGGGGTTCAATATCGGGACCCTCTTATCTCTAGACGGACGCTCTACCAACTGAGCTACCTGGTCGCCGACGACCTATCAATTCCAGTTCCGCTACATTTATAATGAAATAACTTACATATAGAAGTAGTAGGGTCCCGAGTTCGAATCGCGGTCTGACATTACATTTTCCTTTCTCCGGTTAAAATCATATACGAACGTTGCTTAGGCGATACACTTATAAATCATAAGTACTACTAAAAAAGCTTTCATTTTAACAATTAAATAATGTATACGGATCCTAGATCATCTGTTAAGGACTCACACAACTAAGTCAGTCAATCAGTAAGTGTTTCATACGATTGTAATTCCATCTAAAATGTGTTCCGGTCTAATACAGTGCCGTTGAGTAATTTATAAGGTAAATGTTGACATATTTTACATTGAAAGAAATCAACAGATATTGCACTTTAGATAAACGTATAGTTTTAGTAGATTTTAATATGTGATGGCGGATTGATATAGCGTCAAATGTCAGGGGGTGTTCCCGTCCGACTTCACCGGTTTGGCTTGTAAACTTCCAATTGTCAAAAAAAGACTGATTGATTGATTATTGATTGATAGGTTTTACGTCCGCTTCACTAGCGAGTAGTTCGGTTATCCAGCAGACGAAAAAAAGACAGGAGAATGAGTAGAAGGGATAAAGTATGGAGTGAAGGGATAGAAGAGGGGGACAGGTTAGTGAAGGAGCCGTCTATCCTATATGTATTAATTGTATAAGTCTAGTTTTTGTAAGACGACTCCTGTGTCTAATATTTGCCTTAACCTAACACTCGTCGTATAGTATCTCCAAGTCTGGACCGGAAGTGAGGTACTGAGCCGCCGTAAGCTACACCATCTCCTGCCTATTCTATGGAATTTGTTTGGTATATATATATATATTTTAAGTCCTTCTAAATGTCTAATAAAGAGAACCTAGATATATCGGCCGAAAACAAATCTAACCCTGTCCTCTGTGTCAGCGCTACTCGCCTACTCTTTTTCGAAAAAAACTCATAGTCCGATCCGACGGACTGTGTGTTAGCAGTTAGAGTCATGCATGTGCTGCTTTTGTGTGTGTGTGTGTGTGTGTGTGTGTGTGTGTGCGTGTGCTTGTGCGTGTGCGTGTGTGTGTGTGTGTGAGGGTATACTTTTGGGGTTGGTGTTTACTTTTATGTGTATGTGCTCATGTATACATCTACATTATGTATTCTTAGCTTTAACATCGCTGTGTTATCTGTTTTATAAAATTGGTTTGAGTATTTTGATTTATTGTATATTATTAATATTACCCTTATTAGCTGTGTCAGATTAACAGATATTGGTTATTAATTCAAGATTCGTTTATCTCGTTATACAAATGTAGCACTCCTTTACCCGCGCTAACCTTGTGGGGTCTTACGCCGAATGAGCGAAAGGACCTATTTTATGGGTCGTATTATACAGTTTAAAGTGGTAATAATAATATAGTTCTATCCTAATCTATAATCGTCGTTTAGGCTTTGTAAGTCTTAAAACGGCGTATCACTTCAGATTGAACATCCNATGTATACACACATATATATATATAATAGTATGCTCGATTAGCATACGATTGCTATGGGGTAGAAGACAGTCCTTTTTTAAAAAACGGAACTTCCCGCATGTGGCCAGAACACATACGTTTCAGCTTTCGTATATCAACCGGAAGTGTTAGGTTATTTGATTAATTAATAAAATTGGTTTGTGCGTTTTGCTTTATTGGATATTGTTATTATCACCCTATTAGCTGTGTCAGATGAACAGACGTTGATTATTAGTTCAAGATTCGTTTATCCCGTTATTCCTACCTAACTAATAGTTGTGAGAGTCCTTAATGCAATCAGATTGATACATTAACTTCCCTAACTGCCAGTTCACGCGATGGTATATTCCTTGTATAATTAATAGCAACTTTGTCACGTATCTGAACACGTATATTCCGTCTTTGCGTATTGCAGAGTTATCTTCTCTTGTGAACATGTATTGATTGTTACGTCATTGTTTTGTGTGAGAAAATTACGTCGTTTTCTCAAAAACTGATGACGTTACTCTCACAAACAAGCGACGTAACAATCAATACCTGCTCCCAAGAGAAGATAACTCTGCAATATACAAAGACGGAATACGCGAATTGGTGAAAAAACATAACATCAGTGTTAAAATTTAATTAAACACAGAGGCGTAACTAGCCTTCGTTCGCAGTGGAATCATACTGGTTATTACGACTCGATATATCGTTAAAGCGGGATAACTGTCTTGTTATAACGAATTAATATACCCGTTATAACGAGATATTAAGACGTTCTTACGAAATAACTAGCTATGATCAGATACCAATATTTACATGTATTTGGATGTTGGCAATCAGTCACCGCAGGGAGCAACTTATATTTTCTTCGAATTCATCTCAATGTGAAATTAAGCAGTTTTCTAAAAATAGGGCGGAGGCCAACAAAAAAAACATATTTTGTGTATCCGGTAACCACTTGTACCCTTCTTGTTTGTGCCTATACCTTACACTTTTAAAACAATTTTCAAAGAAGCACTGTTAAAGTCAAGATTACTCTGCAATATAAATCATATGAAATTATTTGTTAACATATTATGTTTAACCTACCTACCTACGCTAACTTGTCATGTTACGGGAAACACACATATATTGTTTGTCTGGCCTGAGTTGTTATCTACATACGATAGTGGGCGTGTTTTGTAGACAGAGTGTCAAGGTTACACGGCAAAGGAAGAAAAACTGAAAATAAAAATCAATTTTCAGCGATAGTGCTCACGACTAAGCTACAACTGAAACATCAAAGCTACATTACTTTACGGCTGTATTGGACAATGTTAAATGTCGGGAAGCAAAGAGTACGTGAATGCAATGCCACAGTGCATTTCGCTGATAGTATATTCTCAATCATCCTCGATACTCCAGGGGTTACCCTGACTTTCGCTCTCTGCATCCCTGGAATATGTTATAGCAAACTGCCATGTAAGCGATTTTGCTATATATGATATGTTTTGTATACATCGTATACATTGGTGTATATATAAATAAGCTCCAAAATCACGTAGCTGTGAAACAGGTGACCTCTCCCCGACAACTCGTCCCCTCCTCCCCACCGACAACTCGCCTCTTCCTCCCTTCTCTGCTCCCCAACCCTACTGGACAACTCGCCCTCTCCTCCCTTTCTTCTCCGTCCCCCTCCCGACAATACGCTAACCTCCCC